>NC_140948.1:130749908-131052408 GCF_014529385.1 Adiantum capillus-veneris | reverse complement strand
AGAAAGGAAAAAGACCAAGTCTAAGTAGAATTCAATGGCCAGTAAAATATAGAACATGTGAAGCAGAAGCCTTCCCACTAATCATCTAGGTAGCAGGGGAAGTAGATTAATGCAGAGCCAAGCCCACTTTCCACCCTCTGTCTCTCAATTGAATTAAACAAACCCAAGTCTAAGTGAGGGAGCATAGATCCCTCACCTGTATATGTAAAATTTGAAGGCCGATATGTAGAATTGTAGCCCAAAGTTGTAGCTCCGTGACCCCCTCAACTCATGCGTATCATGGAGGGTAAAGGAGTTATGCAGTTGAATGATGCCAATAAATGGATGGGCCAAACACCACGCCCAACCGCCCACCATCATACCAAGCATCAGATGGACATGCGTACATTGTGAAGCTACATAAGTGAAAGGGGGAAAGGACCCATCGCGATAGAGGCGGAGTGCATCAAACCTTGCATTAGAGAGGGAACCCGATACACGCCAAAAGGGAAGCATATTGGCAACGGGGAATAACCCATCATGTATGCACCCTTCATGGGTTGAATTGTCAAGGGATTGTTCCCATTGAGCCTCCCTCACTAGTAATGTGGCAAAAGTAGTAGGACGCATCTAGAACACAATCAAAATCACCCTAAAAGGTAATTACAATGTATAAGCTCAAGGTGTAACCCCACGAGTTAAAATAAATTAGCAGGATCTAGTTAGATCTAAGCATAAAGGATTATGATTCATTCCATCCACAAAGGAGTTTATAAGGTAAAGGTTTATGGTGAACACCAGAAGACACAATCTTCAACAGCTCCAATATGCATATCATGGGCTAATATCCTCCATTGAGGAAAAGTACTTATCCCAAGTATTTACCCATCAGACAATAAAGCATCGGCTTCATCAATAGTTCAAGTAGCAACCCCAGTAAATCAAGTATAAATGTGAGAGTAGCAAGATGTAGCGATCATAAACATGAAGTGACAAAGTGTGTGTAAGTGTGGGTGTGTGTGTGTGTGTGTGTGTGTGTGTGTGTGTGTGTGTGTGTGTGTGTGTGTGTGTGTGTGTGTGTGTGTGTGTGTGTGTGTGTGTGTGTGTGTGTGTGTGTGTGTGTGTTGTAAAGAGATAGATAAGTAGAGAGCTTCAACTCTTGTAAGCAGGCATGTTCACACACACACACACACACACACACACACACATACCCCCAAGAGATCACACAATAGAGAGATGGATGCTGGATTTTGCTTCTTCATCTTCACTATGAAAATGATAAGATAGGTCTGCAGAACATAAGTAGGAAATACAATAAAGTGAAGTGTATGTAAATTGGCCAATGTAAAGCTACTAGTGAGAGTAACATAGTAAAGTAGGCAATCACTCACCATAGGTGGATCATGCAAGCAGTCTAGTTATAGTACCATTATTGATGATCATCGTATTCACTAACTCATGTTGGTGACAGGTCATAATTCATCCATGCAAATCATGATTTGACCTTGGAATTTCAACTCTTCCCCTCAAGCTCAACACCACCTCTTGTGCTCCAAACATCGCTCAAAATTGTTACCACGACTTTGTTTGCAAGACCTTTGTAATTGCAATAAGCTCATTTGTCTTTGTGTACCTAAGGTTGTTTTCTTGTACATGGTGGCATTCTCGACACTTCACTTGCATCAACTCTCACCTTCGAATTTCATATTGCCTTTGTGAAATCCACATGCACTCTCTCTGGCATATAATTTCAATGCATATAAAGTACTACAACTCACCCAAATATTTCATGTCAAATTCCTTCTCTAAGAGTCTTTACATGATCACCTCCATCTATCAAGTCATCCGCATACTTGCAAATTATAACAATACTTGCCTCGTCTATCTTCCCAACAAAGAATATTCTAGATCAATATTACAAAAACAAATGGTGACCAAATAGACTGCAATCCTTTCATGCCAAGCTCTAGGTGCCTGCTTCATCCCATAAAGTTCTTTGATCAGCTTGCATACATATTTGGGTTTGTCTACATCCTCCTATTCTTGTTACTGTTCCATATACACATGTTCTTATAGGTCATACTATAAGAATACATGCCATTATATTTATGGCAAAGATTGTGCAGGGTGTAGAACCCCCTTGTTTTGAAGTTGTTGTGGGAAATGTAAAGTAGAAGAAAGCTTTTAGTGACATGATGGCTATCTTTGACACAAAGAAGAATTGGGCCGCATCCATTGTCACAAAGCAAGAATTTGATTTGGTACAAGTAGGGTTGGATTGGTAGCGAAAGGGTATTTGAATATGCATGGGATTGGTTATGAGGAAACTTTCAGCCCCATAGATAAGATAGCTATTATTTGTACTATTTTTGCAATGGTTGTTAGGGTTGGATGTTATTGCGACTATCATGAAGAAACTTTCAATCCCATAGCTTAGATAGCTATGAATTGTCCTATTTTTGCAGTGAGTGTCATAGGATTGGATGTTACATCATATGGATGCGAAGAATGCCACGTAATTGTTGTATGTCAATCGATGCAAATGATTTCTCACTCTCCCACATCTACAAGGTGCTATTTTCCAATATCCTTCTTGCACTAGGGATCTTCAAAGAAATTATACCACGCTTCTCATCAAGGATTTACTTCAAGCCACTTAAATCTCCATCATCACGATCTACACTCACATTTGAGATCCTTGGAGCAACACCACCTTTTCCTTCTCCTTTCCTTCATACATTTTACAATTCCAAAGGACTCCCTCTATCATCATGCAACTTGCCAATTCATCAATTTTTACGATGACTTCCACTAGATGATCTTTGTTGTTCGATCAAAATTCATGAATTGTGGATTTGCATTTTTCAAAGAGCACATTCACATCAGTCTCAAAGTCATCTTTGTTGTTCAATTAAAACTTGTGATTGAGCATTGCATTTTTCAGCAACCACATTCTCCCATTTTGTACGAAATTTTTGTTTTGTCAAAAATGGCATCCTTACTCATTGTCACTTGACATGTGATATGGTTGCAACATTGGTACACTTTTTGCTCAAGGGAATAACCAATAAAGACACACTTTGAACCTTTGGATCAAGCTTAGTCTGTAATTCACCAAGCATATCCACATAGGCAATACATCCAAAACTTGGGGTGTGACAATTCTCAGTGAACTTTTCCTTAGGTACCAAAACTTGGGGTGTGACAATTCTCGATGAACTTCTCCTTAGGTATCGAAGTAAAGCACTGCAAAAGTAAGAATTTTGTTTAATATATAGGCCAATATAGAGGCTACCTCAACCCAGCAACAATGAGACAAATCCTTCTCATTCGTCATCAATGCTTTTGCAACTTTTGCAATGTGTCTATTCTTCTGCTCAACAACACCATTTTGGCATATACCTACATGAAAATTTCCTATGAATTCCATGCCTCCTCAAAAATAAGATAAGACTCAAGTTGAAGAAGTACTCCCCCTCTCCATCTAACCTCAAACATTGTATGTACATACCAATCTTTTTTCGGCCATACCCTTGAAATTCTAGGATTGAGTAAACAAAGCACTTTTCTTCTTCGTGAAGTACGCCCATACTTCCCTTATGTGTTCACCAATGAACATGACATAATATATGCATTCACCCACAACTGTAGCCTTTGCAAGATCCCATACATTAGGTAAATATTGAACCATCGAAGGAATCTCATGAGTGACAAGTTGGGCCTCTTGCATATCCTGCTCAAGTTTACAGAATATACTAAAGGCACAACAATTAAGGCCAACTTAGGTTTGTTCAACACAAAAATCTACTCCTCCTTCCTGTAACTTTTGCACCTTCTCCCTCCCGTTTTTCTTCTCCTTTGTACAATCTCAGATTTAGATACGAGCTGAAGCAACAAAGGTATCAAGAAGTTTGATCAAAGTTGTGATTTGTATTGATTATAGAGACTTGCATTAACTTGAGGTACATAATCTAAATTACAGATAAAAGATTGTTCTCACTATATTTGCACAAGGACCGCATTGTGTTTGTTCAGTTTGCATTAAGATAGCGTGCTTGGGGAGGAACATCCACGATGCGGCAACCGGCCATGGCCTGGCTGCTACATCAGTTCACAAACTGCTGACTGGCTCGTCCAAGAACCTTTTGATGAAACTATAGATTGGGCCAAACCAGAAAGGTGGGTATCCCAGCACCCTCTTGTATGAGCTCTAGCCAGCCTTATTATAGTTGTCTATACAGATGCTTAATACTAGAACCTAGTGCACAAAAAGCCCGAAGTGACTCTTGCCCATGTCACAACACAATCTAAAGCCATTGGTGACATTGCGCAATCAAGGCGGGCACCCGGTCAAATTGGACGACTACCTTGCTTCTTGGCCAGCATATGCGGAGTGTTGGGGTTACCACATCCTCAAGGGTTGGCCACCCTTGCACGCCAGCAGCGCATGGAAGGGAATGTCCTCCGGACATGCGCCCTATACCCTCGTCATTTTGTCTGGTATAAATCCATAAAAATGTTGGTCTTCCAACCCCAACATTCGTGAATTATGCGTAGAAAAAAATTGGACACACAAGCAGATGTAATCAGACCCTTAATACTGTTGCAGAGAACTGGAATGCAACCTTGTTTTCTGGCAACAGGTACAAGACAAGCATTGGATCCCCGTTTCAATGACAATTTAGACAGCTTCATCTTTTGACCAACTTATGCAAGTGCTATGCCTGCATACTATTTACAGAAGCCATTTAAGACCTGCTTAACAAGACCTGGCAAATCCGAGTTACTAGAAATCACCAAGTTAAAAGCAAAGCAAATTTAGACTTTGGATCTTGCTACTTCACAGTGTATTTGCAGAACAAATGCAGCAACCTTCTGTGCACACACAAAAACCATCTTCAGAAAACAAAAAGTTGTTGCAACCCGCAACAGCATATCTTTCCCAGTTAACTCTCGTGTTACATCAACCAGCCTATACGTAAGGAAATTATCTCCTCAGTTAAAGAACGTGTTTTCTTCATCTGCCTCCATTTTCAACTGTCAATTCTTAGCATATCAAAGAAAATTTGAGCATCTGTTATGTGGCTTGACAAAAAATTGTGAGACCAAACTCACACAAAGAGCGCAAACTTCGTGTACCTAGAGATTACTAGAGTAGCTCTGTAAAATACGATCACTAATCACCATTAGGCAAGCTCCGGAACTAGGCAGCACCTTAAAAAGCTCATCCCTTTGTTTCCGGCTCCTGCATTTTTTTGGATAATGATGTTGGAACTGAGTGCCTCATAACTATAGGAGGCCGGAGAGCCTTCTGCTCTGCCTCCTTTTTCAGACGAGCTAGATACATTTCCTCAGTTTCCACTGCTAGATGTCGTTTCACCTGCCAAAAGAAAGCAGACAATGATGGGACACACTCTGTAAAAGATTTGTACACACTCAAAAAAACTCCTTGCTGTATGTTCTCTTTTGAGTGGTTGGCCCCTATATAATCAAACATCTAATTCTCTGGGTTACATTCTCCAACTCTTGCATATTTCCGGCTCTCTATCCTGTCAGGGTATAATAGTCTAGCTAGCACTACAGATCCTACAAATTAACTCATAGCAAGGAATGAAATCCAAATCCAACATTAAAGCTATTACCTTACTAATCTACAACCGAGTCACTGCCTATTCTTAATTATTATTTTTTTGGAGCTTAAGCCTAACAGGCAAGCCACTACCCAGGTTCCACCTTTTCTTAAACATCATGCCAATCATGTGAGAGACCTCCACTTATCAAACCCGCTATTTGCATGCAGCAATCCTTAAACCTCTCTCTCTCTCTCTCTCTCTCTCTCTCTCTCTCTATATATATATATATTATATAATATATATTATATATATATATATATATATATATATATATATATATATATATATATATATACTTACTCTCGAACAAATCCCTTGATATCCATAAAGTAGTTGGCCTCAACCATTGTTTGCTCTTGAATGGTATCAGGTGTAGCGGAATTGAATAGAATGGAGATCTAGGTTTTCCACTTCCACAAATCCTTTTCTTTCTTTTCTACATTAGTGATTCCTTTTAGTTTGAATCATGGTTCCTTCTACTTTTCCTTGAGGAGAGGTGTTACCACATGTATGTGGTAGTGATGTATGTGGACACACTTAGGACCGCGGGAGCATTTTTTTCCCTCACTAGGAGGTTTTTCCCCCTATGCATTGTGTATACGCCCATCATTCTAGGGCTAACTTATCTTTCCATTGTACACTAAGCAATACACTCTCTGTTGTGTGCCTTGAGCTTCTTCATCTTCTCCAAGTTGTGTGTTTCCTTGCAACCCTATTGATGGCCGGCTTTCGAAACCATGCCCGTGAGAACCACACCCGAAGGAAGGGAGGGTTTGTTACCAAAAAGAAAAAAAAAAAAAACCAAAAAAAAGGGCCTTTACCATTCACCATACCCCCCCCCCCAAGGTTAACCATTGGTAGGGCGCCGCCAGTTTGGCCACACCCCTCCATTATCACCACAAGACGATCTCTCTCTCTCTCTTACTGCCCGGCCCCGCCCATGTTCTCTCTCCTACTCTGCCGTATCATCCGGCCCAGTAGGTGCCGTTGGTATCTCTGTCACACTCCAGCCCGACGGGCCGCCGCAGATATTATCCTCTCTCTCTCTTCCAAATATTCACTTTGTCTCTCTCTCTCTCTGCTCGTCCACACTCCCTTCGGCTTTAAGCACCCCCTGTTTTCTTCCTTTCCCCCTCCCCCCCCCCCTTCCCCCTTTGGCGGACCACTAGCCTATTTTTCTCCCTCCCCCCCCCCCCCCCCTTCTTATCTACACCTAGCTCTCTCTTGGAAGTAGCCACGGCGAGCCTTAAGGAAAGCACCACCTCTCCCTCCCTCTATCTCTCACACCCTCTTTGTATCTCTACTCCCCCCCTCTCCCTCACAACCCTATCTCTCTCTCTCCCTCTCCTCCCTTGGTGGGAACCACCCCTTTACTTACTCTCTCTTTCTCTCGTTGACTAAGCAAACCGCCCCCCCCCCCCCCTCTTGTCGCGCCCGCTGTCCATACCCCCGTCCTCCTGGGCCTCGCGCTCAACCAGCCCGCCCGCACCTTCCTATCCATACACCCCAACCCTATCCCCTCTCCCCTCCTCACCATCTTTCCCCCCTCCATTCTCACTCTCTCTCGCGCTCTCTCTCGCCCGCAGGCAGCCCGGCTCCACTCCCGCCGCATGCGCTCTCCACACACACAACCCGCGCTGCGCCGCTTGACACACTCAACACACGCGCGCGCACACACACACACCCCCCCCTCACCATCCTCACCTCCCATCTCTGCGTCGCCCACTGCACTGCCGAAAACCACCGAAAAAAAAACTAAAATATATATGTATATCACGCACCCATATATACACACGACACGTGTATACGCACGCACTTAAAAAACAAATACAAAAAAGGAGGATCCTACGCCATCATCATCGACAAAGAAGGAGGAACCCAAAGCACGCGCCGCCAATAACAGAAAGGAAAAATGCGCCGAAGGCATGCCCCAGCCGACCCCGAAAAGAAGAACGCACTACACCAACGCACCGGCATCACGCAACCACGACGCCATTTTCAGTAATTTGTAGATTATGTTCATCATTTCTTCAGTTTTCACTCAAGCCATTGTAAAATTCCCGAATTTGTAAATTCCCTCTCTCTAGGTGATGGTCACAAAGGCCGACCTAGAGATTCTCACTATTTTTTAATAACCTCCCCAAACAAAGCAAGGGTCAACCACACCGGGCCCACCGCTTGCTTTGTCTCCCCGATTAGCTTACCCTAATCACACCGGGATTACCATAATCCAAGTAGCCAAACCTATAAATTGGCATTGAGAAGTCACTATCGGAGGGGGGGGGGGGGGGGGGGGGGGGGGGGGGACAGTTCATGGGAGGTCAGCACTTGGTAGAGTATAGTGGGAAGAGTTGACACTATTGGCAACACGGGGAGGGGGCTTGTGTGTTGGTCTGCCTTGGGATTTGCACCATGCAAAGGGAGCCACGTCCACCTCTCGACTCCAATGGTCGATGCACACACATATACACGCCCTTGGTAGCAAGCTTCACAATCATTGAGTCATTTTAGAAAACGCACGAAGTAGTTGCACCATCTTTTCTCCCTACCTCTCTATCACCACGGTGTGTTGCCTCGCTGGAAGGACGGTCATTGTAAATACTGCAGAAATAATTCTCCCTCACACCCCCGAGGGTTCTCATCATTTGTCAATCTCTCTCTCTCTCTCTCTCTCTCTCTCTCTCTCTCTCTCTCTCTCTCTCTCTCTCTCTCTCTCTCTGTGTGTGTGTGTGTGTGTGTGTGTGTGTGTGTGTGTGTGTGTGTGTGTGTGCGTGGTGTCCATATCATCGTGGTCTGCGTCCTAGCCGCTCAAAGCTAGGTGGTGCCCCCTGTTCGCTTTACCGTGGCAGGCTCGAGACGTGCCATTCGACCCTCGGCGTTTTAGAGGCCGTCGGGGTTCGGGGTTCGCTTTGCTCCCGTCATTTGGTGCCTCCACGGAGGAGGGCTTCTAAGAAACCTTCGGTTTACAAAGGAAGTGACGCACGCCATCAATCATGGACGAATGGCTGAAGGAATTTTCTAACTGGAGGACGGAAGAAGAGGAGACTAAAGAGGCACTAGCCGCCTTCATTGATATCAGGCTGCAATGTCGTCAGTATTCAAGAGGTAAATTCTCCATCTCGTATTGCTCGTTCTAACCACAAATTGAGAGCACCAGGTAGGAGGTCGGTGAAGTGCCATCACCGTTGTCAACCAAGACACACTGTCAATGAGTGCCAGCAACGAAGGCAACGAAGGGACTGAAATCGTCTACATCAACATTCATCGCGAGGAAGTCATTCACATCAAAGAAGGAAAGAAAACGGTGCGGACTCTCTTCCCTAAAGAAAGTGCAGTCAAAGTTACAACCTTTACTCCAAAGTGGTTGAAGGGGACTGCTCGAGCCAAAGGTAAGGAAAAGATAAGCCAGTCAGGAAACACATGACCCCGAAGGGAGAAACATCTGGCCAAGCAAGTACTTCAAGCTCAGAAAGCCGGGTTGTACCCAGCTTGCCAAAGAGGAAGTCATCCGAAGCTAAGCGACGGAAGGTCGCCGACCGATTTGCACGACGCATGCGAGTGCTACCAATCCACTTCGACAATCCTGAAGAAGAAGTGGTAAGAAGATTCCCATGTCCTAGAAAAGAGTGGTTCAGCTACTGCTATCGCTGTTTTGGAAGACGGGTAGAGGATCTTCCTTCTCTCCCTGTATAACTTATCTTGAAGAAACTCTCCACCACGGGTGAAACCCAGTGGGCTGGGGACGAATTGCAACCGAATGAGTAGAATTCATGCAACACGCCGACTACGGAAATTACCTGCAATTGCTACTAGCCAAGAGGCTGGGAGTGGTCAGACTCGTCACCATCACCCCGTACGTGTTGAGCGACGAAGAAAAGGTGGAGCCTATGAAAGGTGACGACCTCCTGTGGATGTGCCAACTCATCAACACTGGCACGGTAAGAGTATAAGTAAGTATTCCACCCTCTGTGCATGATGGAAAACGGGCCGACGACATTCCCCTTCAGATTCCTGCAGCATATGCATGTGAATATCTATGTAGATAGGAAAGTCTTCTACCAACAAAAGATCGTATACCTATTTGGTGCGGCGGTACTAAGAGAAATCCTCAATTCCCCAAACCCTATCGTTCTCCCCATATTGGATTACCATCATTCCTTTACTGTTTCTATCTTTATTCTGTTTTAACCTATCCACCCAACCCTGTATGAGCCGCCACTGTTGTTAATGTAATAATCTTTATTTTTTTTTAAAAGGAATAAGGTTTGTAATACCTGAGTCACTACCATGACAAGTGTTCTTTCCCCACGTTCAGTGGAAAGAAGGGAGAAGATCTCACCACCGACTTTTTGGATGATTTCGACATTGCTTGTGTCGTCTCCAACAAAGATGACAACGCTTCACGACTTCGAATTTTTCCTCTACTGATGAAAGTAGAGGCCAAGTCCTGGTATAATGCATTGACCGAGGCTACCAAGAATGCATGGGATGTGTTAAGAGCTTCTTTTGTAAAGAGGTTTGGTGGAGGCACAACCTCGGAGAAACTATGGCAGCTACTAACGGAATTGAAGCAGGGAGGTCTGCTAGAGTATGCCACCTACGAGTCCAAATTTGTGGACTTGTAGGAGAGATGGGTTGCCTCACTGGAGGAAGGCGAAGGAGCGCCTAATTTCCTAAAGAAGGACCGTTTCATTGCTGGTCTATGATCGACGCTTAGAGAGAAGGTGAAGGAAAGGTTTCCTGCAACATATAAGTTTGCAGCCGAAGTAGCCCGCCTTAAAGACAAGAAGCTACGCATGCAAGCAAGAGTAAACGAGTCAGAGGAAACAAGCTCGGCCCGACCAACCTCAGTGACTGCAACAGCCAGTCGTAGAACCCAACCGCAAAAGGCATCAGAAGAGCAGCAAGACCTGCTCAGTCGCATCACCACTCAACTAGAGAGTTTATCCGTGCATCTGGTGCAGCAAGGGCACGCACCTGTCAAGAATCCAGAACAAGGAAGAGGACAACGAAGACAGAATCAAGAGTACCACTGTTACAATTGCGGGGAAGATGGCCATGGTATGTACTACTGCCCACATCCAAGGAGGCAGAATTTCAATAGAAGGGGGAGACAAAATCAGATCTCTCCGCCAAGAGCAAGACCACCACCACCTAGGCAACCAGGGCCGATCCCACCAGTCCAAATCCTTCGACCACCTGTACAATAGCAACCACCACCCCAACCTCTCATTCCACCACTACCCCCACCACCTGCTGTGAACCAAGCGGTGAGTGTTATTAGCTTGGAGGCTAAAGGGAAGGTAAAGGTAGAAGAATCAGTTCGAGAGAAGCACAAAGGGAAAGCGAAGGTAGAAGAAGTGGATGCTATGGGAGTGAAGCGTGCCAGGCACGAGGAAGCCTCTCAGAGAGAACAAAAGATGAAAGGGAAGGCCGAGTCTAACAAGCAAGCAGCTAAACCGCAACGGAAAATAGACATCGTGGACTTCTCACTAGGTGAGTATGCAAAACCCTATGACTTAGTTCAGGATGTGTTAATGTGGAGGTAGACATCTTTGTCATGCCACACAAAGGGGAGAGCTACCCCATCATTCTTGGGAGGCCTTGGCTTATGGCCATGGAGGCTAAACAAGATTGGAGCACCGGAATGATTCAGATGAAGGACGCTAAAGGGAAGTCCATATTCTACGACATGAGGATTGGAAAGCAACGCAACATGATCTTGGAGGCTTCAGAAGATGAGTCCACCAGCGACTATTCGTCTACCTCAGGAGAAGAGACGACCACCACCAACGGAAGTGACAGTAGCATCGAAGTAATGAGGGTCATTCTTAAAGACCCGAAAAGATTGACACAATCTGAAACACACCCAACAAACCAAAAAGAATCATCAGGTACGCAATCCTTGGAGGATGCAGGTGAGTTACAAAAAATGCTCTCAAAGGAGTTAACAGATGAAGAAAGGAAGGAGTATGTCTCCATGCTAGGTAGCTTCACTACTTTGTTCATTGATGGCTATGATAAGATCACAGGAATCACAGTAGTGTAACACCACATAAAACTCAAGGAAGGCAGTAAACCCGTAGTGCAGAAGCTCAGAAGACTTGGAGCAATCCAACAAGAGGCGCTACTTAAGGAAGTGAGAAGTTTGCTACAAGCAAGTTTCATCTACCCTGTCGAAGACTCAAAGTGGGTCTCCCAAGTAGTAGTCACACCAAAAAAAAATGCTAAGTGGAGAGTCTGTGTAGACTATAAACCTCTCAATGCAGCCACGAAAAGGGATCACTTTCCCCTCCCATTCCAGGATGAAATACTCAATGAAGTGGCGGGTCACGAACGATACACAGTGTGCGATGGCTACTCAGGATACTTCCAGATTCGCATTGCGGAAGAAGATCAAAAGAAGACAACCTTCATCACACCTTGGGGATGCTTTGCTTACAGAGTGATGCCTTTTGGCCTCAATAACACCCCGGCCACATTTCAGCGCTATGTGACCTTTGTTTTCCAACCCTACTTTGGAACATCAATACGGGTTTTCATATATGATTTTTGCATCTATAGTTCACGAGCCCTTCATTTAAGCAAAGTCTATGATGGCTTAACCAGGCTGCAAACCTTGGGTGGCCAGCTCAACGTGGATAAGTGTCACATTGGTGAAAGCAAAGTCACTCTCCTTGGCCATGTAATTTCGGAAAAAGGGGTTGAGGCTGACCCTAGCAAGATTCAGGCCCTGGTATCTTTGTCGTCACCCACCACCGCTAAGCAGTTGGTTTCTTTCCTTCAGAAGGTAAGATACTTAAGCAGGTTCATTCACTTGCTATCTCAAGTGGTCCTTCCCCTACAACAACTCACCCAGAGGGATGTCTTCTCATGGAGTGAAGAGAATGAGCAGCAATTTACTGAGGTAAAACAAATCCTAGCTAAGCTTCCCACTATTTCACCTCCTAAGTGGGACGAGCCATTTTATGTGAACCGTAGTGTAGGAAGTGATACACTCGGAGCCGTGCTAATGCAAAAGGACCCCCAAACTTCTTTCATGCGTCCTATTTACTTCTCTAGTCGTGTCATGACCCCGTCAGAAAAGGGATTTACCGAAGTAGAACACATGGTTCTAGCACTAATGTTTGCTACCACAAAGTTCCGCTCCTATCTCCTGCCTAGACCCTTTGTAATCCTGACAATGGAAGAGGTTCTCCCATATGTAATGCGACACATGGATGTATCATCTAGGATCTCTAAGTGGTTAATTAGGTTACAAGAGTTTGACTACGCCATGCAAGTAGAAAACTCCACCAAGGCTAGTTTAGCGGGAATTCTCACTCATCGCCACTATGAGAAGATGTTGAAGGTCAACACGGAAGCAAAGGAAGAAACATCAAATGGTAGAGAGTCCTAGGCTAGCAAAAGCTCACTCTCTTTTCTTTGACGGAGCATACAAGAGAACAGTGGACCAGTCTGCAGCTGACATAGTCATTTTCAACGAGCAACAAGAAACAATATTCTCCATTGGGCAGTTATTACACTCCCACTCCAACAATGAAGCAGAATATGCAGCCCTAATTCTTGGGTTGAAACAATGTATTTCACAAGGAATTCAGCGCCTAAATGTGTTTGGCGATGCTTTGCTTTTGATAAGGGAGATAAATGGCACTTGGGTTTGTAAGAATCAGGTTTTACTTGGTCAACTACGCCAAGTTAAGGATCTTCTAAGGAAGTTTGAAGCAGTGAGACTATTTCACGTCCCCAGAGCAGAAAATCAGGAAGCAGATGCTCTAGCCAAGGAGAGAATACAAGACGTTCCCATAGGAGCCATCAAACTGAAGCTACCCCTCTTCCAAGGTAGTGATGCTATGCCTGATATCATCAGCTTTCTAGAGACAGGAGAATGTCCGCGAGGATACACCAAAGGCCAGAAACAGTGGCTGGTAAGGAAGGCTACTAGATACCTCCTTGTAAACAACCACTTGTATTGTAAGGGCAAGGATCAGATTCTTAGGCGGGTGCCAACCTCCAGTGAGATCACAGAGGTAATTTCAAGTTGCCATGATGGCGTGTGCGACGGTCATTTTGCTCTAGATATCACCAATAGGAAGATTCTACAGGCAAGATACTCTTGGCCTAGCTTGAACAGGGATGTACACCATTGGTGTAAAACATGTAAGGCTTGTCAAGTAGCCAGTGATCGCACATTAACCTACGAGCCACAAACTCCTATCATCTCATATGGTCCATTTGAGAAATGGGGAATAGATGCAATCGGTCCTTTACCAAGGGCCCAATCAAGTAAATTGTACATCATAGTGGGTGTAGACTACATGACTCGTTGGGCAGAAGCAACAGCCACCACCCGCATTACAGCCCAAGAGGTAGCAAAGTTCATTTTTTAGCATATCTGTTGCTGTTTTGACACTCCTCTTGAGATAATATCAGATAGAGGACCAGGATTCAGAGATGATTTAGTAGGAGAACTGATGAAGAAGATACGCATCACACGCCGACATTCCACACCATACTATCCACAATGCAATGGTCTGGTAGAGAAGGTAAATGGAATGATTTGTAAAATCATCACAAAGCAGGTGAACAATCACACAGGAGACTGGGATAAACATCTCATGGCAGCTCTTTGGGCCTACCAAACGACATTCAAGACATCACTAGGTTTCACCCCTTTCCATCTAGTTTATGGGAAGGAGGCAATTCTACCCATTGAGGTGCATATAGCCAGCTTACGAGTTTTGGCTAGCCAGACATAGCGTCCAATTGTAAATCTCCGAAACCACATCTTGGATCTGGAGAGACTCCAACTAGATAGGGAAGAAGCAATCAATCACTATGCAGCGCAGGCAAAACGACGCCGGCTCACTTTCAATCAAGGGCTTAAAGAAAAGGGACTGGAAAAAGGTATGTTAGTGCTGAGATACTACAACAGATTTGACACCAGGAAGGACAAGAAATTTCAACCTAGATGGGAGGGACCATTCATCATCAAGAAGCGCTATGACAACGGCAGCTATAAGCTAATGGAAGCAGATGGGAGAATTCACAAGACTAGGGTCAATGGATGGAGACTGAAAAGGTATTTTCTTAGGTTTAATCCAGAATTCATGCTAGACATTCCAAAAGAGGGAGAACCCTCTAACTCCACAGCTAAAGATGAAGAGGAAGGGCTAGAAGCATGAATACCTCTAGCCTGATGGGAGGGCTAATGATGCCGGCTTTCGAAACCATGTCCGTGAGAACCACACCCTAAGGAAGAGAGGGTTTGTTACCAAAAAGAAGAAAAAAAAGAGCCTTTACCATTTACCATACACCCCCCCCCCCCCCCCCCCCCCCCCAAGGTTAACCATTGGTAGGGCGCCGCAAGTTTGGCCACACCCCTCCATTATCACCACAAGACGATCTCTCTCTCTCTCTTACTGTCCGGCCCGCCCATATTCTCTCTCTCCTACTCTGTCGCATCATTCGGCCCAGTAGTTAGGTGCCGTTGGTATCTCTATCACACTCCAGTCCGGCAGGCCGCCGCAGATATTATCCTCTCTCTCTCTTCCAAATATTCACTCTCTCTCTCTCTCTCTCTGCTCATCCACACTCCCTTCGGCTTTAAGCACCCCCCTGTTTTCTTCCTTTCCCCCCTCCCCCTTTGGCGGACCACTAGCCTATTTTTCTCCCTCCCCCCCCCCCCCCTTATCTACACCTAGCTCTCTCTTGGAAGTAGCCACGGCGAGCCTTAAGGAAAGCACCACCTCTCCCTCCCTCTATCTCTCACACCCTCTCTCTATCTCTACTCTCCCCCTCTCCCTCACAACCCCTATCTCTCTCTCTCCCTCTCCTCCCTTGGTGGGAACCACCCCTTTACTTACTCTCTCTCTTTCTCTCGTTGACTAAGCAAACCGCCCCCCCCCCCCCCCCCTCCACTCTCACTCTCTCTCGCGCTCTGTCTCGCCCACAGGCAACCCGGCTCCACTCCTGCCGCATGCGCTCTCTGCACACACAGCCCGCGCTGCGCCGCTTAACACACTCAACACACACGCGCGCACGCGCACGCACGCACGCACGCACGCACGCACACACACACCCCTCCCCCCTCACCATCCTCACCCCCATCTCTGCGTCGCCCACTGCATTGCCGAAAACCACCGAAAAAAAAACTAAAAAAAACTCTATATATATATACATTATATACACACCACACCCCCGTTCCCACGCACACTCGCACACACACCCGCTTCCATATACATATACACGCAGCCATACACACACATATACAAATATACTCACGCACCCATATATACACATGACACGTGTATACGCACGCACTTAAAAAACAAATACAAAAAAGGAGGATCCTACGCCATTGTCATCGACAAAAGGAGGAGGAACCCAAAGCACACGCCGCCAACAACAAAAAGGAGAAATGCGCCGAAGGCATGCCCCGGTCGACCCCGAAAAGAAGTACGCACTACACCGACGCATCAGCAGCACACCATTCGCCGGCATCACGCAACCACGACGCCATTTTCAGTAATTTGTAGGTTATGTTCATCATTTCTTCAGTTTTCACTCAAGCCATTGTAAAATCCCCAAATTTGTAAATTCCCTCTCTCTAGGTGATGGTCACAAAGGCCCACCTAGAGATTCTCACTTTTTTTTAATAACCTCCCAAAACAAAGCAAGGGTCAACCACATCGGGCCCACCGCTTGCTTTGTCTCCCCGATTAGCTTACCCTAATCACACCGGGATTACCATAATCCAAGCAGCCAACACCTATAAATTGGCACTGAGAGGTCACTATCGGGGGGGGGGCACAGTTCATGGGAGGTCAGCACTTGGTAGAGTGTAGTGGGAAGAGTTGACACTATTGGCATCACGGGGAGGGGGCTTGTGTGTTGGTTTGCCTTGGGATTTGCACCATGCGAAGGGAGCCACGTCCACCTCTCGACTCCAATGGTCGATGCACACACGTATACACGCCCTTGGTAGCAAGCTTCACAATCATTGAGTCATCTTAGAGAACGCACCAAGTAGTTGCACCATCTTTTCTCCCTACCTCTCTATCACCACGGTGTGCCGCCTCGCTGGAAGGAAAGTCATTGTAAATACTGCAAAAATAATTCTCCCTCACACCCGAGAGGGTTCTCATCATCTCTCTCTCTCTCTCTCTCTCTCTCTCTCTCTCTCTCTGTGTAAGTTCGCGGTGTCCATATCATCGTGGTTTGCGTCCTAGCCGCTCAAAGCTAGGTGGTGCCCCCTGTTCGCTTTATCGTGGCAAGCTCGAGGCGTGCCATTCGGCCCCCAACGTTTTAGAGGCCGTCTGGGTTCGGGGTTCGCTTTGCTCCCGTCACTATTTCCAACAATTGGTATTAGAGCAGGTTGCATTTTCCCGAGCATAGTCGCCAGCACCCATATGCTCACTTTCTCGGATTCAGGTGAGCTTTGGTGAGCATCTGTAGGCTGAAAAATACTTCAAGAGAAGTCAAAGAGCTCGGTCTACTCAAAATTTTGATTCGGGCTCATTTCAACCTCCGTTTCCGCTACGAACACTACTGCGCACGCAATTTCATCCTTCTATGCAGAATTTCTGTCTACTACAATTTTTTGCAGAAGGGGTCCCTTACAATCCTTTTTGGGTTGTGTTATATAACACGTGTTCATCCTACTTCGTTTTTCCTCTTTTCAGGTATGTGAGGTGCAGCGGAAGTGAATGTTGAACTTTGCTCAAGATGAGTGCTCCGAACTGTGCTCAAGGGTTCCTTTACTTACAGAAGGGAGAGCCTTCCGTTCCTTTAGTGAGAGAGTGCAAATGATCACAAACAAATTGAATGACACTGTGAATGAAGGTGCTGAGAGAGAGAGAGAGAGAGAGAGAGAGAGAGAGAGAGAGAGAAGAATTATGACACCAGCCGGTTCTCAAACCCTACTCCAAGGGCCCCCTTCTCCATGGCGAGAGAGGTCTATGCTATTGATTGCATAAATCTGGTACAATGGTCTAGATGCAATGGACTTGCCGACGATGTCGACGACAATGATGACGACGGCGAGATGGGCTGAAATCTGAAAACGCTAGGGGCGGAAATCTGCAAATCTGCTAGCTGCTGAATTCTGACACTGCGTCAGTGAGGACGGCGATGGCGACGACGCGACGACGATGCACTGAAAATGCAGATGCTGAAATCTGCGGACAGCGGGCTGAATCTGAAAACGTTGGCTGATCTGACGGTGCGGCGAGGATCTGCCACGGGTAGGTGAGATCTACGAGGTTAGAGGCGGAATCTGCTCTGTCTAAGTACTAAAAACTGAAAACGCTGATGCTAGGGCTGATCTGTCGCCGGGAATCTGCAAAACACTAGAGTAGTCTGCAAACTGCAAAAATGCCAGACTGAATCTGGGATCTGCTAAAAACACTAGGCTGAAACTGTAGCCAAAACACTGGTCTTGGAAACGCTAGGTCACCTGCCGGTCTTGCTGAGAAGGTGCACTGTAAGTTGGTGGACTCCTACTGACTCTTCTGCCAGAAAGTGCTAGCGCTAGGTTTCTTATATATTAAATTAGCAAAGTTGCCCTACCCAGTTTCCCAACGAAGTCACTTATTAATAATAAGTGAAAAATGGATAAAATAGGGAAAATGGCTTCTGTGTCTGTAAAATGCTCATGATGGGTACTGACTATAATGCTGATGATCGTGCTTTGTGCAACCAGAGGATATGCAACTACTCTAAGTGTCTGGACATGCACGGCCTGCGTACAGGCTCACAAAGGTGCCAGAACATTTCCTAAGCTGCCCTAAACCCTTGACCTGAAGTAGCTTGTCCACATGCACACAAGGTTAGATATGCATGTGACATCCCCTCCTTTTCAAAGTGAGGTACTGGTACCGAACTGTATGGCGTCGAGGGAGTGCGCCAACAATTCTTGGAATCCTCGAAGAACACTTAGCCGGCACACCGGCCCACTAAGATGCGTAGGTCGTGCGATACTTGAACTTCAAGAAGGTCTACAATGCTTGCTTCTTTGGGCCACGCCGAAAGCGACACAAAGTGATCTAAGGCTGCTTCAATGTTCCAACTTCGGCTATGGACGTAGGTCCACCTTCTTCAAGGATCTCTGCACGTCTAAAAGCTCGACCCATTGATCCCATTGCGGCCTCTGGGTTTGCTCTTGGCATGCATTCTTCGTTTACGCATGAATGTCCTAATGTGACCGTGTCCATGCAAAATGTCCGTTTTCGTCAAAAGTTTGTGATTTCTCGTCCCTCAGGACACGATGTGATTTTGGCATTAAGTGGTTTCAAGGTCATAATCCACAAGTTTGTTGGAAAGAAAACACTCTCAGTCTCGCAATTGAAGGAGGCAATTGAAGGAGCACCTCTCATGGTTCTTCAATGTGACACTAAGATTCCATCTATGTCACTAATCTCTCACTCTCATGTTTTGGACGAGGATAAAACACACAGTCTCATTCTAGAGAAGCATGATTTATTGCATGACAAAGAACATGAAAAAACACATGAAATGGAACAAGAAAAGGAGACTCTCTCAGTCATTCCTTTTCCAAAGGACGACACACATGTTTTGCATGATAAAGATGTGATTGTTCACACGGATGATGGTTTGCATAATGATTTTTCTAGTGAAGCTAACCTCACTACAGATTCGATCAGTCACACAGGACCGATCTTGGCTGTTGAGCCGAGGTCCAAAGAACCCACTCAGGAAGTATTGTGTGTTCGCATGATTAGTCAGCACCCATTGTTCGAGTTTTTCATTCATGACGGTTTCTTGTATTTTCATCATTGTCTTTACGTGTTCTCTGTTCACGATGCACATGACTCACTCACGGATGAGCACGGATGTATGCGGGCCACTCTCGAAAAGAAAAAAAGTTTGCATTCAAGGAATTCACATTCCATGTCTCTTCCTTGGCATGACACAGTCTCAGAAAGAGCACAAGCAAGATTGTCCATCAAGCATCGGCATTTCCATTGTGATTTGCCACAGCCGATAGGTTTAGGTCAAAAAGTCAAGTTTCGATCCCACTTTTTGCGTGTGTTTGGTGAACGGTTTGGCACTCCGCCACTTGGTTCATCTGCATTGCATGCACAATCTTTTAAGAAGACTAGTATTTTTCCAGTCACTCTACAAAGAATGGGTATGTTCATGATTTTGTGTTGGAAGTGGTTTCAAGAATTTTCCTCTTGAGAGAGTCGCTGATCACATCATGCATACTACCAGAATCAAAGAAGATCAAAATGCGTTGATCATTCACATAACCATAGCAATGCATGAGAGATGCATCAGCATGATCGTGAGAAACTTGGGACACATTAATGTGCTCTCTGATTGCATTAATAGAAGATGTGGATTTTGTGGGCTCCATTGTGGGTTCTTTAGGTTCGTTCTTAGGACAATCTCGTCTTATGTGACCCTTAGTGTGACATTGATAACATCTATCTTCCTTAGAATAAATGACTTGTTCTTCTACCGTTATGAATCCTCTTATAATTCCTTGTACGGCTTTTTCATCTGGGGTGCGCTTAGGTTTAGTAGGTGTGTTAGCTTACCCTTAGATTCATTTTGTGAGTTCTTTTCCGAAGGATTAGAGGAAGATTGGCTAGAAGAGTTACCGTTCTTACCATTCTGTGGGTTCTGAGGAGTCTGAGAGGTACTTTGAGAAGACTTGTTCGCCTGAGGCTTCCCTTATTGTGCTTCATCTCTTGCGCGAGAGCAATCGCTACCACCTTGTTGAGATCTATTGGATCGAGTACTTCGACATCATACTTGATATACTCGTCCAATCCATTAAAAAATGCCTCTTTGTCGCTCCTCATCCGATTTGCGTAATTGGGTGCCGAGCTGCAAAACACGATTAGAGAAAGACATAACTGGCATACCATTTTGCTTGAGACCACGCCAATTGTCTTCAAATCGTGCTAGGTACTGAGGTGGCATAAACCGCGCCTTGAGCTTGTCTTGGAAGTCTGCCCAATTGAAGGAAAGGGACACACCTTCTTCGGCTTCCTCTAGGTGCGCGGTCAACTTTGCCTCTTGCCATGTGTGGTACCAATTAATGGCATCACCGGCAATATACATGGCTGCCGTCAAAACCTTGTTATTTCCTGTTTTCTTAGTTGTCGTAAAATAAGCATTAAATTGATGCAACCAAGAATGACTAACACTCATACTTACAGAAGGTCAACTTCTCAGTGACGGGTTGTTGGAGTCCAAATCTCTGCTTGCTACTTTATGAACTACCAACAACATCTTTGATCGGCTCGGGCTTCGAGGTGAGTACCTGTAGGACAAACTCTTGCATGTGTTGGTCTCTCTGTGTCTCATGCTCTAACTCCAAGGCCGCTCGTCTTTCTTCGGCCGCCAAGAGCGCTTGCTCACGCTCACGCTCCAAGGCTACCCTTCTTTCTTCGCGCTCACGATCCAAGGCTGCCTTTCTTTCTTCGCGCTCGCGATCCAAGACTGCCTTTCTTCCTTCGGCCGCTAAGCGCGCTTGAACGCGCTCGCGATCCAAGGTGGCGCATTGCGCCTCTTGTTGTAGCATCATGTCCATCATCGTCTTGACCAAAGCCTCCATAGGATTTGGTGCAACGCTTAGCGTAGACAGGGAAGGGGGAGGGTCAGAAAAACCTCTTGGTGGGGAAATTCTTCTTCGCCACCTCCATGCTCATCACCTCCACGCAAAGTATCCATTCCGCTTCGGGTGATGACCATACACGGAGATCTTCGGTAAGTAAGTTCACGAGTGTCACCAAGAGGTGTATTTTTCCTGTTGCCTTCCGTAAATAAGTATTATATATATTTATTTTATTTTTACTTGTTTGTCCCAAAACCCTTGAAAAGGTGCAAGTGGACATTGCATGGCCAGTGTGAAACGGCTGCAGCCAAATGGGTTTCTCACATTGCGGATTTAGGTCGGTCAGACAGGGACTGCCCGGGCCAGTTAGCACTGAATTCTGATGAGTATGGAAGCTCGTGTGCGCCAAACTGGAATTTGGGCCACTCGTCAAGTCACTGCAACTTTATAAGTTGAAAGGGGCCAGTAAATTAACCCACATTGTAGATGTTGGTCAAATGGTAGTCTTCAATGATGGTCAGGAGACCGATAGGAACGCCATGGAAGCATCTCCTAAAATTTAGGAAACTGCTATTTTTGACCGGAAAATGTGTTCGCGTCATTAGCTCTGGAATGACAAGGGGAACATTTTATTGCCTTGCTGCCAAGTCAACTGACGCACCAATTGAGATATTTTTAGCAAGGAAAGCCCAAACTCGAAAACTGGGCGACGTGTCAGCCTGTGAGTGGCAGAAAGCCTGTGAGCGATTCTGCCACTCTGGGAGGCAAAAACGAGCTGCATATCAACAAAGGGGGCGCCATTTTCAGCCTCAGGTGGATTGTAGCAGGTACAGAAGCTATGGAATGCTTACCTTGCCCTCTATGGACAGTATGGTGACGGGAGTGATGCCCCGCACGCTACATACTGCTCTCTTTCTCCCCTACATACAGTATGTTATGCCCCACTAGTGGGCTTCTCATTTGACCTATGTACAGTTCTAGGGGTTTATGCGCGTTTGCCAAGGCAAGAGCCTTCTGAACAGGAACCGGATTAGCTAATTGCTAATCCCCCACAGGTACACACAATTCCATCACGAAAGATTGCGAGTTTGGAGGGTTTTCTCGCGTGAAAACTCGTCCAATTCACAGGGGAACTGTCCCATTGCGTGCGGGAGCCCTTGGGACACACATAGGCGTGTTCGCTCCGCTAAAAACGATCCGAAACAGGGAATTACAGCCTGCTGTGTTTTTCTGCAGGTTTAGGGTTTCGCACCTAAACTGCAAGGGAACATCGGGGGAGCCTCGTGAGAGCCTTGGGATGCGTGTACAGGCTTTTGGGCTCCCGGCAGTGAAAAACAGAGAAATACAGCCCGCTGAATTTCTGTGACAGCTGACCAGAAAGCTTCCAGATATCGAGGGAATCCGTCCTAGACAGGTGTTTTTGACCTACAGGGGTTTTTGTGCCGTTATGCTGTCGAAATCCGGTCGAAAACCTGCGTTTTCAGCCCTCGCCAGGTTTGGACAGCTTTGTGAAAGCTTGTGCTAAGTGGTCGGATCGTCTACCTTAATTTGAATAAAGAAATACCGAAAGGGGCGCCAGTCTTTGGGGCCTACAGGGTGTCGGTCTCGTGTGCGCAGTGACATTCTAGTCGCTGGACGCAACTGTGTTCTCTTCCCTTCTCAGTGCTCTGTGTAAAGTTAACAGGTAACTGAAATAGTACCGCCCTCTATGTTGTATAGGCCGGTTATATGGTTCCATCGACAGGATAGTTACTTTTTCTTCAAAAAGTGCAGCGTGGATTGTTGTGGGTGAAAGCAACACAGAGCTTGTCGATATGGCAGAGAAGAGAGACCAAATACCTGAAGAGGGATCTTCCTCACATGGCACAGAGAAAATTCCTTCAACTCTTCAAGAAGAGGACAGGTTGTTTAGAACTCAACTGCGTTGTTGCATGGACATGTTTCAGCAGTTGGCTAACAACCCAAGGATGCAGGAATTCTTACAGGCTCCGACACAGGGTTTTCAGCCTCCTACACAGGGCATGACTGAGCCGTTGCAAGAAAAGGAGATTTCCAATGCGCAGAGGACTCATGATGCTCGAGGGAAAGCCCATGTGGTTGAGCAACTAGTGGTGTCCAATGATCCAAAGCAACTTGCTTTAGGTGGATAAGAACCGTTTGTGAATGGTCAAGGGAGCAATGAACAGGCTATGCGTCAGACCCTTCCATTACCTAATACTTATCCTGGTTATTTTGGAGGTGGTTCAGTGTTTCAACCTATGGCTGGACCTTCCACAGGTTATATGCCAGGGAATGTGTTCGGGACAATGCAAACAGGCATGGGTAACCCTATGTACGCGAACATGGGTGTCCAACCAGGTTTTCAGGGTGCCTACGGCCAGTTTCGAGTGCCTGGAACACAATTTGGTATGGCTGGTTTTTTCGCAGCCATGCGTGCAAAATGCAGATATGACAGGGAAAACAGTTGATGCGAGTGCTGGAATGAACACTCATGGAGCACCACTGTTATAGGCACCTGTTTATGATAATGTGGCTCCTTTGAGTCAGCTTAAGGATTACAAGGAAGGTGGGCAGGGAGTGAAGTTTGAAACTTTCAGAGGAACTAAGGATCAATTGAAGGCTTTGACCTTCATACAGCAGTTCGATGCAGCTTATGCTGGAGGCAACTTCACGGAATCTTCAAAGATACGCAAGGCTGCCACTTTCTTGAAAGGGAATGCGCTTCAATGGTGGACCGCATTGTTGAACCAAGCTCAAGCCCCAACAACGTGGGTCCAATTCAAACAGCTTTTTGCGCCTGCATGGTTGACAAACACTTTTGAAGTGGATGTAATGACGGAATGGCACGAGTTGAATGCTAAACAGTGTGCGGATCTGGAAGAGTACAATAAACGGTTTTGGGCCGCACTGTTGCCAGTCACCTCTTACAGGTTTGTGCCTTTGTCAGAACAAATTGAGAAGTACTGTTGCGGATTGCCCAAGAAAATCAGGGACTACTGCACAAAGACTACTCTCATGAATATGTTTCAATTAATAGAGAATGCAAGAGTGGCCAACAATCTGTCGAAGGGAGATTCCGATGGATTTAATAGCCACAAGAAAGGGGCCCAGGGCAAACAGTTTTCAGCCAAGGGCAATGTTGCAGCAAAGCCTTCTGAGTCTCCTGTAAAGAAGCCCTCCACTCAAGAAGCTGATACGTCCAAGAAGCAGTCTAAATCTTCTTCGGAACGAGGACAAGGACAAAAAATGCATTTTTCTGGCAAAACTTTTCAAGAAAGGAAAGCTCTTAGGGAGGCCAAGAAATGCTACATTTGTGAACAGGAAGGACATTTTGCAAATGAGTGCCCACAGAAGAAGTCACAGGATAAGGATGACAAGTCAGACCATAGAGGGAAGAAGCCAAAGCCGAGTGCAGGACTTGTTCCAGATTTGGTTGGAGATCAGCCAAACACACATGCCAAGGAGCTGTGCAGAGCTTGGGGCAAAGTTAGAGACCAGACAGTGCTGGTTTTCTTTGATCCAGGAGCCCGTGCAAATTTCATATCACCAGAATTGGCATCAAAGTTGGGCATTCGTGCAGAGGAGATGGGTATGACAGGCGAAGCAGGTTTGGCATGCCCAGGACATTCAGAGCCTGTTACTCCCATTTTGGGAAAGCTTCGTCTGCACATTCAGAGCTATGTGGATGCGGAAGAATTTCATATTATGCCGCTTGAGGGCTGTGATGTGTTCTTGGGTATCCCATGGTGTTACAGGTTGCATGCTATGGTGGATACTTACAACAAAAAGATTACCCTTGTACATAGAGGAAAGACTCATGTCCTTGATGTAAAGCTTAAAGGCGAGTCTGTTCCAGTTGTTTCTGCTTCTGCTATTTCATCTGTAACAAAGAATCATCTTTCTGCGTACTTGATCTTTGCAAAAGAAGTACCTCAAGTTGTATCTAATTTGTCTACCTTAGATAAAGACAGGTCAACTTTTTTGAGTGCCCAACAGAAAGAGATTATGGGTCAGGTCAACGAGCTTTTAAAGAAGGGGCTGATTCAGCCCAGTTCATCCCCTTTTTGTTCGCATGTACTCTTAGTGCAGAAGAAGGATGGTTCATGGCGCATGTGCATTGACTATCGCGCCTTGAATAAGAATACTATCAAGAACAGGTTCCCCATATCGAGGATAGATGACATTCTTGATCGGCTTGAGGGAGCGTCATTGTTTACAAGAATAGACCTAAAGAGCGGGTATCATCAGATAAGCATTAGACCAGAAGATGTCCATAAGACTGCGTTCAGGACAACATTTGGTCTCTATGAGTTTCTTGTCATGCCATTTGGTCTCACAAATGCTCCTACCACATTTAATAGGATGATGGACAGAATTTTTAGACCACATAGAAACTTCGTGGGTACCTTCTTTGATGACATGATTGTCTACTCAAAGTCTGAAGAGGAGCATAGGGATCACTTGACCGCAGTTTTCAATGAGCTACGCAAGAATAGGCTACTCATCAATGCGAAGAAAAGTGAGTTCTTTTTGCAAGAAATTCACTTCCTTGGGCACATTGTTTCAAAGGATGGGGTACGCATGGATCCCGCTAAAGTGGAAGCAATTAGGTCATGGCCAGACTTGAAGTCCGTACATGACATTCGAAGCTTTCTAGGCTTATGTTCCTATTACAGGAGGTTCATCCACTCCATGCACTGCAAGGAAAAGGAGTTACTTTCAAGTGGACAGCCAAGGAAATTTTAGCGTTCAAACACTTGAAAGAGAAGCTGACTTCAGATCCGGTAATTATTTTGCCAGATCTTTCTAAACCTTTTGTGGTTCAATGTGATGCGTGTGGCCATAGTCTTGGTGCAGTTCTAATGCAGAATGGCCGAGTAGTCGCATATGAGAGCAGAATTCTTTTGAAGACTGAAAGGAACTTGCAAGTCTATGACAAAGAATTGCTGGCAGTAATTCATGCTCTCACTAGTTGGAAACACTATCTACTAGGGGCTGATTTTGTTGTCCAAACGGATCATCAACCTTGCGATATTTTCTCACACAAACGAAGTTGTCTGAGAAGCACATGCGATGGGCAAACATCTTGTCAATGTTCCATTTTCAGATTGTGCATGTGCAAGGGAAAAAGAACGTGGTGGCTGATGCGTTGTCACAAAAGCCCCTAATTTCAGCAGTGTCAATTCCGTACCATTGTGAACTAGACGAAATGAAGACACAATATGCTGAAGATTCAGATTTTGCAAGAATCTATGACCAGCTTGTTGATGGGCAACATCATGAGCACTATATGCTTAAGAATGACTTTCTCATGATGCATGGAAAGTTATGTGTTACTAAACAATTACGCCCAAAGATTTTGATGGAAAGTCATGCTCCACCTTATGCTGGGCATCGTGGAATTGATGCGACAGTGAAAGGGGTTGAGGCATTCTTCTATTGGCCAGCTTTGCGTCAAGATGTTGACACATTTGTAAGCTCATGCTTAGTATGCCAAAAAGTCAAATTTGACAGACAAAAGCAACCGGGATTGTTGCAGCCATTGCCGATCCCTGATAGGCCATGGAAAAGTATAGCAATGGACTTTATCTTTGATCTTCCAAGGATGCAAACAAGAAATGATGGGATTTGGACTATCATTTGTAGGTTCAGTAAGCAGGCCCATTTCATTCCTGTTAGGAAGAAGATAAAGCCAGAACACATGGTCAAGATATTCATGAGCAATATCTTTAAATATCATGGGATGCCTCAGTCAATTGTCAGTGACAGGGATCCACGTATGACGAGTCTTTTCTGGAAGGCATTGTTTGAGAACATGGGCACTACGCTCAAGTTCTCTTCTTCGTTTCATCCGCAAACTGATGGACAGTCAGAAGAGGCAAATTCTACTGTCTTGGACCTACTCAAATGTTATGTCTCAGAGCACAAGGCAACTTGGGAACACCATCTCCCATTGGTTGAATATGCTTACAATAACACTGTGCATACATCAACAGGTAAGGCACCATTTGAGATAGTGGAAGGAGGAAAGAAAGTCCCACCCATTTTGCAGACTAAGGACAAGATATTTGAGGCAGACAAGTATGTGCAAGATATGGATGAAACATACAGGAACATAAAGATTGCTCTTGAGAAAACTCAGGCTAAGCAAAAGAAAGCTGCTGATCGTCACCGTCGTGAACTTGTATTTTCACTTGGTGATTGGGTACTTTTGCGCAGGAAAAGGAAAGGCAAGGAACGCTTGTTTCCTAAGCTCAGTATGCGATATTATGGTCCTTTTCAGATTTCAGAAAAGATCAGCGATGTAGCTTACAGGTTAAAGCTACCAGAAGGCTGGAAAATACATAATGCTTTTCATGTCAGCCTTCTAAGGCCCTTTGTTGGTGATGTGCCAGAGAATATGCTTGATGAGGAACAACCCGAAGTGGAAGAATTGGATGAAATCCTTGTTCCTGAACAGATATTGGCACATAAAGAAAGAAAGGTTAGAGGAAAGGTTGCAAGACGCTATTTGGTGAAGTTCAAGAACTATCCATCATTAGATGCCAAATGGATGGAAGAGTCTGAATTGCTTGATTCACCTCAGCTATTGCAATTGTATCTTGAAGCCTTTCAAATGGAACCCACAGTGACTTGATGCAGCCTTTTTGGAGCAAGGCAAGAGCATGGTTCATGATGCTCAAGAGAGTAGTTAAGCAATTGTATCTACTCTTTCCATACAGAATTTAGCTAGAGAAGTTTGTGCTCAAGAGTACACTAGAAGACTTCTATGCTTGATATATGTGTCGTAGCCAGGTTGGTGGGATTGTTTAATCGTCCAACGCTACATTTCCTGAAGCATGTATATCTTGGATTCCCATCATAGAATATATGTGATATCAGGAGATATCTGCATGTATTATTAGCATGCAAGCGAGGTCGCTTGCAGTATTTCAAGGGTGGGGTGTGTCACCAGGAGGTGTATTTTTCCTGTTGCCTTCCGTAAATAAGTATTATATATATTTATTTTATTTTTACTTGTTTGTCCCAAAACCCTTGAAAAGGTGCAAGTGGACATTGCATGGCCAGTGTGAAACGGCTGCAGCCAAATGGGTTTCTCACATCGCGGATTTAGGTCGGTCAGACAGGGACTGCCCGGGCCAGTTAGCACTGAATTCTGATGAGTATGGAAGCTCGTGTGCGCCAAACTGGAATTTGGGCCACTCGTCAAGTCACTGCAACTTTATAAGTTGAAAGGGGCCAGTAAATTAACCCACATTGTAGATGTTGGTCAATTGGTAGTCTTCAATGATGGTCAGGAGCCCGATAGGGACGCCATGGAAGCATCTCTTAAAATTTAGGGAACTGCTATTTTTGACCGGAAAATGTGTTCGCGTCATTAGCTCTGGAATGACAAGGGGAACATTTTATTGCTCTGCTGCCAAGTCAACTGACGCACCAGTTGAGATATTTTTAGCAAGGAAAGCCCAAACTCGAAAACTGGGCGACGTGTCAGCCTGTGAGTGGCAGAAAGCCTGTGAGCGATTCTGCCACTCTGGGAGGCAAAAACGAGCTGCATATCAACAAAGGGGGCGCCATTTTCAGCCTCAGATGGATTGTAGCAGGTACAGAAGCTATGGAATGCTTACCTTGCCCTCTATGGACAGTATGGTGACGGGAGTGATGCCCCGCACGCTACATACTGCTCTCTTTCTCCCCTACATACAGTATGTTATGCCCCACTAGTGGGCTTCTCATTTGACCTATGTACAGTTCTAGGGGTTTATGCGCGTTTGCCAAGGCAAGAGCCTTCTGAACAGGAACCGGATTAGCTAATTGCTAATCCCCCACAGGTACACAGTTCCATCACGAAAGATTGCGAGTTTGGAGAGTTTTCTCGCGTGAAAACTCGTCCAATTCACAGGGGAACTGTCCCATTGCGTGCGGGAGCCCTTGGGACACACATAGGCGTGTTCGCTCCGCTAAAAACGATCCGAAACAGGGAATTACAGCCTGCTGTGTTTTTCTGCAGGTTTAGGGTTTCGCATCTAAACTGCAAGGGAACATCGGGGGAGCCTCGTGAGAGCCTTGGGATGCGTGTACAGGCTTTTGAGCTCCCAGCAGTGAAAAACAGAGAAATACAGCCCGCTGAATTTCTGTGACAGCTGACCAGAAAGCTTCCAGATATCGAGGGAATCCGTCCTAGACAGGTGTTTTTGACCTACAGGGGTTTTTGTGCCGTTATGCTGTCGAAATCCGGTCGAAAACCTGTGTTTTCAGCCCTCGCCAGGTTTGGACAGCTTTGTGAAAGCTTGTGCTAAGTGGTCGGATCGTCTACCTTAATTTGAATAAAGAAATACCGAAAGGGGCGCCAGTCTTTGGGGCCTACAGGGTGTCGGTCTCGTGTGCGCAGTGACATTCTAGTCGCTGGACGCAACTGTGTTCTCTTCCCTTCTCAGTGCTCTGTGTAAAGTTAACAAGTAACTGAAATAGTACCGCCCTCTACGTTGTACAGGCCGGTTATAACGAGGAACTTGGGTTCTTGTGGTTCTTGGGTTCTTGAGGTGCTTGAGTTCTTGAGGTTCTTGAGGTTCTTGAGTTCTTTCTTTAGCTTGCAATCTGTGTTAGAGAAGGCTTTTCTCTTACCCGAGCTCGACTCTTCCCTGCGAGCGCACCCCTTGGCGGCCTTGCGCTCACACCAAGGTTGCTTTTTACCACCTCACATCGATTGGCCGGCCGCTAAGTGCACAATTCGCTCTCA
The DNA here is from genome assembly GCF_014529385.1 of Adiantum capillus-veneris. Lineage (NCBI taxonomy): Eukaryota > Viridiplantae > Streptophyta > Polypodiopsida > Polypodiales > Pteridaceae > Adiantum > Adiantum capillus-veneris. The sequence continues at coordinate 131,022,467 of NC_140948.1, read as the reverse complement.
ATGAGTGAAAAGAGGAACAAGGGGAGGTTGGACAAGCCCTTCTTTCTTGGGTTACCTGTCACTCTTCAAAAACACGATCAGGAATCGACACGCCCAAATGGACTTGGGTTACGTACGACCGCAACACGCAAAAAAATTCTTGTGGTTCTTTCCTTGAGTGATACAGAACATTGCCAAAGCTCTGATACCAATGTAAGATGCAGCAGAATGAATGTTGAACTTTGCTCAAGGATTCCGTTTACTTACAGAAGGGAGAGCCTTTCGTTCCTTTAGTGAGAGAGTGCAAATGATCACAAACAAAGTGAATGACATTGTGAATGAAGGTGTTGAGACTGAGAGAGAGAGAGAGAGAGAGAGAGAGAGAGAGAAGAATACGACACCAGACAGTTCTCAAACCCTCCTCCAAGGGGCCCCCCCATCTATGGCGAGAGAGGTCTATGCTATTGATTCACAAATCTGGTACAATGGTCCAGATGCAATGGACTTGCCGACGATGTCGACGACAATGATGACGACAACGAGATGGGCTGAAATCTGCAAATCTGCTAGCTACTGAATTCCGACATTGAGTCGGTGAGGACAGCGAGGACGACAACGCGACGACGATGTGCTGAAAACGCAGATGCTGAAATCTGCAGATAGCGGGCTGAATCTGAAAACGCTAGCTGATCTGAAGGTGCGGCGAGTCCATGCGAAGTATCCATTCCACTTCGGGTGATGACCATGCACTGAAGTCTTGGGTTCTTAAGTTCACGAGGAACTGGGGTTTTTGTGATTCTTGGGTTCTTGGGTTCTTGAAATTCTTGAGGTTCTTCTTTCGCTTGCAATCTGTGTTAGAGAAGGCTCTTCTCTTTCCCGCGGCGGGCGCACCCCATAGCGGCCTTGCGCTCACACCAAGGTTACTTTTTCCCACCTCACGTCGATTGGCCGGCCGTTAAGTGCACGGTCCGCTCTCAATGAGTGAAAAGAGAAACAAGGGGAGGCTGGACAAGCCCTTCTTTCTTGGGTTTCCTGTCACTCTTCAATAACACGATTAGGAATCGACGTGCCCAAGTGGACTTGGGTTACGTGCAACCGCAACAAGCAAAAAAAATTATGTGGTTCTTTCCTTGAGTGATACAGAACACTGTCAAAGCTCGGATACGAATGTTAGGTGCAACGGAAGTGAATGTTGAACTTTGCTCAAGATGAGTGCTCCGAACTATGCTCAAGGGTTCCTTTTACTTACGGAAGGGAGAGCCTTCCGTTCCTTTGGTGGGAGAGTGTAAATGATCAAACAAAGTGGAAGACGCTATGAATGAAGGTGCTGAGACTGAGAGATAGAGAGAGAAGAATACGACGCCAGAATGTTGTCAAACCCTCCTCCGAAGGTCCCACTCTCTATGGCGAGAGCGGTCTACTATTGATTGCACAAATCTCTACAATGCAGTGGACTTGCCGACAATGTCGACGATAAGGACGGCGACGAGACGGGCTGAAATCTGAAAACGCCTACCTACTCAATTTGCCCTACCTACTTTCCAACAGAAGTCACTTAAATTAAGAAGTAACAAATGTCAAAAATACGAAAAATAGGTTAAATGCACTGGAAAATTCCCCTGAAGGATTCTGATGGATTCTGGTGGGAATGCTTATGATCATGCTGTGTGCAACCAAAGGATATGCATCTACACTAAGTGCCTGGACATGCACGGTCTGCGAACAGACTCACAAAAGTGCCAGAACACTTGCTAATCTAGACTGACTGGACTGACGGAACCCTTGTTATGAAGCAGCTTGTCCACGGACACATAGGGTTGGATGTGTCACGTGACATCTCCTCCTTTTTAAAGTGAGGTACTAGTACCGAGCTGCAGGGCGTCGAGGGAGACCACCAATAGCATCCGGAATCCTGGAGGGGACTCTTCGCCGGCCCACTCTGACGTGTGGGTCATGCAGTACTTGAACTTCATAAAGGTCTGCAACGCTTGCTTTTTTGGGTCGCGCCGAAAGCGACACAAAGTCTTCTGAGTTTCCTTCCTTGCTTCAACTTCGTCTAGAGTCATGCTTCTTTCTTCTTCAAGAATCTCCATGGCGGAAAATTCCCTAAACCATTTCCAACACAAAACCATGAACATACCTATTCCATGTAAAGTGAGTGGAAAAAATTTTGTCTTCCTAAAAGACTGTGCATGCAATGTAGTTGAACAAAGAGACGGAGTGCCAAACCGTTCACCACACACACGCAAACAATGAGATCGAATCTCTCTTCTGATCTAGAGCAATCAACTGTGGCAATTCACAACGGAAATGCCCATGCTTGGTGCTCGTACTTTCATGTGCTCTTTCTACAACTGTGTCATGCCAAGGAAGAGACATGGAATGTGACTTCCTTGAATGCATACTTTTCAGCTTTTCATGAACAATCCGCATACATTCGTGCTCATTCATGAGTGAAACGTGCTCAACGTACAATATGGCATGCCTAGGAAAAAGGATCACATAAAAACGCTGACCAAAATACAGGGAACGATCATGAATGAAATACTCGAACAATATGTGCGTACTAATCATGCGAACACATAATACTTCCTGTGAGGGTTCTTTGGACCGAGGCTCGAGAGCCAAGATCGGTGCTTCCTGAAGGGGTGCTTTGGACCTTAGGCTCGAGACCCAAGATCGATCCTTCGTGATTGATCGAATCTGCAACGAGGTTAGCTTCGCTAGAAAAAGCATCAACTAACTCATCATCCTTGTGAACAATCACGTCATCTTCATGCAAATCATCATGCTTATTAGTGTCATCCAAATCATCATGCTCATCATTATCATTCAAATCATCATGCAAATCCCGTGTGTCATGCTTTGAAGAAGAAGAGACTGAGAGAGTCTCCTTCTCTTGAATCCGTTCAATCTTCGCCTGCACATTAGCAATGAGAGAGAGAGAGAGAATGAACAACCTGCTCTCCACGAATGACAATGGGAGAGTCACGTTTGGCATTGAAAGTGAACGTATTTTCCGCCCAATCAATGAGCGGGTTATGCTCACGAAACCATCGAATGCCCAAAATCATCACATCCTAGGAGAGGAGAGACAAAAAAATTTCTACGAAAAGCAGCTTGTTGAACTGTAAACAACACATCAAGGCACTCTTTCGTGATGAGAGAGTCCATACCGGGAGCAAAGCCAGAGACCTCAAGAGGAGATTTCTGACTAACCTCAAGGCGGGCTCTCTCAACAAGAGAGGGACTGATCACATCATGCATACTGCATGGGTCAAACATATGACAAAACGCTGCCCCGTCATATGACCATAACATTTAATGAGAGACTCATCAATGGGAGGGTCATGAGAAACTTGGGGCACACTCGTGTTGTCATTGATTGCATTGACAGAGGAAGTGGGTTCTGTGGATTCTTTAGATTCATTAGAGTCAAGCTTAGGACATATTCTTTTTATGTGACCCTTAATGTGACATTGAAAACAACGACCTTCCTTAGAGTAAGTGCTTTGCTCTTCCGAAGTGATGTATCCTCCTAAAATTCCTTGTGCTACCTTTTCATCTGTAGTGAGCTTAAGTTTAGCATTTATGTTAGCCTTACCCTTAGGTTCATTGGAAGAATTCTTTTCTGAGATACTATTGGAAGATTGGTTAGAAGAGTTACCGTTCTTACCATTCTTACCGTTCCGAGGGTTCTGCGAAGTCTGAGAGGTACTTGTGGAAGTCTTGTTCTCTTTAGGTTTTCCCTTGTTGTGCTTCATCTCATGTGCGAGAGCAATCGCTACTGCCTTGTTGAGATCAATTGGATCGAGCACCTCTAAATCGTACTTGATATACTCGTCCAATCCATAAAGGAATGCCTTCTTGCGCTCATCATCCGACTTGCATAATTGGGTACCTCGTTGCAAAACACAATTAGAGAATGACATAACCGGCATACCATTTTGCTTGAGAGCGCGCCAATCGTCCTTCAATCGTGCGAGGTATTGAGGTGGCATAAACCGCGCCTTGAACTTGTCTTGGAAATCAGCCCAATTGAAGGAAAGGGACGTGAATTCGTCGGATTCCTCTAGGTGCGCGGCCAACTGTGCCTCTTGCAATGCGTGGTACCACTTGATGGCACCACCGGCAAGGTACATAACTGCCGTCAAATCCTTGCTATTTCCTGTCTTCTTAGTTGTCACAAAATAAGCATTAAATTGATACAACCAAGAATGAATAACCGTAGCATCCATCTTACCATCATACTTATGAAAGTCAACTTCTCTGTGACTGGGTTGTTGGAGTCCGCATCCTGGATTGCGCCACTTGAGGAACTACCAACATCTATGGCTGGTTCAGACTTCGAGGCAAGAACTTGTCGAACCAATTCTTGAGTGCGTAGGTCTCTTTGAACCTCATGATCCGCCTCCAAGGCCGCTCGTCTTGCTTCGGCTTCCTCCTTTCTTTGTGCTTTTGTCTTTTCGTTCATCGCGCTCGCGTTCCAAGGCAATGCGAGTGTCATGGATACTTGAGAGTCAGTCGTTGCCTGCATCATCGCCTATGTCATCACCTACATCATCGCTAGAAGGCTCTAGAAGAATCTAGAAGGATCTAGAAGATTCTAGAAGTTCTAAAAGTATCAAGGAGATTCTAGAAGTTTCTAGAAGCATAGAGAAGATTCCGAAAAAATCTAGAAGTTTCTGGAAAGCTCTAGAAAGTTGAAGAAAGTTCTAGAAGGATCAAGAAGGTTCTAAAAGCTTGGAGAAGATTCCGGAAGAATCTAGAAGTTTCTGGAAAGCTCTAGAAAGTTGAAGAAGGATCCAAAAGGTTCTAGAAGAACTAGAAGGATCAAGAAGGTTCTAGAAGATTCTAACCTCCTCAAGAAGAACCTAGAAAGTCCTAACCTCCTCAAGCACTAGTATAAATAAGGGTCTTGGGCCACAAGCCCCTCAGTCTTGCCAACACTAGTTGTGAGGCTCCTATGAGGAAATCCCTCTTCTAGTTCTTGTGTTCAAGTATTGTCCTTGCAATCAAGCCTTGTCTTGTACTCAAGTCATGTAATCCAAGTCTTGTATCTAGCTCTCTTAATTAAGTATTAAGTCTTATAATCAATATTAAGCTTATCATCAAATCCAAGTTCTTGTACATTGTGAGCGCCTCCTCTTGCTCTCTTCTAGCTCTATACGCGCTCATAACAGTTTGGCAAGACCACCATCTCTTAATCTTCTCAAGCCATCATGGAGCCGACGATGGAAGGTGGCATCAACGCATTGCAAAGCATCCAAGCTCAGTTACAAGAACTTCGCGAGAGTAACGCTCAACTTCAAGCAAGGCAACCCTAACCTTGGGACCGGCGTTGCAAAATCTTCAACGTCAAATTCAAGAGCTTCAAGAGACAAGCACACATCAAGCACAAGCTGCAAGATCTAGCTATTCTCAACAACATAAGGAGCCGAAGGTCAGCATGCCTGAAAAATTTGATGAGACTAGATCAAAGTTTAGAGGTTTTCTCCAACAAGTGCGTCTCTTCATTCGAATCCAACGAGAGCGTTATCCAGATGATGCCTCTCAAGTAGGCCTTATTGGGACCCTCCTCTCGGGTACGGCTCTCTCTTGGTTTGCTCCCTTACTTGAAAAAGAATCTCCTCTTCTTCATGACTTTGAAGCTTTTGTGCGGGAGTTCTCTGCAACCTTTGGGGATACTGATAAGGGTTGCTGAAACCAAACTTAGACATCTCCGCCAAGGATCAAGACCTGCATCCGCCTATGCATCCGAATTTCAACAGCTCACTTGTGATCTGACTTGGCATGAGGAATATTTCATTAGCCAATTTCGGTGGGGATTAAAGGATGACGTAAAAGATCTTTTATTGACTATGCCAAAGGTTCACACACTAAGCGAGTTCATTTCTCAAGCAATAGAATGTGATAATCGACTATTTGAGAGGAGACAAGAGAGGCGTCTTGGGGCACCATTGCGACCCCAAACAGAAGTGACACATAATGGCTACACATCTCAACAGGGCCATGAATCAAGCATTGAGCCCATGCAGATTGATTCAGTACGGTTTCAACCTCTCTCAGCCCAGGAGAAACATAGGCGACGCATTAATGGCTTATGTATGTATTGTGGAGAGCAGGGACACATAGTTCAACAGTGTCCAAGGAAGAGAAGGATGAAGGTTCATGGTGCAATGGCCTCAACATGTTCGGAAAACATGGACGTCCAACCCCAATAGAGACCGACCGGTTGGACAAAAGACACGCAAAAAAAGGTCTCTTTCTTCTAGCTGATTCCACTTCAAGTTTTATGCTACCAATCAAGATCCATATGCCGGGTAGGCACATGGATTGTGAAGCATTACTAGATTCAGGCGCAACGGCATGCTTCATGGACAAAGAATTTGCAAAAGAACAAGGCATACCACTTGTGGAGAAGTCTGATCCAGCAACTATAGAAGTCATTGATGGTCGTCCCCTCGCTTCAGGGGATGTCAGGTATGAAACTCACCCCATAGAAGTAACATTGCAGGAGCATGTTTCAAGAATAGCGTTCAATATTATACAAAGCCCAAGCAGTCCAATTGTTATTGGGCTACCGTGGCTTGAATTACATAATCCTGACATCGATCGGAGGACTCGGAGAATTGAACCACGAAAAGTCCAAAAGAAGAAGGGAAGGCATAATAGGCCTATATATCTTGGAGCCAAGGTCTTCATGCATGCAGCCAAAAAGTATCCAACTTTCCTGATATTCGCAACACCAACCGACACGTCGACAACCAAAATCATGGAGGCATTGCCACGTCAATATCAAGATTACAATGATGTTTTTGAGAAGAAGAATGCAGACCTCTCACCGGAGCATCGACCCTATGATTGTGCTATAGAGCTTCAGAAGGAACCCAACCCCCTTTTGGTCCAATATACAAGCTATCTCAAGATGAATTGGTAGAATTACGAAAAAATATTGATGAGAATCTTGCTAAGGGGTTCATACGGCATTCAAAGTCCCCTAGCAGGAGCTCCAATACTCTTTGTAAAAAAGAAGGACGGAACTCTCCGGATGTGCGTGAAATTATAGGGGCCTAAACAAGATCACCGTCAAGAATCGCTATCCCCTTCCCTTGATCCCAGAGCTTCTTGAGCGCCTTGGCAAGGCAAGAATATTTACAAAAATAGAACTTCGTGGTGCTTACAACCTAGTCAAAATCAAAGAAGGTGATGAATGGAAGACAGCCTTTCGGACAAGGTATGGCCACTTTGAATATACCGTCATGCCATTTGATCTCACAAATGCCCCAGCTGTTTTTCAACATTTAATGAACGATATCTTTCGGAAGTATTTGGATTATTTTGTGGTAATATATTTGGATGATATCTTGATATTTTCCAAGGATCAAGAAGAGCATGAGCACCATGTACGATTAGTGTTTGAAAAGGTTCGTGCATCAGGGTTATATGCAAAGTTGGAGAAGTACTCTTTTCATCAATCTAAGGTGGAATTTCTTGGTTATGTAATTTCTGAAAAGGGAATCTCCATAGATCCAAAGAAGGTTCAAACCATCCTTGATTGGAATTTGGGAGACACCCACCTTGGTAAGGGACGTTCAATGTTTCCTTGGATTTGCAAATTTTTATCGTATCTTTATATAGGGATACTCCAAGGTGGTTACAGCACTCACAAGGTTGACAGGCCATAATAAGTTTGTCTGGGACTCAAAGGCCGCGAAAGCATTTTAGACTCTCACGCAAGCTTTCACGACCGCACCCATTCTAATTCACGCAGATCCTACAAAGCCTTTCATCCTAGAAATAGACGCTTCAGATTTTGCCCTTGGCGCTATTCTATCCCAAGTAGGAGAGGATGGTTGAGTACATCCAGTGGCTTTTCATTCCCGCAAGTTCTCAGCTGCACAAATCAATTATGAAATCCATGACAAAGAGCTCTTAGTAATCATCGACTCCTTCGACACTTGGCGTCACCTACTTGAAGGAGCTCCTCATAGATCACTGTCTATACACATCACAAGAATTTGGAATACTTCATGACATCCCGCGTCTTGAATCGTCGCCAAGCCAGGTGGAGTGGTATCCTATCAAGGTTTGATTTTCTTATCGCTTATAGACCTGGCCGTCAACAAGCTAAGCCAGATGCCTTATCAAGAAGTTCCTACCTTGCACCTAGAGAAGGCGACGCAGAATTTTATCAACAAGAGACAGTGATTTTGAAACCTGAGCAACTTAAGCTAAACGCCACCATAAGCCAAGCTCCTGAAGATTCTACTTTTCTTTCTAAGGTGAAGACGCAAATTGCCAAAGACCCACTTGCTCAGAATATTAGACAACAACTACAAGGACAAGAGGTTAATGAGGACTTTCAAGAAATTGATGGACTAATTTACTATAAGGGTCTTCTCTATATTCCGCCAGGACCAACACGCTTGGAGGTACTTCAGCAACGGCATGATCTTCCATCAGCAGGGCATTTTGGGGTTAATAAGACAATTGAGCTTCTCTCCCGTGACTTTTGGTGGCCTCAAATGTGGAAGCTTGTCAAGGAGTATGTAGGCACTTGTGACACTTGCAATAGATCAAAGGCCCCTCGTCATCGTCCTCATGGGTAAGTGTGGCTCCTCCGACGTGATCTGCGTTCATCACGTCCCTGTCAAAAGCTTGATTATTGAAGGCCTGGCCCGTTTAAAATTATCCGTCAAGTCAATCCAGTCACCTATCGACTCCGATTGCCCTCATCCATGAAAATCCATCCAGTTTTTCATGTCTCAGTCCTAGAACCTTGTCACACATCTAAGATCCCAAGAAGAGCCCTACAACCACCTCCTCCGGTTGAGATTCAAGGACATGACGAATATGAGATCGAGAAAGTCCTAGATTCTCCAGTTTCGCGTGGTAGGTTACAATACTTGGTGCATTGGAAAGGCTATGATGTTAGTGAATGAACCTAGGAACCAGCACACAATCTACAGCATGCATCTCTCAAAGTCCAAGAGTTCCATCAACAACATCCATGGAAGCCCAACTCAAGGAACACCACTGCTCCTCGTGGAACTTATCGCTAGAGAAGGGGGTAATATCATGGATGCTTGAGAGTCAGTCGCTGCCTGCATCATCGCCTATGTCATCACCTACATCATCGCTAGAAGGCTCTAGAAGAATCTAGAAGGATCTAGAAGATTTTAGAAGTTCTAAAAGTATAAGGAGATTCTAGAAGTTTCTAGAAGCATGGAGAAGATTCCGGAAGAATCTAGAAGTTTCTGGAAAGCTCTAGAATGTTGATGGAGGTTCTAGAAGGATCAAGAAGGTTCTAGAAGCTTGGAGAAGATTCCGAAAGAATCTAGAAGTTTCTGGAAAGCTCTAGAAAGTTGAAGAAGGATCCAAAAGGTTCTAGAAGAACTAGAAAGATCAAGAAGGTTCTAGAAGATTCTAACCTCCTCAAGAAGAACCTAGAAAGTCCTAACCTCCTCGAGTAACCTCCTCAAGCACTAGTATAAATAAGGGCTTGGGCCACAAGGCTACAAGCCCCTCAGTCTTGCCAACACCAGTTGTGAGGCTCCTATGAGGAAATCCCTCTTCTAGTTCTTATGTTCAAGTATTGTCCTTGCAATCAAGCCTTGTCTTGTACTCAAGTCATGTAATCCAAGTCTTGTATCTAGCTCTCTTAATTAAGTATTAAGTCTTATAATCAATATTAAGCTTATCATCAAATCCAAGTTCTTGTATATTGTGAGCGCCTCCTCTTGCTCTCTTCTAGCTCTATACGCGCTCATACAGCGAGTCGCTTCTTGTTGTATTGCTTTTCTTTCTTTTCGTTCATCGTGCTCGCGTTCCAAGGCAATGCAAGTTGCTTCTTGTTGTTCTCCTTTTCCTACTAATTGTGCCATCGCAATGCAATTCGTTTCTTGTTGTGCCAGCATCTCCAACATCGACTTGACCATTGCCTCCATAGGATTTGGTACAACTCGTGGCGTAGATGGGGAGGGGGGTGGGTCGGAAAAACCTCCTGGTGGGAAAAATTCTTCGTCGCCTCTCTCATGATCATCACCTGTATGCGAAGTATCCATTCTGCTTCGGGTGATGACCATGCACTATGATCTTTGGTTCTTAAGTTCACAAGGAAGGTTCTTGGGTTCTTGAGGGTCTTGAGGTCTTGAGGGTCTTCTTTTGCTTGCAATCTATGTTTGAGAAGGATCTTCTCTTCACCCAAGTTTTGCTCTTTTCTGCAGGCGCACCCCTTGGCGGCCTTGCGCTCACAACAAGGTTGCTTTTTCCCACCTCACGTCGATTGGCCGGCCGCTAAGTGCACGGTCCGCTCTCAATGAGTGAAAACAGGCACAAGGGGAGGCTGGACAAGCCCTTCTTTCCAGGGATTCCTGTCACTCTTCAAAAACACGATTAGGAATCGACACGCCCAAGTGAACTTGGGTTCGTGCAACCGCAACAAGAAAAAAAAAATTCTTGTAATTCTTGTGGTTATTTCCTTGAGTGATACAGAACACTGCCAAAGCTCTGATACCAATGTAAGGTGCAGCGGAATGAATGTTGTTCCTTTCTCAAGATGAGTGCTCCATAATGTGCTCAAGGTTCCTTTTTTGTTCTTATGGAAGGGAGAGCCTTTCGTTCTTAATGAGAGAGTGCAGTGATCACAAACAAGTGAATGGACACTGTGCGTGAAAGTATATGAGACTGAGAGATAGAGAGAGAAGAGAATACGACACCAGAGACGTTGTAAAACCCTCCTCCAAAGGCCCAACTCTTGTTGGCGAGAGTGGTCTACGATTGATTGCACAAACCGGTACAAAGTGAATGCATGTGACTGATGCAAGTCTAGGCTAGATTGATGTCGACGACAGGGATGACGAGACCAATCTAAGGGCTGAAAATAGGTTGCTTTTGTCCTGCTGACCAAAAATGCTACTGGCTGAAATCTGATGCAATTCTACTGCTATCCCAAAAACACTAATGGCTGAAAATTTCTGGAACCAAAAACGCTGATGTGGGTTGGTCTCTGCTGGCTAAAATTCGCTGGTTTTTTGGCTGTCAAAGGCTGAAATTGGCTGATGCTTGGCGAGGCTGAAAACGCTAGACAAGGGGGCAATTTGGGGTCTCTGGAAACGCGAGGGCTGAGGTGGTCTTGCGATGAAGTCTTGATGAGAACGCCAAGGCTTGGGGAGGCTATGGCGATGAGGACACTGCTGTAAACGCCAAGTGCTGGAATCTGATGGCGAGGGTGACTTGCTGATGAAAAACGCTAGGTGAAGGAGTGTCTTGCTTGGAGGAAAAACGCCACCAAGGGGAGGATTGCCTGTTGAGCAAGGTGCTCTTGCTGCCTCTTCTACCCATTAGTGCTAGCCTAGGTTTGCTTATATACAAACTTACTCAATTTGCCCTACCTACTTTCCAACAAAAGTCACTTAAATTAATAAGTGAAAAATGTCAAAAATAGGGAAAATAGGTTAAATGCACTGGAAAATTCCCTTGAAGGATTTTGATGAATTCTAATGGGAATGCTTATCATCATGCTGTGTGCAACCAAAGGATATGCATCTACAATAAGTGCCTGGGCATGCACGGTCTGCGAGCAGAGTCACAAAAGTGCCAGAACACTTGCTAATCTAGACTGACTGGACTGACGGAACCCTTGTTATAAAGTAGCTTGTCCACAGGGTTGGATGTGTCACGTGACATGAGAAGGTGCACTGTCAAACTTGTGGTCTCTGCTACCTCTTCTGCCAGAAAGTGCTAGCGCTAGCTTTTATATATAGATCCTTAGCCAGATTGCCCCACCCAGTTTCCCAACAAAGTCACTTATTAATAATAAGTGAAAAATGGCTAAAATAGGGAAAATAGATTTTCTGCACTGTAAAATGCTCCGGATGGATTCTAATGGTACTGCTGATGATCATGATGTGTGCAACCAGAGGATATACTACTCCAAGTGCCTGGACATGCACGGTCTGCGAACAGACTCACAAATGTGCCAGAACACTTCCTAAGCTAAGCTAATTGAACCCTTGTCATGAAGTAGCTTGTCCACGTACACATAGGATTAGATGTGCACGTGACAGCACGAGCAAGATTGTCCAACAAGCATTGGCATTTTTGTTGTGATTTGCCACGGTTGATAGGCTTAGGTCGAAAAGTTAAGTTTTGATCCCACTTTTTGCGTGTGTTTGGTGAACGGTTTGGCAATCCGTCATTTTGTTCATCTACATTGCATGTACAACTAGTCTTGCTTGGTGGGCCTTTGCCGTACATAATCTGACAGATTTTGGAGGGCAGTTGGTTACTTGGGTAGTTGGTTGGGATTGTTGTTGCATTTGGTTTTGTTGTGGTGACACGAGAAAATGAGTAGAACCTATTGATAGGCACCAATATTAGCTCAGCTTGGGGCTTGATGAACATTGGAAAGAAGCAAGTTGTGTCCCATAGTGCTCCATATACGACAAAGAGCTACTAAAGAGGGTAATTGAATCGAGCAAAAAGGGTTGCAACTTAACCTACTTTGGTAGTTATTTACAGATTTCACCATTCAACCTAGTAATATCAACCATTTAGTCTCTAAATCGTGGAACCATCTTTGAGATACCCATCTTATTCTCAATCAAGCATAGTCAATGAACAGACTATAAGAAATGAATTACACTACCGACCTGATAATTGTGTACGAATGTCATCCAATTGTGCAAGCCGGCGGACAATGTTTGAGTTGAGCTACAAAACAGCAATGTGAATACTTAAATATATCGTCTTGCAATGAAATGTCACATACTGAAACTGCAAAGTATACAGTGTACATCATGCAGAGGTGCCATACAAAAGTATGGTGGAGAGCTGGCACTGTGGTCTCTCCAAAATTTATAAGAAACGGAATCCGTGCCCTGCCCCGTAGCGTTTATGTGTTGCACCAAGCAAACGCATAGACATGGGGTGATGGATACATATAACGAACCTCATAGTGTTATCGAGTAGAAGTCGCACTTGTGCAATTGAAACATTTACTGCTGTGAATATATGTCCTCCCTGTCAGACATAAAACACACGATAAGACAAATAGAAAAGATGCAGGATATAGATGAAACTCAAAAGAGAAGAAGTAGGTGAATCCAAGAGGGAAGAATTGGGTGAATCAATGGCCCATCGTACGTTTTCTCTTTCGTATATATTGTCCAATCCAAGAGGGAAGAAGTGGGTGAATCGATGGCCCATCATATGTTCTCTCTTTTGAATGCTTCAAGCAAAAGCATGTTAAAGGCATAATGTGGAGGGCCCTTCTTTGCATATTTGGAGTATGGGGCAATGTCTTCTATTGCAACCTTACCCCCACCCCCAATAGAGCCTCTTGGAAAGTCCTGCATGTGAAAAAGCAGACGAGATCTCTCCTCAGATGACATTGTCGGAGCACATCACCTGCCACTCTAGGTGAAGCTTTTCTAAGGTTGACGAGATCTTAATCTGAAAGGTGCTCGAACCATATATGATCATCCAGCATATGAAGATGATCTTGAGAAAAAGTATGTGTATCTGTTTGAGAAGGAGGAGCACCCTACAGATCCACATGCCCCACCACTTCCTCATCGCTTGGATCATTGTTTACAAGAAATAATAATGTTCTTTGTAATCGCATAGATACTCACTGGTAGAATCCGCACCGCCCACAAAAAAAAATTGAAAGCCCGAGAACAATGGTGACTATAGTGTCTTTGGAGCTCGCCAGAATCCTACTCGACTTGGACTATCTACATTGTTCACAAATAGATATCAACCACAGAATCTTAGGGAAGAGTACTTGTACAGAAAGAAGAGGTAGGCCCAGACTGCTCCATCTGACGACATCTCCATGAGGAGCCATGTTCTTTGCCTACTGCCATGAGCGTAGTATAGGTCTTGAAAAGCAGAGAATGACACAGTTGTATGTCCACTAGTCTAGCCGTCGCTTAAATTTGACTTCAAGCTGCGAGATCAGGCTGCAGAACTTATGCCATAGCTGGTGCTCCTCTAGCTGCTGAGGAGATCAATAGTTGTCATCCACCACCCCTTTGCTACTCTGGAATTCCTGCACAACAGGTGGAAGCTCCTCCTCGTGCTGTATGTCAAATGCCCCAGCTGTTCACGCCACTAGATAGGTTGTCGTGCTGACGATCATGTTCACACAGCATCCCTCCTCCTGCGCTCTCTCTAATTATCTCGCTGCGGGATTTTCTTCTTCTTTAAGGCTCCCGAATCGTAAGTCTTAATTGTGGTGACCAACTCTGTGCAGACCTCAACGATTGAAAAGCATCGATGCAAGCTCATAATAATAAAAAGCAACGCTTTCTTGCAAGGCTCTAGGCCATGCCATTTGAGTTGTGGGCGATGGATTCGATCATGCCAAGTGGCCAATTGTGGGCTCAAAAAAATATCCTTCAGCAATGCTGGGGAGCGCAGCAACCACGGAGCTGGACGATGGAGTGCAGAGTTGGGCTGGGGAGACAGACTTGGTGAGGCTGCAGGTACCAGTTAAAACATCACAAGCTGCTTGTGTGGACTGCGTAGAGTTCAAAACCTGCTTAGTGCAGCACTCCATACAAAGCACAAGGATTTGGAAGAATTGCGAATTGCTTTTGCTACTTGTAGAGAAGATTGAATAGCTTATGAGAGCAATTGAGCAACATAGAGTGCTTTCTTTATTTCATTCACTTGGTAGATTTTCACGCGGAGTTTTTTTTTTAATTTAGAGCTTTGCATGGCAGCGATGTCTTTTTTAAAGTGTAAATCTAATGCCACGTGGTGTCTTGTGCGTTCAGATACTAGAAAAAGAGCCTTTGGCTCACCAAGTAATCATTTAGGAAGAAAGGTATTTTTCTAAGCACTCTACATGGAATGGGTATGATTATGCTTTTGTGTTGGACATGGTTTCAAGAATTTTCCTCCTCGGAGATTCTTGAAGAAGGTGGACCCACGTCCATAGCCCCACTTGGAGCATTGATGCCGCCATAGATCACTTTGTCGCTTTCTGCGCGGCTCAAAGAAGCAAGCATTGCAGACCTTCATGAAGTTCAAGTATTGCAAGACCCACGCATCAGAGTGGGCCCGCGAAGAGTTCTTCGCAGGATTCCAAGAGTTGTTGCGCACTCCCTCGACGCCATATAGCTCAGTACCAGTACCTCACTTTGAAAAGGAGGGGATATCACGTGCACATCTAACCCTATATGCATGTGGACAAGCTATCTCAGGTCCAAGGTTCAGGTCAGCTTAGGAAGTGTTATGGCACCCTTGTGAGCTCGTGCGCAAGCCGTGCATGTCCAGGCACTTAGATTAGTTGCATATCCTCTGGTTGCACACATCATATTCATTAGCATGGCATTCAGTACCCATCATAAGCATTTTACAAACTTATTTATTAATAAGTGACTTTTGTTGGAAAAGTAGGTACAACAAATTGCTAAGGGATTATAAAAGAAACCTAGAGCTAGCAGTTTTAGCTAGAAGAGACAGAAGAAGTTCCAGCAACTTGCAGTGTTTTGTCCTCAGCAAGACCAGCAGAAGACAACCTGGCGTTTTCAGCCAGCAGCAGCAGCTAGCGTTTTTGGAGCAGATCCTCTAGCGTTTTCTGCTACAGATCAGCCTCCCGTTTTCAGTTTGCAGATCAAGCCTAGCGTTTGCAGATTCCGACGCCAGATCAACCAAGCACGTCAATGTTTTCAGTTTCCAGCACTTAGCCATTGCAGATTTCGCCTCTAGCCTCGCAGATCTCACCTACACGCAGCAGATCCTCGCCGTACCCTCGAGTCAACCAGTGTTTACAGTTTCAACCTGTTGTTTTCAGATTTCAGCATCTCCATTTTCAGCGCATCGTCGTCGAGGTGTGCCCTCGCCGACACAATGTCAATATTCAGCAGAACATAAGCAGTTCGAAGATTTCAGCATTTCAGCCCTAGCGTTTTCAGTTATCAGTCTGTCCTCGTCGTCATCATCATTGTCGTCGACAGCTTCGGCAAGTCCATTGCATCTAGACCATTGTACCAAATTTGCGCAATCTATAGCATAGACCTCTCTCGCCATAGAGAGGGGGGCCCTTGGAGGAGGGTTTGAGAATCGCCTGGCGTCGTACTCTTCCCTCAGTCTCAGCACTTTCATTCACAGTAGCATTCACTTCGTTTGTGATCATTGCATTCTCTCTCTAAAGGAACAGAAGGCTCTCCCTTCCGTAAGTAAAAGGAACCCTTGAGCACAGTTCGGAGCACTCATCTTGAGCAATATCAACATTCACTTCCGCTGCACCTTACACCTTTGGGAGTAACACCCCTTTCCACTCAAAACTGGTGGTATCCGGAAAGATTTCGAAAGGGGTGATAGCCACCTTTATAGATGGCACAGATGTCTAAATCTATATTGAACGCATAAATGGTATGCCAAAGATATATTTTTACAAGATACTTTGGAACCTAACATCTATCCTCGAGGGCAACTAATGTAAACTCCTCGTACCACAGATGCAAAAAAACCAATTTGTCCCCGAAGCCGAGAAAAGTGTGACTGACGACTCTTGAGGCAAGCTCTTGCAAAGAGAGAATAGCAATGAAAGTACCTCTGCCGTGCAAGATGTCCTCCTCCACTTTGCCTTCATCCGAACCAGTTACTGTGCACGTGAGCCACTCCCAAATGTTGGCACAAGCATAGAAACATCCGACCAAGCGACCACCAGCCCCTCTTTGAGAGAGAACCTTAATACGGTCAGCAATTTTGTGTGTTGAATCCTCTAAAATGACAAAAGGCGGTGCCATAATACGCAAGATTCCAAAAAGATGGAGCCAAACCCATTAACCCTAACCCTTCCCTACCTAAACCCTCGAAACACGAGAAAAAGCTAAAGACGGTTCAAATTTGTGAAGCCGCTCATAAGACAACCATTGGCTCACCAATTCAAACCTAGCAGTAGCAAAATGGTTATGGAAGGCGCAAGATGGTTATGGAAGGTATGGCAAGATCTTAAAGAAAAAAAAGGAAGGGGAAAGTATAGGAAGCAATGAGGGTGTGGTGTGCGACCAGCACGCAAGCACTCACAGTAAGGCGGGCGAAAGCAAAGCTCTATAGCAAACACCAGCAAGGAGTTGGGGGAATTTGAATGCAGGCTACAGGGAGGCGAAAGGTGGATATAGGCGGCAATTTGTGAGCAGCCTCGTATGCTCTACTACGCGAACAAGGGCTGGAGTAGCGAGGCAGGCAAGGCTGATAGGTGGGAAAACGAACACAGGTGGGGGTTGACGCATGAGCAGCGATGGTGATAGCAGAGCGAGGTTGCGATTACTGTGCATCATAGGCTATGGCGAAACACTGAGCGCGCAACACTAGCTATGGCGAACAGAAAACGCGTAGCACAAGAGATGGCGAAACAAGGGTCACGCAACACAAGCGAAACAAGGACGGTAAGGGGATAACGTGAGCTGAGGCTACAGGGTCTCTCTCTTTGTTTGAGAAAAGGGGCTGTATTCTACGTACATAAGAGAGCTCTGGAGATGCACCACGGCTTATCACCCACGGGAAGTACAAAAGTGGGCTAACAAGGAATGAACTATATAAACATCAAGGTGGCCTATACGATGAATGTAAGAGGAACCAATGTGGAGTGCATAATGCCATGTAATGTTGCCATAACCTCGGAAAAGAACCGATGATCTCGCCCATCTGTGAAGAGAGACGCATCGACGCTGCTCCGGTGCCCCGGAGGCTGGCTGAAGAGTCCCACTGATTGCGAAGAGTATACAACTACTCTGTCCAAAAGGCTGTCAAAACGGTGGACGTAGAGGAGGACTGTGAGCCCAGAATGTGGGCACAGGGAGCCTTCCAGATGGTTTAAAGCGTGATGCTACATATCATGGTGAAAACTGTCACCAGCCAGTGGCAATTCCATTTTTGTTTATTTCTCTTTCTTTGGGGAAGCCCTGCATTGCATAGCCAGTGTGGAACTGTTCAGAGAGAGTCCAGGCCTGAGGGCTACAGAGCACTAAGGTTGGACAAGGACTATGGTTAGCCAAAGTGGGGTCATTGGCCAGCCAAAGCGGAATCCTTTGCTACATAGGCTACATTTCAATTCTGGGTGTGGCTGCAGTGTACAAAGAGGGTCAAATGACCTAGAAGAATGTAATGGTAGAAACTCCTAAATTTTAGGGACTGCTATTTCTGGACGGCAAAATGTCTTCGCGTCATTACGTGCAGTTTGACATGGGGATCATTTTGTTACTCTGTGACCAAGTCAATACAGGCTGCAGGTGAGATATTTTTAGACCTGAGGGGTCTAAAGCGGGAAAATGCACAAATGAGTGACACTTAACACTCTGAGGCCAGTTTACTACTTAAAGAGAAGGCAAAAACGTGATTTTCAGCTGGGAGCTCGTTTTTGAGTGCTGTCACAGGTGGGAGAGCTTCAATGGAGTGCTGGCTTACCCTCTATGTACAGTGAGGTGCACGATGTCATGACCTGCATACTTCTCAGTGCTCTCTCTCTCCCCTATTCTTTATGGTTATGTCCCTCTAGTGGGCTTTTCAATTGACCAATGTACAGTTGTGTGGGTTCATGCGCGATTGCCGAGGCAAGAGCCTCTTGCACAAGTACTGGATTACCTAGCGGCTAATCCCCTGCAGGTACAGGTGATTCGGAGAGGCTTCATGTGTGAAATCTCGTCCGATTCAAAGGGCAAGTAGCCCTACAGGTGCAGGAGCTCGAGGACTTGCTACGGATGCGACCGGCACGCAAAATGGAGCCCGAAACAGTGAATTACAGCCTGCTGTGTATTTTTGCAGGTTTAGGGTTTTGGCCCTAAACGGACCCTAATACCCCCAGGAGGTTCGGGGACGCAAGGGGACCGCTGTACAGGTGATTTGGCGCATTTTCGGGGCAGAAAACAGAGAATTCAGCGTGCTGCAGATTCTCGCCAGGTTTTGCAAAATGTCCGTATGCGTCGGGAAAGTCATCCAATGCGTGGGAATACTGACTGTGAAGGGTCCTAGTACATTTATGCTACCGAAATCAGGCCAGAACAGTTGAAATTCAGCCAAGATTGTGCGGGGCAGCTTGTAGGGAACCACAGCTTTTATTCCCTCTGTTAAAGAATAAAGAAATACCGAAAGGGGCGCCTAATTTAGGGGCCACTATGGTGTCGGTCTTCTCATACAGGTGCAATCTAGCAGCCTGTATCCCTTTCCCCTTTTGTTGTGTCTTGAAAGTACAGGTAAAGTGGGCGACAAATTAAATGAGTGAAAGCAAATAAGGTTTAAGTCTAAGGTCTACCGCCCTTCTTGAAGTTAACAGGCCGGTTACATGGTTCCATGGCCGGGATTAAATCACTTTTTCCTCAAAAAGTGAGCCTTGGTCAGTTTGGGTTAAAGACACACAGAGAGTTTGGGATGACCTTGAAAACACAGAGAGTTTGAAAGTAGATCGAGTGGATTTATAGGTGAGAAAGGCTACGAGAGTCTTTCTTTGGATACAGGTGAGAAAGGCTACGAGTCTTTCTTTGGATTTACAGGTGGGAAAGGCTACGAGAGTCTTTCTTTGGATACAAGTGAGAAAGGCTACGAGTCTTTCTTTGGATACAGGATGGATGGCAACAAGGAAGAGGGTTCCTCTTCATAGGATAGACAGCCTATTCCAACTGCACATGAAATTGGCGAGAGTTCAGGCCAAGCAGAGAAAGCTTTGCAGGTTGTTACTGCTGTGACCATGTTCAAGCAATTGATGGAGAATCCAAGATTTATGGAGTTCATACAATCTTCATCAATAGCACATCAAGTTCAAGGCAGTTTTGGCATGCCAAGAACAGTGTTTAGGCATATGCAAGGCATGGTGCCCAACCCCATGTATGCAAACATTGGTTTGCACCCAGGATTTCAGGGCACACAAGGTCAGTTTGGGGTGTCATAAGGCAACTTGGGTATGGCTGGTTTTTCAATCCCATCAGTGAATATGACACCTGGACATCAACATGTTACTGGCCAGGGAGTATAGATGGCTTCCAGAGGTGTATCCATTATGCAAACTGTCTCTTTTGACAATTTGGAGTCAATGGATAAGCTAAAGCCATACAAAGAAGATGATCAGTGAGTCCATTGACACATTCAATGGCTTTGATGAGAGGACAAAGGTTTTCTTTTTCCTCGAACAGTTTGACAAAGCATTTGTTGGAAGGAGCATTTAAAGTCAGGAAAGCTGCCACTTTTCTGGAAAAAAAAATGCAAGTCAGTGGTGGAATACACTGTTGTTACAAGGACAGACTCCTTCCACTTGGAATGATTTCATACAGGTACCGAATTAGCTAAAGGCTAATTCAAAACAGGTACAGGATAATTAACAAAATTTCTTGTGAGAAATCTCATGTAAATCAAAGGGCAAGTAGTCCTACTGATGCAGAAGATCAAAGGCTACGAATGGGTACGATTGGCACGCAAAACAGAGCCCGAAAGAAGAAAATACAGCTTGCTGTATTTTTCTGCAGATTTAGGGTTTTGACCCTATTTGATGCCTTTTTGTCCCAAGAGCTTCGGGGAAGCTAGAGGACAGTAATACAAGTGATCTGGAGCATTTTAGGAGCTAAAAACAGAGAATTCAGCGTGCTGAATTTCCAGGACAAGTTTGCAAAAGTGCTCTATTATGCGTGGATAATCACTTGGATATGTGGATTTTTGGTTGTGAAGGTTTCTACTATAGTTATGCTGCCAAAATTGGGTCAAAAAGAGAATTCTCAGCCCAATAAAAGTGACAGCATAAGGGTAGATCACAGGTTAATCTCCAAAGATCAAGATGAAGAGCAGAGAAAGATTGTTTTCGATGCTCAGTATGCAAATCAGTGATATTGCATAAAGGCTGAAATTGCCTGAGAGTTGGAAGATTCACAATGCGTTTCACGTGAGTCTTCTCAGACCCTATGTGGGTGATGTGCCAGAAGATATGCCAGCTCAATATCAGCCGGAAGTCGAGGAACTTAACGAGATCTTGGTTTCGGAACAGATTTTGGCACATAAAGAAAGAAAAGAAAAGGCAAGGTTGCAAGGTGCTGTTTGGTAAAGTTCAAAAGCTATGATATCAAGTGGATAGAAAAAAGTGAACTTGCAGAGTCACTAAAAGTATGGGAACACCTTGGTTTCCAACCTACCTTGACCCCTTGAGATTCAGAGCTACATGGATTGTCAGTGTGACAATGGCTTCTGAAAGAAATGATGTACATGTTACTTACAGTGAGCTCAAATGAAGTGCATGTTACATGAATGTTAGAGCTGTACAGATTGTCAGTTTGGCAATTTCTCTTATGGAATGTCCAAAAGTTTGGTTAGTGCTATAGAAGTAAGTATTTCTTGTCAGTTTGTCAAGGATACAGTAATTGCTTCTATTAAAGGGTACAAGTGTAACTGCATTCTTAAACTGTCGGTTTGGGTATGCTCGAAAGTGTTACTGGATCCAAGGTGTACTAAAAGACAGTGGCAAAATGCGTCGTACCATTTTGTCATTGGAAAGTTAATAACTCAAAGCAATGGCAGAGTGTGACGCTTCCACTATGTCATTGGGACAGGGTTCACACGCAGGCAATACATGTGTCGACGAGGTGTTGAATACACTAGGGTTGACAATGAGCATGTATGTGTCGAAGGTGTTGAATACACCCGAGTGTTGACTGTAAGCATGTACGACATAGGTGCAAACGAAGACGTTTGAGATTTCAAGAGGGGGGTATGTCACCAGCCAGTGGCAATTCCATTTTTGTTTATTTCTCTTTCTTTGGGTAATTTCGTTTGTTTTACCTTTTGAAAACACCCCTCTGGAAATCTAACTGCCCTGCAGTGCGTAGCCAGTGTGGAACTGTTCAGAGAGAGTCCGGGCCTAAGGGCTAAAGAGCACTAAGGTTGGACAAGGACTACGGCTAGCCAAAGTGGGGTCATTGGCCAGCCAAAGCTGAATCCTTTGCTACATAGGCTACATTTCAATTCTGGGTGTGGTTGCAGTGTACAAAGAGGGTCAAATGACCTAGAAGAATGTAATGGAAGAAACTCCTAAATTTTAGGGACTGCTATTTCTGGACGGCAAAATGTCTTCGCGTCATTACGTGCAGTTTGACATGGGGATCATTTTGTTACTCTGTGACCAAGTCAACACAGGCTGCAGGTGATATTTTTAGACCTGAGGGGTCTAAAGCGGGAAAATGCACAAATGAGTGACACTTAACACTCTGAGGCCAGTTTACTACTTAAAGAGAAGGCAAAAACGTGATTTTCAGCTGGGAGCTCGTTTTTGAGTGCTGTCACAGGTGGGAGAGCTTCAATGGAGTGTTGGCTTACCCTCTATGTACAGTGAGGTGCACGATGTCATGACCTGCATACCTCTCAATGCTCTCTCTCTCCCCTATTCTTTATGGTTATGCCCCTCTAGTGGGATTTCAATTGACCAATGTACAGTTGTGTGGGTTCATGCGCGATTGCCGAGGCAAGAGCCTCTTGCACAGGTACTGGATTAGCTAGCGGCTAATCCCCAGCAGGTACAGGTGATTCGGAGAGGTTTCATGTGTGAAATCTCGTCCGATTCAAAGGGCAAGTAGCCCTACAGGTGCAAGAGCTCGAGGACTTGCTACGGATGCGACCAGCACGCAAAACGGAGCCCGAAACAGTGAATTACAGCCTGCTGTGTATTTTTGCAGGTTTAGGGTTTTGGCCCTAAACGGACCCTAATACCCCCAGGAGGTTCGGGGACGCAAGGGGACCGCTGTACAGGTGATCTGACGCATATTCGGGGCAGAAAACAGAGAATTCAGCGTGCTGCAGATTCTCGCCAGGTTTTGCAAAGTGTTCGTATGCGTCAGGAAAGTCATCCAATGCGTGGGAATACTGACCGTGAAGGGTCCTAGTACATTTATGCTACCGAAATCAGGCCAAAACAGTTGAAATTCAGCCAAGATTGTGCGGGGCAGCTTGTAGGGAACCACAGCTTTTATTCCCTCTGTTAAAGAATAAAGAAATACCGAAAGGGGCGCCTAATTTAGGGGCCAGTATGGTGTCGGTCTTCTCATACAGGTCCAATCTAGCAGCCTGTATCCCTTTCCCCTTTTGTTGTGTCTTGAAAGTACAGGTAAAGTGGGCGACAAATTAAATGGGTGAAAGCAAATAAGGTTTAAGTCTTAAGGTCTACCGCCCTTCTTGAAGTTAACAGGCCGGTTACAAAAACTATGTCTCAGTGGCAGAAGTCCCACTAATGACCTGCATCTGGTATCATCTGTAAAGTACCTGGTCTATATCCTAAAGGAGTAAACAGGAAGACCGGATTTGTCGGCAGGCCTTGAGAAAAGGTCTGTGACCCCGAAAATTGCAAAAGCCATGCAACCACCTGCCACGTCACGAACCCATCATGGATGCCCACTCTAATCAGCAAACAACAAACTACCATCCACATTGGCTTCGCATATGAACAAACCCCAAAAATAGTGCCTCAAAGACTCAGGCTCCAGAGAACATCTCTGACAAGTCGGATCATGACCATTGACTGCTAACCAAGTGCCTATAGGCAATCCAGCATGCGCTAGTAACCACATGAAATAACATATCCTACCGCTGATGCGGTCCAGATGCAGGACCAAAATTGTCGCTGGGAAGCTGGTAGGATGCGCTGATCCTGCCACATCTCTGACTGGTGTGGCCGATGAGGTGGATGCCGGTTTCGCAAAAGAAGCCTCCTTTCAAGGGAGACTGTGTATTCAAAAAAGGATAAGAGGGACGTCATCATCGCTTGACGAAGGTCAGTGCCACTCTCCAAGATCCCACTCCAACTGAACAAGGGCTTGCCCCGCCAAATCCATAGTCTCCAGAGTAGAGCCTCCTCAACAATGAAAACAGGGTCACATAAAGAGCCAACCATTCTAACAGGCTGCCAATGTGCAGTCAGCCTCTGATCAGGTGGAACCTCACCCTGAAAGTCCAATCTAATGTGATGTCCATGATGGCCAGTCTCGGTGATGCTCAAGACTAGAGTCCCCTGCTAAGCAACGATTGGATTCCTGCACCCAGCATCCTTGATAAGAAGGTAAAGTAGTTTGTCCCTCGATCGAGGTATGCCAATCGGGTGGAATGGCCTCATCAATCCCATAGGTTGCTCCAATAACCTGTGCTCCAACCAAGGAGGCATTCGACCAACGGCATAAAGAGCTTGTCGGTCCATCATCCCATCTAGCCGAATCAATGTGAGTCCTCACCTAGTTGATGGCCTTCTGCATCTGTCACATAAGCATTCCGTACAAGTGGCTGCCTCACTACCTCCTCGACAGAAGAAGGCAGGTGTCAGATCAAAGAAAGACGAAAGTCATTCCAAATCCGCAGCAAGCAGCACATAAATGGTGACAAATGGGATGTATCTAAGGGTGCATCAATGAAGATGAATCTGATGGTCGAGCGCCAGACACCGGCAGCATCTAGAGATCCAAAACGAGGAGAGAGATGTGACAAAGCATGATGCAAAAATCGTTTCAAAGGCTCTATCCCTAGAAACAATCCTCGTACTATGAGCTTTACAAGCAATGCCTTGCTCTGCATCTCTGAATCAATAATCCCCAATCCTCCCTCTTCTCGAGGCAAAATGATTGTGTCCCAATGAACTCGTGGTCGAGTGTCAGTAGAGCCATCCATGCCACCCCACAAAAAGTTGCATACAAGGCGCCTTAAACGTGCCATGATGCCCGAGTGAAGTGTCATGCAAGATGTGGTGAACGAAGCTGTCACAAGAACAACTTGATTTACCACAAGGGCTTTGCCAGCCAAAGATAAATGCAAGGATGACCAATGGCGAAGTTTCTTCCTGATGGACTATAGCACGGGCACAAACTGCTACTCAACAGACACATCAATCCCGACATGGAAACCCAAAAGTCTGCCCTTTAGGTAGCCAAGTTGAAATTACTCTACTAGAAAGCCAAAAGACTTGTGCTAGTTTATGAGAGCACCACTAGCCATGCAGAAGGAAGCAAGAGCATCCCGTAGATTGTCCAAGGTGGGTGTCATATCGAACAAAGAGCATAGTGTCATCAGCATATTCCTGATCCAACGAGTCTTGCGAATCAATCAACGGCATAGCAAGACCTCTCAACTGTGGGGTCCTGTGGCGCAAGAAGAGAGACATGACCTCCACAAAAAACAGAAAGAAGTAAGCACCCAGGGGGCATCCTTGGCGAACTAAATGAGACAATGGAAAACGGCGTCCAATGTGGCCCCTGATTGTGACAGCGCTGGAAGCAGTACAGTATAATGCAGAACTACCCATGATCCACCATAAGCGAAAACCCATTCGCTGAATAGTGCCCTCCAAGAAATCCCAATCTACTCTGTCATAAGCCTTCTCACCGACAAGCCCACTCGATTGCTTCATAGAAAGTGAAAATGTTATCTAAGATACAACCGTCTTGTACAAAACCTGTCAGCCAAGCATGAATGAGATCGAGCACTAAGGGTTTCAAGCGCATACTGATCATGCGAGCTAAGATCTTATACTCAAAAGACATGAGAGTGATCGGTCTCCACTGTCAAAGGGACAATCCATCTCCGCCTTTTGGTATAAGAGAAATAAGTCTTGAACACATAGAGGCAGGTATCTCTCCTGTGTCAAATATGTGTTGCAAACCTGAAAGCATAACAGGGCTGAGAGCATCCCAAAACTTCAAAAAGAACTGTCTAGTCAAGCCGTCCTCTCCAGGACAGGAGGCACTATCCACGCCAATCACTGTCATGCACCTCCTGCATAGTGAAAGGGGCTAGTAATGTATGACACATAGCCTCTGTAACCACAGGCCGTACATGAGACCAAACCTCTTCTCTAGCACGCATAATATCGTCTGTAAGCTGATCAGCAGTAAACAAATGCTCAAAATAATTTGAAGCTATGTCAAGGACCTCATCAAGAAATGTATGTAATCTGTTTGCAGAATCACGTACAGCTCTAATGGAGGTCCCCTTGGGACGCTCACTCCTATCCGCTTTGGATATCCACGACAAGGAGTTGTTTCCACACTCACTTCGGGACCTTCACGCAGTATCTTCACCCTATATCGACGGAGTAAAGCAGTTTGCTACACTGCTCGTGACTGCATCTTTCCATGGAGGTTTCTTGGCGGTCGGGACACCTCAGACTGTTGCTACACTCATGGAGTATTGTCCTTCAGTGGACATCGCAGCAGACATCTTCATCATTTGCCTCACATCTTCGGCTTCACGCGGTTTGTTCAGCATCAAGTGCTGAGAGAGGGAGTTAGACTTACACCACTCTGCTGCTTCACAGGTCTAGGGCTTGTACGGCTAGTATGATGTCTCCGGGCTAGCCACCCATAGTCTAGGTTGTACCTGGTCCGGCCGCCCACTTTTGTCCGGGCACCCGCATATATTTCCATATATCATTTTTCAGCTGGGTCGTGGGGATTTTTATCAGGCCTTGCCCTACCTCCCCTTGGGCACCTATTTATGGAGCTAGGGGTACCCACTTCCACATCACAAAGAGATCATCTGGTTACTGTGTATTGAGTCTTCTGCTCATGGTAGTCATGGGGGGCTGATCGCCTTCTCTTCACCATCTCTAGTGTTTGTGTCTACTGTCGTTCTCTCTCTCTCCTCTCTCACACTTCCGCACGCGCGCACTCACACCCATCAAGCCTTTGTTTTTTAGCAAACAGAAGGTTTTTGGTGCCAAAAATTGCAGCAAAAGTGGGCTGCAAATTGACCTGCATTTTTGCAACAGGAGGGGAGCGCTCAGCTTTTGGACCCCGGATTTTGCCACCACCTACCCGGCCTTGGCATCCGGTACCTTGCCCGCGAAGTTCCTCTTCAAATCTACAGATTTCAGCCATTACCCTTTGATGTTTTCTTTGTTTTCAGCCCATCTGGGGTAGTGACAGTGATTCACCACCCCTCCCTACACCCTCTGCACCACTCCGGACCCTGCCGGGAGCGTACGAGCACGCTGAAAATCGCTGGACAGCAGCGTTTTCACCACCATCTTTGGTGGACAGACACTTACCACTTGACCTCGACACGTCAGATCACTTGCTTACACAGGAGCATCTACATGGACTTAGAGAGAGGATCTTGGATCTCTTCTTGGACAGGTTCATTGCTTGGATCTACAAACTGGAGTGGGACTTCAGTGCTTTGGACTCTCTTGGAGAGTTTACCCGCAAGATGCGGGAGATCACGCATCATTACGCGACTACATCCGGAGTCACCCGGAGCTTGGCTTGGATGGTAGTGCAATTGCTCTTCTACACTCCTCATCATTTGGATTGCTACCTTCAGAGTTGCTTACACTCACCCTCGGTAACCTTACAGCAAACTTATCCCCCGACCTGGGCAGTAGGCCACTCCTAGCTCATTCGCTTTGAGAGCCACACCGAGTTGTGGTTTGGTGGCGTTGTTGGTGCGGATTATGCTTAGGTTGACACCGGAGGATTGGAGGCAGAAGATACAGGCAAGACGAAGCAGACATCTTAGCCTGGCCTTTCCTCTTCTCAGAGGATCTTCAAGCACAGACTGCGCAGTCTGGCTTCCCTACTTCTACAAGATGATTAAGGTGCAGTCAACTTGGTCTGACCAGACCTCTGCTCAGAGGCCCTTCACAACGCAGACTGTTGAGTCTGGCTTTCCCCTCATCTTGGATCACCCTACCTACTGACAGGAAACCATCCAATGGTGGTCCGTGCGATCTCTCAGTGACTACTGTAGCTTACGGTAGCTTCTACAGTACAAACTGCTTAGTCTGGCTTTCCTTGATTAGGAGGAGTTTATGGTGCAGATTACTACATCTGGCCTTCCTGGAGTTTTACACAGCTTAGCCACCTAGCCACACTGGGTTGCATGTTCATGCATTGACAGGCTTCCGTGCATTCTGATGACCGTTCCTGGGCTTCTCCATGTTCTCCAGACGGTTTGACTACAGACACCATAGATCCTATTGGGCAGAACACTTGCAGGTCTATTGGCACTTCTTTTACGACAAGGAATTGTTTTCACACTCAGTTCGGGACCTGCATGCAGTATCTTCACCATGTATCAGCGGAGTACAGTAGTTTGCTACACTGCTCGTGACGGCATCTTTCCATGGAGGTTTCTTGGCGGTCCGGACACCCCAGACTACTGCTACACTCATGGAGTATTGTCCTTCAGTGGACATTGCAGCAAACATCTTCATCATTTGCCTCACATCTTCAGCTTCATGCGGTTTGTTCAGCATCCGGTGCTGAGAGGGGTGTTAGATTTACACCACTTTGCTGCTTCTGTAAGGTGCAGCGGAAGTGAATGTTGAACTTCGCTCAAGATGAGTGCTCCGAACTGTGCTCAAGGTTCCTTTTACTTACGGAAGGAAGAGCCTTCCGTTCCTTTAGTGAGAGAGTACAATGAACACAAACAAGTGGTGAACACTGTGAATGAAGGTACTAACACTGAGAGATAGAGAGAGAAGAATACGACACCAGAATGTTGTCAAACCCTCCTCCGGAGGCCCCACTCTCTATGGCGAGAGCGGTCTACTATTGATTGCACAAATTTCTACAATGCTTTGGACTTGCCGACGATGTCGACGACGATGAGAGGGGCTGAAATCTAAAAACGCTAATGGCTGAAATCTGCAAATCTTTATCTGCTGAATTCTGACTCTATCTCGATGACGATGTCGATGGCGACGATGCCACGACGACGCGCTAAAAACGCAAATGCTGAAATCTGCGTTTTCCGGGCTGAATCTACAAACTTCGGTGGATCTGACCGTGCGACAAGGATCTACTGCAAGAAGGTGAGATCTGCGAAGTTCCGGACTTCTACTGTGGTGTGTCTATGCTGAAAACTGAAAACGCTGGTGCTATTCTGGGTTCTATCGCAATGGAACTGCAAAACGTTGGTTTGCTATGCTGCTCCAAAAACGTCAGGCTAAATTGGGGGTCTGTTGCAAAAACGCTAGGCTTCTGCTGGTCCTGCTTCGCCGGGGCTGATCTGCAATGCAAAACGCCAAGGCTTCTACTGCTGATGAAAACGCTAGGCTTCTGCTTGGCCAAAACGCTAGGTATGCTATTGGGGAAGGGTCTTGCTGAGAAGGTGCTTGTTGGATGTCTGGTCCCTGTTGAATCTTCACCCAGATGATGCTAGCGCTGGGTTTTCTTATATACTTGGCTATCAAAATTGCCCTACCTAGTTCCCAATAGAAGTCACTTAAAAATAACAAGTGAAAATTGGCTAAAATAGGAAAAATAGGTCTATGCACTGTAAAAATGCTCTTGGTTGGTTCTGATTGTAATCTGATGATCGTAACCAGAGGATATGCATCTACTGTAAGCGTCTGGACATGCACGGTCTGCGAACAGACTCACAAAAGTGCCAAAACACTTCCTAAGCTGACTGAACTGAACCCATGTCATGAAGTAGCTTGTCCACGTATACATAGTTAGATGTGCACGTGACATCCCCTCCTTTTCAAAGTGAGGTACTGGTACCGAACTGTATGGCGTCGAGGGAGATCGCCAACAACGTCTCGAATCCTGGAAAGGACTCTTTGCCGGCCCACTCTAATGCATGGATCATGCAATACTTGAACTTCATAAAGGTCTGCAACGCTTGCTTCTTTGGGCCGCGCCGAAAGCGACACAAAGTCATCTGCGGCTCCTTCAATGCTTCAACTTCGTCTATAGTCATGCATCCACCTTCTTCAAGAATCTCCGAGGCTGAAAATTCTTGAAACCACTTCCAACACAAAACATGAACATACCCATTCCATGCAAAGTGACCGGGAAAATACTATTCCTTCGAAAAAACTGTGCATGTAATGCAGATGAACAAAGTGACGGAGTGCCAAACCGTTCATCAAACACACGCAAACAATCGGGTCGAATCTTGACTTTCTGATCTAAATCAATCAACTGTGGCAAAACACA
The DNA here is from genome assembly GCF_014529385.1 of Adiantum capillus-veneris. Taxonomy (NCBI): domain Eukaryota; kingdom Viridiplantae; phylum Streptophyta; class Polypodiopsida; order Polypodiales; family Pteridaceae; genus Adiantum; species Adiantum capillus-veneris. The sequence continues at coordinate 130,992,573 of NC_140948.1, read as the reverse complement.
ATGAAAATGTCGATACTTGATGCTCAATCCTTCTTGTGCTCTTTCTGATACGGTGTCATGCCAAGGAAGAGACATGGAATGTGAATTCCTTGGATGCAAACATTTCATCTTTTCATGAATAATCGGCATACATCCGTGCTCATCCATGAGTGAATCGTGTTCAACATGCAATATGTCATGCCTATAAAAAGGGATCACATAAGGACGGTGACTAAAATACAGGAGAGCATCACGAATGAAACACTCGAACAATGCGTGCTGACTAATCATTCGAACACATAATACTTCCGGCGGGGGTTCTTTGAACCTCGACTAGAGAGCCAAGATCGGTTCTTCCTGATTGATCAAATCATCCTGTGGGGGTTCTTTGGACCTCGATTCGAGAGCCAAGATCGGATCTTCGTGATTGATCAAATCTGCAATGAGGTTAGCTTCACTAGAAAAAGTATCAACTAAACCATCATCCTTATGAACAATTACATCATTATCATGCAAAATCATCATGCTGGTGAGAAATCACATCTTGATCATGTAAATCATCATGCTTATCATTATCAAGCAAATCATGTGTATCGTGCTTTGGAATAGAAGAGACTGAGAGAGTCTCCTTCTCCTAATCCTTTGCAATCTGCGCCTGCTGTTGCTAATTGGACTATTTTCTTATTTTTAATGATTAAATCTCTTTTTTAGGATATTTTATGTGCACTAAGAACTGTTAAAAAGATTGTAGCTACAAGAACTGCCATCAGGAACGGACAACTCTGATGTGTCATTTGATGGGTGACGGTAAACATCGCGAAGGAGTTTCCGTACGTTCGGTGGAAAGGGCCGGGTTACGAGTGTCTCTGATGCGTCACATGATGGGTGACGGGTGCATCAGTAAGGGGGCATCCCGTAGGCTAAGGAGGAAATCCGAACTGAGTAAGAAAATACGCATAAGAACGCAAGCACAAGAATAAAGATGGGTTCAATGAAGCTTTTTACGAAAAGCAGGAACAGTCACAGGAGGACAGATGTTTTCCCGCGAGGAGTCTGTGTCTGCATTGCATCTGTGTCGTGCCCTGCACCCGGGGACGCCTGGAATGTGTCCGTGTAGCATTGTTTTCATTGACTAAGTGAGTTTTTAAAGTTTGAACATGTTCACACTTTATTTTATTAAAGTGGCCGGTCACTTTTAAGTGACCGGGCCTTTATTAATAAAATAAAGCAAGTCCTTCAAAAAAAGGCAGCGCTAGAAAAGCTACGCAGGGGGGGGGGGGGCTGAATTTGCGATCTTTCTCTCTCCTCTCTCTAGGAGCGCTGGCTCTGCTTTTTGGGCCTCTATTCCCGCCAAGTGCCAGAGCCTATTAAAGGGCAGCAAGCGTTTCAGTTTTGATACGCCGGGAGCAGCAACAAGAACTAGCGTTGGGATTCTGGAGCACGTGCTGGCGACAGAATTTGCAAGTGATCGTGTGACGACTTAGTACGGAGGTCGATTCTCTGAGCAAGGAGCGACAGGTATAAGATGTTGATACGCATTGAGGATTGTTGCTTTGTGTGGTTTGTTTTGCAGGAATCTCCCGTCGTACGGGAAGGCCCTTCACGGGAAGTACGGCTTCACGCCTAAGTCCCTTACGGGAAAGTACGGCTTCACGCCTAAGTCCCTTATGGGAAAGTACGGCTTCGCGCCTAGGTCCCTTACGGGAAGGAACATCGTTGTGCCCAAGCCCTTTACGGGAAAGCACGACCTTCGGGTCTAAGATTACAGAACGGAGGGGTTTCCTCGGGTTCTCGTGCTTGTATAAGAATTCTCCATGAATAAAAGAATACTCTTAACGGGGGGGGGGGGACCAGCCCATCTTCTGGTCCCCAATACTGTGTCGATCTTCTCCCTTCTCTCATGTTTTCAAAGACTTATAATTTTCAGATTTTCTAAGTGCTCGTGTACGCTCCCGTTTTGTGACAGTGATATCAGAGCTCGGACTCCTCTCTTTCTCTACAAAGAAGGACGATTCCGGGAAGAACGGGAAGAACCATGTCGAGCCAAGGGAGAAGCGTTGAAGAGGAGATTCAACAAGTGCAAGCTCAGCTTGCGGAGTTGCAACAAATCTTACTGTTGCCAGACGTCCAAAAGCTTTTGGGCGGAATGAAGAAAACGAATGGAACTGATGCAGCCAAGCATCCAGACAACACTGTTGGCGTGAGACCACAGGAGGCAAGAGAAGAAGAACGTGCCGAGGTGCACAAAGGATCTACGGATCGGAATGAACTGCCTACTTCAAGGAAAGGCCAGGAAAAAGCGCTCTCTTTGCTAGACGAGAGCAAGGACATCTCTATCTCATCTCCATCTTACTCTCCTGATTATACTTCTACTTCTCGATCATCTCGTCAGAAGAAGGAAGCCGCTACTACTGCCACTACTCTACATCAACCTAAAGATAAACCTCGATTCAAGAAGCATGGTCGCAAGTCTCAACATCGCATGAGAGTCTTCAAATCGGGCGACAAGGACATCAAGTTCGAAACCTACAACGGACGGAGAGACATCTCCAAAGCACTGTCCTTCATCAGACAGTTTGAAGTCGCCTTTACCAATGGGCACTTCACAGAAAAATCCAAATTACGCCATATGGGGATGCACCTCAAGGAAACGGCAAGCAATTGGTGGTTAGCCAAGATTCTGGAAGGTTCTCAGGCCAGAACTTGGGAGAGCTTCAAATCTGAATTTTATGGACAATTTCTTCCGCCTGACTTCGAGCAGGACATACGGAAGGAATGGGACTGGCTTGCCTAGAAGGAACATGAAAGAGTAACGACCTATGTGGACAAGTATTGGTCGGTTCTTCTGAAGGTCACTCCCTTCATGAAGATTGCCGACAAGGAAAAGAAACGAAAGTTCGAAGCGGGTCTCCAACCACAGCTTCGAAAGAGTATGAAGGTGTATCCGCATGATACTCTTCAGAGGATGATGGAGTCAGCAATCTTGCTGAGGATTTGCACTCAACTAGGACGCCCAGAAAGATGGAGCATGGCACTTACCGTGCAAGACAAAGAGGGGTCTACGATGACCAAGGGGGCCAAGGAAGAAAACGTCCTCCACCGAGGGACGATGATCATTCTAAGAAGCCAAAGGGCACTGGCAAGCGAACTAAGTATCTTTCTCCTACTCAACTTCAAATTTTCAGAGAGGAAGGAAGATGCTTCTATTGTGGCAAGAAAGGACATATGAAACCGGATTGCCCGCTAAAGCAGCAACGGCAAGAACAAGCCTCTACGAGGCAAGAGAAAGCAAGGAAGGAACCCGCACCGCCAAGCTTGAACTCAATTCCAGATGTTCAAGGAAACACAGAAACAGAGAAAGGGAAGCGTCAACTTCTGAAGGGCTGGGGGTCTTTGCACAACCAGCGAGTACTGATTCTTAATGATCCAGGATCCACGGATAACTTCATCTCCCTGGATACTGCAGAACGTTTGTGCCTTACACCGGCTCAGCTTGGCACACCAGTTACATCCGGATCGGCATTCGAGGGGTTGACAACCAATGCAACTCCCGTGCAAGGACAGCTCAATCTTTGGATTGGCGAGTACAAGAACCGTGAATCATTTTTGATGGCACCCATCGAGGGATGTGATATCATCTTGGGTATGCCATGGCACTTTCACATGACACCTGTTCCCGATTATGTGGAAAAGACCCTCACTTTTGATCGTGGGGGTAAGAAAATAAAGATTCAAGCTGATGCAGGAGATTGGCAGTTCCCAATTGTAAGCCATATCTCCATTAAGAAAGAAATGAAGAAATGTGTTTCTGCTTACTTGATTTTTGCAAAGGATAAAACTAGTAGAGACTCTCTCTCTAGTCTGGAAATCAAGCGTCTTCAATTTATTGAAAAGTACAAGGATTGTTTCACGGAAACACTTCCTGATGAACTCCCTCCGGTACGTCCGGAAGATCACCGCATAGATCTCATACAGGGTAGCTCGCCTCCCAATCAACCCCCTTATCGGGTGAGTCTTGCTCAGCAAGAGGAAATTTTGAAGCAAGTCAACGAGCTTCTAGAGAAAGAGTTAGTACGGCCAAGTGCTTCACCCTACTGCTCTCCAGTTCTACTGGTGCAGAAGAAAGATGGCACGTTCCGAATGTGCATAGACTATAGGTCTTAAGACAAAATCACAATCAAGAATCGCTTTCCGATCCCTCGGATTGATGATATACTTGATAAGTTGCAAGGTGCAAGTGTCTTTAGTCGCATAGACTTAAAGAGTGGGTATCGTCAGATACGGATTGCCCCTAAGGATGTCCATAAGACTGCTTTCCGCACAACCTTTGGACTATATGAATTTTTGGTAATGCCTTTCGGCTTGACCAATGCTCCTGCGACATTCAATCGCATGATGGACCGCATTTTCAGCCCGTATCGAGCTTTTACGGGAGTATTCTTTGACGACATACTCATCTTCTCTAAGTCAGAAGAGGAACATCGGAAGCACTTGGACTTAGTGTTTCAAGAATTGCGAAAGCATGAGTTGCATGTGAATGCAAAGAAGAGCGAGTTCTTTCTCTCAGAGATACACTATCTCGGCCATATAGTTTCTCACAATCAAGTGAGTATGGATCCTGCCAAGATCCGAGTGGTAGAAGATTGGCCTATTCCCACTACGGTACATGATGTACGTAGCTTCCTGGGATTATGTTCGTATTATCGAAGGTTTGTCCGAAATTTTGCTCATGTAGCAGGACCCCTTCATGATTTGACAAAGAAGAAGATTCCTTTCAAATGGGGATCGAGACAACAAGGAGCTTTTGATCGGCTCAAGTACTTGCTAAGCCATGGACCTATTTTGATAGTGCCTGACTAAAGGAAACCATTTGAGGTTCACTGCGATACTTCACGTGATTGCATCGGAGCAGTGTTAAACCAAGAAGGCCATGCAGTGGCATACGAAAGCAGACGGCTTAAGGATGCAGAGTTGCATGCATCAATCTACGAAAAGGAACTCACGGCTGTGATTCACGCCTTATCCAACTGGAAGCACTATCTTCTAGGAGCGGATTTTGTGATCAAGACTGATCACCAGAGTTTGCGGTATTTTCTTACGCAAAGGAAACTATCTGAAAAGCAGATGAGATGGGCAAACTTTTTGTCAATGTTTCACTTCCAAATCCTTCACACGGCTGGGAGTAAGAATGTAGTCGCAGACGCATTGTCTAGGCGGCCAAGGGTGAACACTATCACTTCGGTGTATCACCAAGAATTAGAGGCACTACCGGATTTATATCCGAATGATCCACTTCTCCACCATTTGGGGAAAGCTATATCGTGGAGAGAATGAGTTTCCCTATTCCATTCGGGACGGCTATCTCTACCACCATCAGGCCATATGTATGGCGGAACCATTAAGAAAGAAGATCATGGATGAAGCACACGCTTCGCCTTATGCAGGTCATCGGGGTATTCTCCCTACAACCTTAGCAATGGAAAGATATTTCTTTTGGCCTAGCCTTAAAGCAGACATTGATAAGTATGTCAGGGAATGCTTGGTTTGCCAAAAAGTGAAGTATGATCGGCATAAGACGCCTGGGTTGCTACAACCTTTGCCTGTGCCTAATGAACCTTGGGAAAGTATTGCCATGGACCTCCCTAGAACTCAGACTGGATATGACGCGATCTGGACCATTGTGGACAGGTTTAGCAAGCAAGCACACTTTATACCAGTCAAGAAAACGATCAAAGCAGATCATATGGCTAGGGTCTTTCTAGCACAGATCTTTAAGCATCATGGAATGCCTAAGTCTATTGTGAGCGATCGAGATCCTCGCATGACAGGAAATTTTTGGTGTGCCTTGATGGATAACCTTGGTACAAAGCTGAATTTTTCATCTGCCTACCATCCTCAAACGGACGGGCAAAGTGAGATAGCCAATTCCACAGTATTGGATATGTTAAAAGCTTATGTGTCAAACCGGCAATCTGACTGGGAGAAATATTTGCCTCTTGTCGAGTATGCGTATAACAATACCATACACTCATCGACGGGGAAAGCACCTTTTGAGATTCTGGTAAGCCTTTGCTTCCACCCATCCTTTTAACTAAGGATAAGATCTTTGCAGCAGATGAATTTGTCCGGGACTTGGACACAGCCTACGGGCAAGTTAGGAGAGCTATTCTCCGCTCTCAGGAAAAGCATAAGAAAGCTGCAGACAAGCACAGAAGGAATCTAGACTTAACAGTTGGACAATTAGTCTTACTCAAGTTTGAGAAGACGACTTAAGAAACAAGCGTCTCATAAGGGGAAAGTGGTAAAACTTTCTACCCGTTATTATGGGCCGTTTAAGATCACTAAGCGAGTGAATGATGTCGCTTTCCGATTAGAGCTACCGCCTAATTGGAAGATCCATAATGCTTTCCATGTCAGTTTACTCCGGCCGTATGTGGGACCGCCTCCGAGCCAGCCTAGCGCTGAGGAACCTCCTGAGGCTGAGGAAACAGAAGAAATACTCCAACCGGAGCAGATAGTAAGTCATCAAGAGCGGTCTCTCAAATCCGGAAAGATAACACGGAAGTATTTGGTTAAGTTTAAGAACTATTCGAACCTAGATGCTCAGTGGATGACGCATGAGGAATTAGCAGCTTATCCTGAGATACTGGAGGTATATGTCCAAGCGCTACAGTTGAGGTCAACTGTTTAGAAGCCAGAGGGATGTTGCTAATTGGACTATTTTCTTATTTTTAATAATTAAATCTCTTTTTTAGGATATTTTATTATGTGCACTAAGAACTGTTAAAACGATTGTAGCTACAGGAACTGCCATCAGGACGGATAACTCTGATGTGTCATTTGATGGGTGACGGTAAACATCGCGAAGGAGTTTCCGTAAGTTTGGTGGAGAGGGCCGGGTTACGAGTGTCTCTGATGCGTCACATGATGGGTGACGGGTGCATCAGTAAGGGGGCATCCCGTAGGCTAAGGAGGAAATCCGAAGTGAGTAAGAAAATACGCGTAAGAACGCAAGCACAAGAATAAAGATGGGTTCAATGAAGCTTTTTACGAAAAGCAGGAACAGTCGCAGGAGGACAGATGTTTTCCCGCGAGGAGTCTGTGTCTGCATTGCATCTGTGTCGTGCCCTGCACCCGGGGACGCCTGGAATGTGTCCGTGTAGCATTGTTTTCATTGACTAAGTGAGTTTTTAAAGTTTGAACATGTTCACACTTTATTTTATTAAAGTGGCCGGTCACTTTTAAGTGACCGGGCCTTTATTAATAAAATAAAGCAAGTCCTTTAAAAAAAGGCAGCGCTAGAAAAGCTACACAGAGGGGGGGGCTGAATTTGCGATCTTTCTCTCTCCTCTCTCTAGGAGCGCTGGCTCTGCTTTTTGGGCCTCTATTCCTGCCAGGTGCCAGAGCCTATAAAAGGGCAGCAAGCGTTCCAGTTTTGATATGCCGGGAGCAGCAACAAGAACTAGCGTTGGGATTCTGGAGCACGTGCTGGCGACAGAATTTGCAAGTGATCGTGTGACGACTTAGTACGGAGGTCGATTCTCTGAGCAAGGAGCAACAAGTATAAGGTGTTGATACGCATTGAGGATTGTTGCTTTGTGTGGTTTGTTTTGCAGGAATCTCCCGTCGTACGGGAAGGCCCTTCACGGGAAGTACGGCTTCACGCCTAAGTCCCTTACTGGAAAGTACGGCTTCACGCCTAAGTCCCTTATGGGAAAGTACGGCTTCGCGCCTAGGTCCCTTACGGCAAGGAACGGCCTTGTGCCCAAGCCCTTTACGGGAAAGCACGACCTTCGGGTCTAAGATTACAGAACGGAGGGGTTTCCTTGGGTTCTCGTGCTTGTATAAGAATTCTCCCTGAATAAAAGAATACTCTTAACGGGGGGGGGGGGACCAACCGATCTTCTGGTCCCCAATACTGTGTCGATCTTCTCCCTTCTCTCATGTTTTCAAAGAATTATAATTTTCAGATTTTCTAAGTGCTCGTGTACGCTCCCGTTTTGTGACACCTGCACACTAGAAAAGAGTTGGAACAACTCTTGCATGTGTTGGGCTCTCTGTTCGGCCACCAAGCGCGTGTGCTCACACTCACGCTCAAAGGCTAACCGGCTTTCTTCGCGCTCGCAAGCCAATTCTGCTTTTCTTTCTTGGTGCTTGCGATCCATTTCTGCACGTATTACTTCGGCTGCCAAGCATGCTTACTCACGCTCACGCTGTATGGCTGCCATTCTTTCTTTGTGTTCTGCCTTTCTTTCTGCTCTTCTTGCTTCGCGTTCTAACTTCCTGTCCATCATCATCTTGTCGAAAGCCTCCATAGGAGTTAGTGCAATCCTCTGCGTAGATGGGGAAGGGGGAGGGTCGGAAAACCCTCCTGGTGGTTAAAACTCTTCTTCGCCACGCTCATGCTCACCACCTCCATGCGATTCACGAGGAACTTGGGTTCTTGTGGTTCTGGGTTCTTGAGGTTCTTGAGGGTCTTGAGTTCTTGAGGGTCTTGAGGTTCTTGGGTTCTTGAGGCTCTGGAGTCTTGAGGTTCTACTTTAGCTTGCAATCTGTGTTAGAAGAATCTTCTCTTACCCAAGCTCTTCTCTTTCCCGTGGGCGCACCCCTTGGCGGCCTTGCGCTCACACCAAGGTTGCTTTTTCCCACCTCATATCGATTGGCCGGCCGCTAAGTGCATGCGCTCTCAATGAGTGAAAAGAGAAACAAGGGGAGGCTGGACAAGCCCTTCTTTTTTGAGTTTCCAGTCACTCTTCAAAAACACGATTAGGAATCGACACGCCCAAGAAGACTTGGGTTATGTAAAACCGCAACAAGCAAAAAAAAAATATGTGGTTCTTTCCTTGAGTGATACAGAACACTGCCAAAGCTCTGATACCAATGTCAAGTGCAGCGGAAGTGAATGTTGAACTTTGCTCAAGATGAGTGCTCCGAACTGTGCTCAAGGTTCCTTTTACTTACGAAAGGGAGAGCCTTCTGTTCCTTTAGTGAGAGAGTGCAATGAGCACAAACAAGTGGTGAACACTGTGAATGAAGGTACTGAGACTGAGAGATAGAGAGAAGAATACGACACCAAAATGTTGTCAAACCCTCCTCCAAAGGCCCCACTCTCTATGGCGAGAGCGGCCTACTAATGATTGCACAAATCTCTACAATGCTTTGGACTTGCCGACGATGAGGACGACGACGAGACGGGCTGAAATCTGCAAATCTTTATCTGCTGAATTCTAACTCTATGTCGATGACGATGTCGATGGCGACGATGCGACGACGACGCGCTGAAAACGCAGATGCTGAAATCTGCGTTTTCTGGGCTAAACTTCGGTGGATCTGACCGTGCGGCGAGGATCTACTGCGGGAAGGTGAGATCTGCGAGGTTCCGGACTTCTACTGCGGTGTGTCTATGCTGAAAACTGAAAACGTTGGTGCTATTCTGGGTTTTGTCGCGAGGGAACTGCAAAACGCTAGTTTGCTATGCTGCTCCAAAAACACCAGGCTGAATTGGGGGTCTGTTGCAAAAACGCTAGGCTTCTGCTGGTCCTGCTGTCTGGGGCTGATCTGCAATGCAAAACGCCAAGGCTTCTGCTATTGATGAAAACGCTAGGCTTCTGCTTGGCAAAAACGCTAGGTATGCTGTTGGGAAAGGGTCTTGCTGAGAAGGTGCTTGTTGGATGTCTGGTCCGTGCTCTCTTCTGCTAGATTATGCTAGCGCTGGGTTTTCTTATATACTTGGCTATCAAAATTGCCCTACCTAGTTCCCAACAAAAGTCACTAAAATAATAAGTGAAAATTGGCTAAAATAGGATAAATAGGTCTATGCACTGTAAAAATGCTCTGATGGGTTCTGACAGTAATCTGATAATCATGCTGTGTGCAACCAGAGGATATGCATCTACTCTTCAGTGTCAGGATATGCATCTACTCTTAAGTGTCTGGATATGTACGGTCTGCGAATAGACTCACAAAAGTGCCAGAACACTTCCTAAGCTAACTGAACTGAACCCGTGTCATGAAGTAGCTTGTCCGCGTACACATAGGGTTAGATGTGCACGTGACAGCTTCACAGGTCTAGGGCATACTTGTACGGCTAGTATGTCTCCGGGCTGGCCATCCATAGTCTAGGTTGTACCTAGTCCGGCCGCCAAGTTTGGGGCCGGCCGCCCACTTTTGTTCGCGCACCCACATATATTTCCATAGATCATTTTTCTGTTGGGTGGTGGGGATTTTTATCAGGCCTTGCCCTACCTCCCCTTGGGAACCTATTTATGGAGCCAAGGGTACCCACTTTCACATCTCTCATCTCATAGAGATCACACATCTGATTGTATTGTGTATTGGTTCAGCGTACGTTAGTGGGGATGTCTTTGTATTTAGTCAATACTATACTTGATGAAGTTGATGGTTATATTGTCTTGTGGGTGACTACCATGGGTCTATACCTTGCACTTTCCTTTCAGGGTGAATCTAGGCTTATCCTAAATTCATCTAGGTATAGTTTTTAGTCGTATAGCGGATATGCAGACTTCACATTGTGAAGTCTTCGTCCAAGTTACGACCAGTTGATATTCTGCTAATTCATTTAGTCTTTTGTGGTGTGTATGTCCTATCAACTACCTCATTTGTGTGCTTATTTTTCAATTTAATGCTTCTTTGGTGCTAGGCTTCATTACGGAGTCTGCCCTTGATCTCCGAAGTCATGACAGAACATTCACATTCTCATCTTGATCCAACTGGACTTCAGCTGTCACAGTAGACCCACACTGGATCATTACAACAATTCAAAAATGGTCTCCCAACACTGTCTGCTTGTGATCTCACACTCAAACACCATGTGACATGGGCTTCTCAACAGCATGCCTGCACTGTTGCTGACTTTTATTGTGCTACCAACTCGAGGATTTAAGCCCTGCCCACAACAAGCCATCCTGAAAATGAAATCTCTAACTCGTTGTCGCATGCATTTAACTCTACCAGCTTTTCTCTCTCTCTCTCTCTCTCTCTCTCTCTCTCTCTCTCTCTCTCTCTCTCTCACACACACACACACACACAGATCTCTCTCACACAACACACACACACACACACACACACACACAGAGAGAGAGAGAGAGACCTGTTTGACCATTCCGCGAATAGTAGGGGTATTCTCCCGGATGACAGTACGGTAACACTTGCGAAGTCCAAGAGCCTCAAGGGTTCGGCGGTGCAATGCAAGAGTACCTGGAAGGCCGCGTACCAGAGTAATGGCCAGTCGAGCGCTCCATGCTATAGGGGCGGCGGCCTTCGCCTTGGCCATCTCTCTCTCTCTCTCTCTCTCACAGGAGTAGAAAGCATGCAAAAATTGTTTTGTATTTATTTTTGGCCTTCATAAGATGGTAGTGCCAATTTTTGGCAGTTGGATCCTCTGTCCGATTATTGCCACGTGTACCATTCTTTTCTTTGTTACGGTAGGTTTTATTTGGGAAGTTCTTGTTGGCGTGTTCATTTCCCGCACAGGGTGCCCATGTGGTATTGCTACAAAGCGGATAGACCAATTTTTGTGAGCCCATGTGGTAAAGCTTGGGTGCATTGAAGGTATGCTTGTTTTATTTACGCTAATGTTCGATGTTGTGTACAAGGATGTAGCTTGCAGGTCTGAGCTTGCAAGTCTGGGTGAAGCTTTCTTTCCACTGGCCGGCAAGCTACAAAGGCTCCACGTTGCTATTTACTTGGGGCCAACACACTACGTAGGTTTTTGAGGAGTGTTGCATTGATGGCAGCCATGAGTGGTGCATTTATGGAAATCTGTGCTATTGACATTTTCTTCACTTGTTGTGTTAGGAGGCATCTAAGGCATCACTTGTTGTAAAGTGCTACAAATGATCCAATTTGTAAGTTTACTCCTTATTGCTTGGTTCTGTGAACCTCCTATTGCCAAATCAATGAGCCTCCTTTTTTTTAGAAGAGTGTTGAATTATGAAAAAAGGAAAGAGTCTGTAACTGCCCTTGAGGGAGGATAGGGACCATGCCGACCATCCAAATGGTTGTGGTCAAAGCACAAGAGTCTGTTAAAGAAAGACAAATAATCATGGATCAAACTTAACCTAGAATGGACATACAAGGCAAGAAGTACAACCCTCCATCCCTATCATCTTCAAGACTTTTGTAGTTCACTAACATCACATTGTGAAGCTTCCTTTTTACATGAGACTTCATTTCTTTCATTACATAGATGAAGCTGAGAGTGAGCTAAGCAACAAAAGTTGTGTGAGTCAACCCAAACAAAGCTTTATTCCTCTCAAGCCACGCTTGCCAAAGGTAGGCTCCTCTAAGACATGTCCAAAAAGGGGACATCCATAGCTTTACATTCTCCCAATAGTAAGGTTCTCCAAGACACCTGACAGGGACCAAAACCACAGGCTTTCTAAAGCTCATTTTTTAAATTGCAAGTTGTGCTTACATCTCACAAAGAGGTGGTGGATAGATCCTTCATGTAGCTTACACATTTAGCATATCCCATTTGGAACCCTGATCTATTTAAGTTTTTTACCGATCCAAATCCCTTGATGAAGTATTAACCACATGAGGCAACTCTGCTTGATTGAGAGAGGATAAGCCAATAGGCACATCTATAAGACCATTTCTAAGAATTCTTAGAGATCCGCCATCTTTTATTGAGCTTAGAAACTAATACATGGTCACATTTACATATAATTTCCTTGTAGGTATAGATTAATCTACAAATCTTGTCCAAAGAAGAAAAAGTCCCTTTGAAACATCTTTGCAGAATTGGGTTCATGAGTTCCATTCTAATGCCTACCTTAAAACAATCGTGTGCACTTCTTGAGAGGGGAAAAACATCAGATAGTATCCTCAAGACAAAAGTTCCAAGAAAACAATCTAGGAGACACCCCTTTACTATTCCAAGATTTTCAAAATTTGCAAACAAGAGCATAACCCTTTGGAACAAAGTAAGCCTTAGAAATTAGGATTTCAACATGTGACAACCCCCTCCAACCTTTGTAGTCCTTCAGGTTGAAAAGGTGCATGTTTCTCTTAATCGGTAAAACCCAAAAGTCTCTAGAGGATGCACCTCTCATTATCCACTTGGAAACCAGCTTAGTGGAGAGCAATTGGATGTTCAGAATCCCCAAACCACCCCTATCTTTTTCTAGGCAACGGGTCAACCAAGCTACCTTTGGAATTTTGTTAATATCCTCAGAGCCTCCCCATAAGAATCTTCTTGTTGCTAAAGGCTTTATTCAATTGAAACTGAGAAGGCATCTAACAAGACAAAAAAAAATAGTAAGGAGAGAAGATACTGATCACGGACAAAAACTTGAGCAAACATGTTGGGTTGAAAATTTTGCCAAAATGTTTCCTAAATTTGTCCAAAACCCAAATCCACCTTTGATTGAAGGTGACATTGAAGCCCATAGAAATTCCTAACAACCTGAAAAGTTCTCCATCCACAATAGCCTTACATCCAACTTACGTCACCACTACTGGACAAACTCTCTCTAAAACTTTGTAACTAGTTTTAGCACGATTTATGATTGAAGCACTGGCTCATAAAAAGGTGTTCAAGCATTCCCAGAAACTATCAACAGACTACACGTCATTCCTTCCCAAAGATATTTTATTGTCATCAACAAATTGTTGCAAGCACAGTGGGTCCATAGAGCCCGGAAAGTTGATTGCCTTCAACTTACCCTGTTTCATATAGATTTTGATCAACCATCCCAAAGCATCTGAGGAAATGGCAAATAGAAGAGGAGATAGAGGACATCCTTGCCTTGTACATCTGCGGAGTGGGCTCTATTCATTGACCATTGATGGAGATTTCTATAGAAGCATTATCAAAGAGAATATTCACAAATCTTATAAACAGCTTTGCTAGACCCATATCATGCATGCATTGTAGTAGGAATTTTCATTCAATTCTATCATAAGTTTTATCAAAATCAATTTTGAAAAAGTTAAAGTCTTGGTTTGACTCAATTGCATAATCCATTCCTACCCATAACGTAATGATAGCATCCCATATAAATCTTCCTTTAATAAATCCTTTCTGTTTCTTGAGTATCGATAATCTTATCCATAAAGGGGTTGAGCCTTCTAGCCAAGGAGAGAGAGAAGCTTTTATAAACATAAGTCACACAAGTAATAGGTCGCTAGTTAGATAACTCCTCCCTAGAGCCTCTCTCGTGAATCAACTTGACAAATACAACATTTTTATTAGGAGAGAGAGCTCCTGAGTTCATGGCTTCTTGCCAAACTAGCATAGTATAAGGTACCAAAAATTCTTGATATGAGATGTAAAATTCATTAGGAACTCTATCTAGGCTAGGTGTTTTTCCATTCTTGAGTCTTCCAATAGATTCTTTGATCTTGCCCTCAGATACGGCTTGATGTAACACTTTTGCCAAATGATAAGGTACTATTTTTTCCCTTGCAGAGGCTATTTGTGCCCTTGCTTTAGTAATCTCCCCATTTCTTTGGGGGACAGGAGAGAAACTATTGGAACAGAAATACTAGGCAATGTCTGTATTCTCTTGGTTGGACTTGGCTTGGATTCCCTCTTGATTTTTCAAATAAGGGATCAAATCCCTGCTCTTTTTCTTCTTCAACAAGGAGGATTGGGCTTATCAATTTTACCTGCCCATAATTGTCTAGCCTTAGCAAATGCCCCCTATGCCTCTAGGCGTTCCTCCCTTCCTAAATTTTCCTTAAGTTTCATAAGCTCAAGGGTGGGACAATCACTAATTGGAGCCTCTCTCTTTAAAGCAAAGTCTTTTTTGCTAATCATCATTCTTTTATTGGCTCTAATCTCCTTGGCTAGCCTTTTGAACTTGGTCAATGCTTCTTGAGTGTTATTGATGGCAACACCCCAAGATTTAAAAGATTTTTCATGGCATGCAAAAGCTTCATAGAAAATACATCGAACTTTACATTTCACAGTATCCAGTTTAAAATGTGAAAGTGAGGCAAACCTAACTTAAAATTGTGCTCACCTTTATGCATTTCAAAAAAAGCAGGCTTATGATCAAACAACAGCAAATATGAATCTGGTTTACAACTTACCAACTTGTGATCATACATCAAGTCTCTAAACATGTATATTCTTTCAAGTATAGCAGCCTTGTAATAGTTTCCTTGTTGTTTATTTGACCAAGTGAAGCTAGAGTTCACAGAAACATGTATCAGGGTATGTTTATCATACATTTTCTCCCAGGATTCTCTTTCTCTTCTTTGAATTACTTCTCTTAAAGAATTCTCCCTATCTTTTAATGCAAGTAACAATGTTAAAGTCCCCCATAATCAACAGGGGGATCATATAAATAACTGATTTCTATCCATATAGCTGCTCTCTTAGAGAAAAAATTAGAAGCATAAATGCTGACAATAGCATAATTAAATGGTTCTTTCTAGAAACTGCCACCCGATGTCCTCTCTTACTATATTGGATGTCAGTAAGCAATTGTTCATGCTTGACAACTATGTCCAATAGAGAACCTCCCTTAATAGAACAATGGGTGGTAAAAAACCACTTAGGTTGGTTGCTAATTCTATGCAGATTATACCTTAAGGCATCCCTTGCTACCTTGAATTCCTGCAAGCATATAAAGTCAAAATGAAGCTAAAGTTCAAAAAACCATCTCTTGATGCAAATATCCCAAATTTAGGGTCTGCAAGCCCTTTACAATTAAGGGACATACCAACAACTTTGTAATTCACATTTTAGAGGTTTTGGAAGGTTTAACTAATGAAGAAGAGGCTATATTAGGATCATAGGACTTTTCCTTTTTACCCTTGGCCTTGTTTTTGGCATAGAGACTCCTCCTCTACCTGGGTCATCATGATGATTTCAATTGAATTGAGGGAGGTTGAGCAAGTTTGGATATTTCTTCCTTATCTTGTGCTTCCAATTCCTTGTTGAAGTCTTCCTCATCTCTCATTCCCTTTTCTTTGAAATCTTCAAGTCTGTTAATTTGAGTGTTAAGATGGGTTGATGTCAAATTTTCCTCTTCCGGCTTCAAGTCTTCAAAATTAGAGGACATCCCTCTTGTTTTTCAGAAGGACTATTAGGTGGGATGAGAGCTTTATTTTTAGCAGTATGGCTCTAGTCTTTATGTTGATTTCCTTCATCCTCCTTTTGTACTTATTCCACAATTTGAGAGGTAGAAGCTCTATCAACCTCTACATTTGTCCCTTCCATTACTAAAAAATCAAACACATCATCCAACAAAGCTCCAAATTTATTGAAAAATCTGCTCCCATTGTTCCTTGTAGGAGGTCTATTCGTGATATTACCTCATCTATTCACCTACTAAAATCCTTGATTGGTGTCCTTCAATTCATTGCCTTTGTCTAAGTCCTTTTGTTCTTTAATCAACAATTTAAGACAATCTTTAATCAAATGACCCTATTTTAAGTACTGAAAACAAGAATTGGGCAAATCTCTATAAATAACTTTCTAGCTGTGAAGCACCTAACCTAGGTGGTCTTTTCAAGGAATAGCTTCTTTAATGAAGAGTCTTTGTCAAATTCAATAAGCAATTGAGGATCCCATTTGGGGTTGATTTCATTGGTTGGGTCTTGTCATAGGACCTTGCCTATCTGAGCACCGATTGTTTTAGCCAAGGATAAAATTCTATGGGAAAGTCTAGAAAATCCACTCATACTGGAACTTTTGATGGTTTCTTACCTTTAGTGTCAAAACCCCTATGCCATTTAAACATAGACATTCGAGTATTTCTAATGAGCCATTGCATTTGAAGAGCACTAACTGCATCATCAAAACCTATATGCCATTTAAACATAGACATTCGAGTATTTCTAATGAGCCATTTTCCTCTACTAATTATCTAAAGAGCACTAGCTGCATCATACAAAAGCTCACAACTTGAAGTGGCCAGAATAGGTTGCTTCCTGTTCAACCATGATATGCATGAACTGTCAAGCATGAAACAAGAACCACTCGTGGACACTCGAGTGTCATAACCACCAGCCCAATTCAAGTCCAAAAAAGCATGTAAATCTGGCGGCAATGATCCCTTTTGGAGTAAAACAACCCGAGATTTAAAGTGCCACTCAAGTGTAGTGAAAGGTCCTCTTGATAGCCTCCCAATGCTTAGACCTTGTGCTATGCATAAATTTGCTCACATGTGAGAGTGAAAACTGAATATCTTGCCTCGTATTGCATACATAAGTAAGGTATCCAACAATAGTTTGATAAAGAGTGACATCACCAAGATCACAAGTAGCATGAAGACTCATATTCAAACCTGTTTCCATGTGAGTAGCAATAGGTTTGCAGTCATCAAGTCCAAACTTACATAGCAATGTTTCTATATAGTGTGTTCAATACTACCATCACATTGCTTAAATTGTATGTCCAATGCTTAAATTGTATGCCCAAGTAATGATGCAACAGTACCAAATCTTTCATCTGAAAGTAGCATTCAAATCAGCCTTAAATTTAGTAGTATGTGTCTCGTTCAAAAAAATAAAATGCTATTCCTAATGGCTTCAACAAAAAAAAATTGATATTCCTTTGTCTGAGAGAGAACAGAGAAAGAGAGCCTACTTTCAACTACCGAGATTCCCCTCGAATATTCCCCCTTTCAAAGTGACCTCGGACCAGCTCTGTGCATGCACATGTGTGTTCCCCCCTTGCGCATGTCTTGTCCCCCTCCACCTCCCTCACTCCCTCCCTCAGTCCTAGCTTTGGCACGCATCCCCCTAGCTAGAGTGAGCACATCTACTTGGTCACACACACACACAGAGTCTTCGTGTCTTTGTCTGTCCGCTCATCCACCACATAGAGCAAAGAGAGAGGGGGGAGGCCGTCTCCTCATCCGCCACACACAGGCGCTCTATGAGAGAGAGAATCTGATAGTAGTAGATTACCCTATGAACAGGCTTGTTTTTTAATGAGCCACTCCTCCCTCCCCCCCCCCCTCTCTCTCTCTCTCTCTCTCTCTCTCTCTCTCTCTCACTCATGAGAGAGAGAGAGAGAGGATGAGGTGGAGGGAGAGAGTTACCTTGATTAGGTGAGTGACAAAATAATGAAAGGTTTTTTACTTCTAGGATTGATTTTAAATAGAAAAGAGGAGATTTTATAAACTTAAAAAATCTTATCATCCCCCCCCCTCTCTCTCATAGAATCTTGCCCTCCCTCCCTCTCTCTCTCACTCTCCCTCTCTCTTTCCAGCCATCATGCGCAAGAGAGAAGGAGAGAGAGGGGGGGGGGGGGGGGGGAGGCAAAAGCCTCTGAGGTTGAGGGAGAGAGAGATAGATTTTATTATCATCCTTGGAGGTCAAATATGACCTATGGGACCAAAGTTACATGTGATGCAGTAGTATGTGTATGGCTAATGAGTGACTCTCGATGCTCCAAAATTGTGGTGATGAGAGTCGCAATGGAGAGCCTACACTGTGGCTGGGAGAGGAAAGTGTGTAGGTCTAAGTCATTGCTGAAAATGTGAGAGAAGCAAGTTTGGATGTGACCAAAAGCCGAGCACTCTAGTAGTGTGTGGTACTCAAACTCTCGAACTTGTAGTGAGCATAATGTGCTCAGTCAATTTGACTCTTCTCCACTGCCCCAACGCCTTATCTCACATCGAAGGAAATGGAAGCTAAGCCGAATGGCTGCGATAGTGCGTATCACCGACAAGGGGATAGGCTCGAGCATGTAAGTGTGAGTACGGTTTCCTCTTTTAGCGAAGAACATGGTTTTGTAGTTGGAGGCAATATGGATGGTGTAATGTATGAAGCGTGACCCACCGGATTTCTCCCAAGCCGTAATACATTGGCCTTGTAGAAAAGCTTCATTCACTTGGGAATCAATTGAAACATCATGTAGCAATTGTAATGCATCCCATCTCCCAAAACACTTCTTTACGTCTTGCATCCATCCCGTGCTCAAGATCTTGCTTTTACGCATCTTTTGAACCTTTTTGCTTGCTTCCCATGCAATTGTAGGAAGTCAATGTGAGGGGTTTTGATGCATCTTTATCATGTACTCCAGAACCCTTTCCATGTCCATAACGTCAATTGGAAGAGAACCCGACTCAAGAAGTAGGAGCATATATGGTGTTTGTGTCTTAACTTGGAGAAAGTTTGTAAGAAAATGCTTTTGGACATTCTCAAACTCTTTCCAAGTAGACTTTGAGATGCTCTAGCCCCACACTTCAACTCCATAAAGAAGAACCGGTGTCACCAATGCATTAAAAAGGTACTTCTTGAGAACCCAACACTTGATGTTTCCCGCATTCCACATGTTCTCAAATGCATAATATGATCTCTTTCCCGCTTCCAAACGACGCATAGCACATTCATGCCACTTGTGATTGGACGGAACCTCAAGGCCAAGGTACTTAAAGCTCTCAACAACTTCAAGTGTCTCATTGTTGTACACAATGCATGGCTTCTCCTTATGCTTGGTTTTCACAAGCATAACCTTTGTTTTGGATTCATTCGCAATCAGCCCACTATGCAAGCAAAAGTTCTCAAGGATAATTATAAACTTTTGTGCATCTTCTAAAGTGTGTGCTAGAAGCACTACATCATCCGCATACAACAAAGGCATGATTACCGCATTGCAAATAGTGACCTCTTCAATGCCTTCTTCTTGCATAAAGTCAAGTACCGTTTGTTCTAATTGATCGATGCATAGACCAAAGAGAGTTGGTGACAATGGACATCAGTTTTATAATTTTAAAACCTTGTGCGTCACTAATAGGCTTATTGAAATTGATCTTTTTTAAAGAATTTTCTCTTCCCCTCTCTACCTCTCTCTCTCTCTCCTGTCCTCTTTGAGAAGAGAGAGAGAGAGAGAGAGAGAGAGAGAGAGAGAGAGACAGAGAGAGAAGGGGTAAAAGAATTACCTCAAAAATGCAAGCAATCTGGATGTTTGTTGAAATTTGCAAAACAACACAAAAAAACTAGATTAGTAAGTCTTTATATAGCCAATCCCTCTCTTTCATCATTTCCTTCTCACCTCCGTCCTTCACACACACTCTCTCCCTTCCCTCTCTCTCTCGCACGCTCCCCCAATCATCATGCCCCCACAAAGAGAGAGAGAGAGAGAGAGAGAGAGAGAGAGAGAGAGAGAGAGAGAGAGAGAGAGTGAAGGAGGGAGGGTGAGGTGGAGAAGGTGAAAGAGAGGGAGAGACTTACCTTAATTTGTTGAGAGACAATAAGGAGCAGTATTTGAATTTTAGGATTGAATATAGGGAGAAAAATCAAAGGTGCTTTTATACACTTGAAAATCTCTACATCCTCTCCCTCCCTCCCCTTCATCCTCTCCTTCTCTCTCTCTCTCTCTCTCTCTCTCTCTCTCTCTCTCTCTCTCTCTCTCTCTCTCTCTCTCTCAAATGCTCTGAAGTGTGCGTGCAAGAGTGTGTGTGTGTGTGTGTGTGCGCGTGTGCAGCAATGGAGAAGAGAGAAGAAGAGATGAGACACATGTTTAGGTGGACTCCAAACACAATAGTGTTAGGGTTATGAGTCCTAATTGTTTTATGTAGAATGAATGGTCAGTGTTAGTTCCCGGTTAGTCTCCAGCCGCCCAACACTTAGGCCCAGCACATTGGGCTGATCATCCCAACAATGCGGCACATTGGGCTTTATCACCCCAACAACCTATGGAAGGTGGCATGGAGACAAAGCTCGTCATGATGAAGGCAATTAGGAGGAAATGGTTAATAAGCAGGGCACACGCAGCTCTCTCATTGAACTGAGGTTACTTTGTAATAACTCCTTTTGCTCATAATCTCTTCCCTAATCACTCTCTTGGCCTATAAAAGGAGGCCTCCTCTTTTGTAGACACACCTACACACACACTACCCCATATGCACACCATCCCATACCCACACACCTACACATACACACCCTTGTGCTACATGCTAGTAGCATGAACCCTAATCACATAATCACAACACCATCACCATGCACAAAATGAGCACCATGTCTCCACACACTTGTAATGAAGGATTAAAGGCACAATTTCAAGAAGAAGAATGATGGCTACACTCATGATATTCCTTGCTCCATCAACTTCCATCCCTCCATTATGTATCCTACGATCTTGTCCCCTTCTCATCTTCTTGCCCTATGCTACCTATTGTATTCATCTTTTGCAAGCAATCAACACACTCCATCTTGGTGCCATACCTTATGTCAGTTGGGATATACTTAATTGTGAGTATGATTTATGCTTGTTTCTTTTCATTTTGCTTATGTTGAGGTGTGCGGATTTGCCACCATACTCTCTCTCTCTCTCTCTCTCTCTCTCTCTCTCTCTCTCTCTCTCTCATATTCCTATTATCTTGCTACTTGCATCTTAAGGTGTGCGGATTCACCACCTCTCGTATGAAAAGTGAGCATACTTGCACGTTTCCCTTACCTCATTATCTTCTTTATTACATGCATGAGTAACAAGCCCATTCTCCGTCACTCACCATTCCTCTCGTCTTGTTTTCCGACCACCCCATCCCACACTTGGACGTAGATCTTGAAATTGTTTTCCATGGCATGTGTAATTGTGTATATGTATGCGTCCTAGTCGCATATCTTGTTAGGTGGTGCCCCTATTGTGTACGTCCCATGATGAGGCTATTGTAGTGTAGAGGCCACCGGGTCTGTTTTTCACTTTTGCCTCCCATTTGGTGCCCCCACTGAGGAGGGCTTTGCAAAGACCTTTAGTCAACAAAGAGTAGCGATACATGCCATCAATCATACATGAGTAGGTACAAGATTTTTCAAATTGGAAGACTGAAGAAGAGGAGACTGTAGAAGCACTCAAGGCCTTCATCGAAGTGCTATTGCCAGGTTGTAGCGTCGTCGATATCCAAGAGGTAAGCTCCCCATCTGACATTGCTTGTGCTAATTGCAAATCAAGAGCATCAAGAGGGAGGGTTATGGAATGTCATCATTGTTGTCAACCAAAGCATTCTGTCAATGAGTACCGATAGAGGAGGTGAAGAAAGAATGGTGAGTTTTGCTTTTGAGAACCGCATCAACGCTCTCACATTGGTCAGATTTTGTGTAGCACCAAGTGTTTTCTCTCCAACAGTCAGAGAAGAGTCGTGAACTACATCAATCACAAAGTCCAATCCACAAAGCTTAAAGCATTTGGTGGAAGCAAGCGGACCTATGCTCTCTCTAGGCCTAGAGAGTTCAAGTGAAGTATAACCACCCAAGCGTCACTGCCGCATGCAAAATGGAAAGCCGATTGAGGTAGACTCTTCTCACCCAATTTGTTTTGAACCCGATGTGGAGGATTATGTGGACGAGGCATGTGGTTAAGGTGTCACCTTGTCAACACTTAAGGTATGCAACTCTAGTGGTCAAAGTCTTGCCCTACACCCAACATGGATAATAACAATATACCAAAAATCTTTCCTTTTCATTTCTTGCAACACATGCATGCAAATGTGCACATTGATAGGAAAATATTCTACCAGCAAAAGATTGTTTTCCTATTTGAAGTATAGATGCTTGGCGAAATCCTTAGATCCCCACGTCCCATCATCTTGCCCATTCTTGATTACTACTACTCTTTTGATGTAAGCATCTTTATTCTATTCTAGCCTTGCGCTCTTCTTAGCTCCTGTTCAAGTTTTCCACCCATGTATAAACCTTTATGAATCACTAAGTCATTCCAAAAAAAAAGTGATTGTCTGCTCATTGATTTACTACCATGGCAAGTGTCTCTTTTCCCACATTCAGTGGCAAAAAGGGAGAAGACATCAGCACTCATTTTTTGGATAACTATGACATCGCTTGTGTGATTTCCAACAAGGATGACGATGCCTCACGGCTACGAACCTTTCCTCTACTGATGAAAGTAGAGACCAAGTCTTGGTACAATGCTTTGTCCCAAGCTACCAAGGATGTATGGGACTTAC
This sequence comes from Adiantum capillus-veneris, assembly GCF_014529385.1. Lineage (NCBI taxonomy): Eukaryota > Viridiplantae > Streptophyta > Polypodiopsida > Polypodiales > Pteridaceae > Adiantum > Adiantum capillus-veneris. Next base: position 130,969,705 of record NC_140948.1, on the reverse strand, counting down.
TATCTACTGCATTCATGAAGAGGTTTGGTGGAGGCACAACCTCAGAAAAGTTATGGCAGATGCTGACAGAGTTAAAGCAAGGAGGTCTGCTAGAGTATGCCACTTACTAATCCAAGTTTGTGGATTTGTGGGAGCGATGGGTTACCTCACTAGAGGAAGGTGAAGGAGCGCTTAATTTCTTGAAGAAGGACCGTTTCATTGCTGGCTTGTGGTTGTCGCTTAAGGAGAAGGTGAAGGGGAGATTCCCAGCAACGTATGAGGTGGCAGTGGAAGTACCCCGCCTTAAAGACAAGAAGTTGTGCATGAAAGCAAGAGTCAACGAGTCATAGGAATCAAGCTTAATCCGACAAACCCTAGTAACTGCAACAACCACTCAGAGAACCCAACCACAAGAGGCATCAGAAGAGCAACAAGACCTGTTGAGCCTCATCACGACTCAGCTGGAGAATTGCTACAAAACCAAGAATACCACTGCTACAATTGTGGAGAAGATGGCCATGGCATGTATTACTACCCACACCCAAGGAGGCATAATTTCAACAGAGGAGCAAGGCAAAATCAACTCTCACCACCAAGAGCAAGACCACCACCACCCAGACCACCACAACAAGCACCACCCGTGTAAATATTACAACGACATGTGCAACCACAACCACCACCACATACCCTCATTCCACCTTTACCACTAACACTAGCTTGTAACCAAGTAGTGAGTGTCATCAGTCTTTAAGGTAAGAAAAAGGCAAAAGTGGAGAAACCCATCAAAGAAGTGGCAAGAGGTAAGAACAAGGTAGAAGAGGTAGACACCATGGGATTTAATCACTCTATACATGAGGAATTCACAAAGGGACGAAAAGATAAAAGCCAAGCAGGAGTCAATCAAGAAGAAGTCTAAGCCACGACGAAAACTGGCATTTCAGATTTCACAATTGGAGTGTTTATAGATCTTGTGATCTTGTGAGTGATGTTTCTATGCAGGGCATGAGCATCCCTAAGGGGGAGGGCTACCCAAATATGCTAGGAAGACCATGGCTCAAGACCATGAGAGAAAAGCAAGATTTGGACACAGAAATTCTCAAGATACAAGGTACAAGGGATGGACCTAAAGACTAGTGTACTCTCTAGCAGTTCTACTACAACATCAGAGGAGGAGAAATCTACCACAAAGAATGATAGTGACAACTCTCTTGAAATCTGGGTCTCATTCTCACTGATCACAACAAGGTGGATCCACCAAATATACAGTTGCAAGAAGGAAGCATGAAGTCTTTGGCACTACACCAATTAGAGGAAGCAATTGCAGACCAAACTCGAATGGTTGTTACTGAGGGCCGCTTTTCAAATTTTGCTCCACCTCTCTCTTGGTATGCACTTGATGCATGAAAATCACAAAAAAAAATCTATGTATTTATTTTGTACATAGCTATGGTTTTGACACATTTGGATCTCAAAAATAAGGAGAGGTAGGAACAAACCCTATGAAAGGAAACAAAAATAAAAAATCACTAGATGCTAATTCTACCCGACGGTCACTACAAGTGAAGAGTGAAAGTCAATAGTGAAAGGGAAGAGAATCTTATGCATTATGGAGTTGGAGTTAACAAAGTATTTTCAAATTCAAGCCTAATTCACTTGTGGACACAAGGTTTGCACATGAAGTCAAGAGGGGACCACATGAAAGACTTTTGGAAGGGAAAAGACGGGCACATATTTTTGTGGAATTTTTCTCTAGTTTTTTCATTCCGAATCGAAAAAAGTTTTCAACCACAAAGTTGTAGGCGCTGAGCTGATCTTTTGGCCCCTATTTATTTTATAATTTTTTGAGCTACGGTTTGAGATATATGGCCAAAATGGTGGAACCTATCTGTCCACATGGGAAGAAGTCATGATTATCCAACTCCACACACACAATTTCTTATAGGTTTCTCTCCATTATGTATTTTCTCTTATTTTATCAAGATTCTCTTAGACTCAAGCTATGGAAGGTGGCATGGAGACAAAGCTCGCCATGATGAAAGTGATTGGAGGAAATTGGTCAATAAGCATGGCACACGGAGCTCTCTCATTGGGGGAATGCCTCTAACTGAGTTTACTTTGTGATAACTCCTCTTGCTCATAATCTCTTTCCTAATCACTCTCTTGGCCTATAAAAGGAGGCCTCCTCTTTTGTAAACAGATACACTGCACACACACACATACACACTACCTCATATGCACACTATTTCATACCCGCACACCTATACATACACACCCTTGTGCTACATGCTAGTAGCATAAACCCTAATCACATAATCACAAGACCATCACCATCACCATGCACAAAATGAGCACCATATCTCCACACACTTGTAATAAATGATTGAAGGCACGATTTCAAGAAGAAGAATGATGGCTACACTCATGATATTCCTCGCCATCAACTCCCATCCCTCCATTATGCTTCCTACGGTCTTGTGCCCTTCTCATTTTCTTTCCATATGCTACCTATTGTATTCATCTTTTGCAAGCAATCAACACACTCCATCTTGGTGCCATACCTTGTGTCGTTTGAGAATCACTTCATTGTGAGTATGGTTTATGCTTGTTCTTTCCATTTTGCTTATGTTAAGGTGTGCGGATTAGCCACCATACCCACACACTCTCTCTCCCTCTCATTCCTATCATCTTACTACTTGCATCTTAAGGTGTGCAGATTCGCCACCTCTGGTATGAGAAGTAAGCATACTTGCATGTTTCCCTTGCCTCATTATCTTCCTTACTATATGCACGAGTAGCGAACCCATTCTCACTCACTCACCATTCCTCTCGTCTTGTTTTCCAACCACCCCATCCCACACTTGGGCGTGGATCTTGAAATTGTTTTCCATGGCATGTTTGATTGTGTATATGTGTGCGTCCTATCCGCATATCTTACTCGGTGGTGCCCCTATTGTGTACCTCCCATGATGAGTCCACTTTGATGAGATTTTCTCTCCAGTAGTCAAGACGACTACATTGCATCTTATGCTTGGACTAATAGCCACTTAGAACATGAAACTTGTTTAGATGAATGTGAAGATGGCTTTTCTTCATAGGGATCTTGAAGAAGATGTCTACATCAGTCAGCCATAGCATTTTGAAGTTAAACCTGAAAAGCCTACGAGGACAGAACTAGTGTGTAGAATGTGTAAGGCATTGTATGGCCTAAAGCAAAGCTCAAGACAGTGGTACCAAAAATTTGACAAGTATATGGAGTCCCAAGGTTATGTATGGAGCCAAGAAGATCATTGCTCGTATATCCAGAAGTTGAACAATGGTTCACTTATCATCTTGATAATTTATGTCGATGATATGCTCATTGCCAGGAAGTCTAAAGATGAGACTACCATCTTGCCAAGAGGGATAGAAAACATGGGATACTAAAGTTATCTCAAGAAATGTATCTACACAAGGTCTCGCAACATTTTAATATGCATGGGGAAAAGCTAAATTGAGCCCACTACACGCATATGCAAAACTTAACAAGGATGATGCTCCCAAATCTGATGCTGAGAAAGCTGAAATGGCAAAGGTGCCATATTCTTCACGAGTAGGCATCTTATGTACGTTGGAGGGGGGGAATGGGTAAACACATTCATCACACTTCATAAGGCCTCCCTATAGCTCAAGGCATTCACAACACACCTGTCCTCTTATAAACACCTTCAAAACAACCAACTCACACCAGCAAACCATTGTTTGCACACAAACCAACACACACACAGTTGTCAATAAGGTCTCACAGACAAACCCAGACTCAAAACTCCCAAAAAAGACCCCCAAACTCTCACTCATTTTTAGAAATCATCTCCTCATTGGTCCCTTTTGGTGCTTGATTTAGGAATATTTCTTGAAGCTCTTGGCACCCCTTAGTCGACTTTATCCCTCACTCTCTCATTCTCATCAAGCTCGGGGAGATAGTGCTCCCTCTTTTCCTCAATAAAAGGGGACCCTTATTTAGGTATTCTATCCAATACCTGAATTGCATTTGGATGCTTTGGCAGGCTACAAGTTTGTTGTTCATGATAACTGATTACCTTCCATTGCTTTATCATCCACTTGGCTCCCACATATAATATTTGATAGCGTTCTAGATCCAAATAAGCATCATCATCTTGCATATACTTTTGGATATGAGTTGCTTCTCTCTTCAAAGATGCTTGCTCACACTCATACGTTGATTTGAGAAATATGAAGTATAGTCTGAGTCTAGCTCTTGCTAAATGACCTTTCCCTTTTCCTTATCTTTGTGTGTGAGGACCATTTGCTATTGACTTCTAGTCTATTGGTCTAGAGGTGATTTCTCTTGAACTCCTGTTGTCTAATCAGTAGTGTTGTCTAGAGTCTGGTCAGGTTGGTGTTGGGAGTTATCAGGTGCCTCACTCACCTGAGCCCCTTCTTGAATGGAGCTAGGAGCATTTGTGGGGTCATCATTGTCATCATCATCATTTTTTTTTTTTGCGATTGTTCCCCCTCTAGAGTGTCTTTGTCCTCCTCGTTATCTTTGTCGTCCTCATCATCTTCATCATCATCAATGTTGGTTATGAAGTTTTCAATGAGTGCTTGATTTGTCACTATGTTGGTGTAGGTGGAGCTCTTATCCTCTAGGTCTTTTTTGATTGTGATCACCAAGTTTTGTAAGTCTTCTAAATTGACAGTCAGATTGTCCTTTGAATCTGTGATGTCAACTAGTGATTGATAGATATATTCTCCATGATTGATTTCTTCACTACACTGTTGTGGACTTCCTTCAAACTCTTATGAGCTACCTGCTTTTGACTTAACAATGCCTTTTGTCGATCCAACTTTATTGTGAGCTTCCATTCCTCAACATTTAGATTTGAATTCAACACCACCAAGTGCTCCATTTGTTGTTGTGGCTCTTTGATGGTTTTGGTGTGTTGCTCCTTTTCATATTCTTCTTCTATCAAAATCTCCTTCAGCTTCAATATCCTTTATATAGTTGTCAGCCTTGACAATTTCTTGCTCCAGATGCTCTTCCACATGAGCAGTATTAGAATATTGCATTGCTATTTGATCCTTCATCATCCTCCCACATTGTTGACAATAGTATTCCATTCAATTTGAATTGTGGTGACACAACCATCTGTGATTGTATCGATATCAACAATCTCTATCTCATATCTAATAAATGGGCTATTGTATAGTACATCCATTTTTTTTGGATGTGTCAATAATCAAATCCCCCACTAAGCTATTCTTTTCTAAGGCGTGAAGCATGTCTATAGTTTTTTGCACTAAGGTTGTGGTGACCATTTGTTACGAGATTGACCGAACGGGCGTCCACCTGGCTGGACACATATCCAGACACCACATTTGTACTCTTACTAACTTTCGGAGCTAGTGTAGTGATACTATGTGTAAATCCTGATTCCAAAGTAGCACGTCAATTCTCTGAGTTGTAATTTTGTCATGATGATTGTAAAGGTCCATGTTAGTTGGCTACTGGCCATTTAGAAAGCCCTATGTATAAAGGTCAATAAATTTAATGTGAGAGAAGGCTTATCTTTACAAGAAGAGAAGAGCTCTGAAATCATATGCTCTAGCTACGAAGCTGCTCCAACTTGTAATCATCGCAACTAATGATTGGGTAATCCATTTTCAGTTTTGAAACTTGCATTGTGTTCCTCTTTCCTTGCTCTTTCATTCAAGTGTAAGCATTTAATTTTGTTGAGGTTTGCAACTACGTTTTAGTGAGCCTAATCATCAGATTTGAATGCTTAAATCACTATTTTATAACGTTTTGACCATAGGAGAGTGTTCTTAGACCATAGGGCGACATTTTTGGATAGTTCTGAAGTAATTTTCACGACCTTTTTCATAATGGATCATGATTTTGGTACCTTGTTGGATTGCAACCAAGTTGGTATGATAGTACCCCTAGGTATCCTAGACCTCCTCCTAAAGTTTTTTTGCATTTCGAGTCCGTTCGAGTGTCAAAATGGCGTGATGACCTAGAGCTGTTAGAAAGGACATAGACAGATTTCCCTGATCATTGACTATTGGTTTGCTTGTTGAGTTGGTGTGTTTGCTTGTTAAGGTTCACTTCTTGAGATTGACGATCTCAAAGAGTCACCGTGTCCCATCCGAATCACTTCGCTGACTATGGACCTTATGTTAGTGCCAGATCGCTATGCTATAGACGTCCCTCGTGGTGACCCGATAACATTGGCGCGATTGCCAGGGATATGATCCTTAGATGGTGAGTGACCCAGTGCGTATTTAGAGTGTTCTTTTTTGAAGATTTGTCTTCCATTCCATTTACACTTTAGCAAGGAAGCAGCTAGACACGTGATTTAATGCTTGATAGAGTCTAGGAGTCGAGGACTTGCTAGATCTATTCTGGAGAAATAAAGAGGGTTGTGAGTGAGATAGCCAAAATCATTTCATTCTCCGATTGTCTCTATGCTTTTAGAGTGATGTTTCGTTTTCCATTTCGACTTTATTTTGTACTGTTCTGTTTGTTGTTGTTTCATGTTTCATTTTAGTACTTAAGAGTAGGGTAAGTAGAAATTATCACCATCAAATTTGGGCTAAAAGATTGAGGGAAAAAAGGATGAAAACCATATTTTGGCCGAAATGACCATAACTCTGAAATTCTGAAAATTTGATGGTAGAGACCTCAAAAGTAGTCCAAATTCAAAAATTTGTGGATCAAGGCCATTAAAAGACTCTTTAGAAGCAATTTGAAAAGTTTGGCCAGATTCTGTGGACGAACAGGGATCGTGATCCATGTATCCCAAAGACCATTTTGACAGAAAAGTAATGAGTGACATTGTGCATTAGTGGGATAGTGTTCTCATCAAGTTTTCTTGAAAGAAAAACTCAAAAATTACATCAAAATTGACTGTTAGGGAAAAAACAACAAAACAGGCATTGTAGACACAAAATTTGGGGGTTTTTAACTTTTTGGGATCCAAATTCAAAAAGGGGTGAGATTTGGTTTCTACTGGGAATAAAGAACCAGTAGAACAAAATTCATGAAAAAATGTTGTCAAACATGGATCGCGATCCATGTACCTTTTGACATTTGGGGCTGATATTTGACAAGTACGTCCTTGATACCATTTGGGACAACTTTCCTAAAAGGCACAATGTCAAAAAAGTTGGTCAAAATAGCCAAATACAGAAACTAATCAAAAACCACAAGACAGACAAAAAAACTCACTTTTGACTAGGAAAAAGTTGTCCAAATTCAAAAAGAAGTGGTGGAGTAAATTATTGATACTGCTAATAATCAACATGCCAAATTTGGTGTTCAGATTTGATGGAACACGGATCACAATCCATGTACCTTGTCAAAAAAATTTGGCTGAGATCTGAGCAGTAGGTAGTTGGTATCATTTTTGGAACAACTTTCCCAAAAGAACTATATGCAAAAAAGTTGCAAAAAGTGGTCAAAAGAGCAAAAAATAGAACATTGTCAAAACTGCCATAACAGACTATAGAAGTCATTTTTGGTTGGGCAAAACTGATCCAAATTCAAAAATTTGTAAAGTAAGCTACAAACATCACAAGCTATCAGCACACCAAAATCCAGATCCAAAAGTGGTGGAACATGCATCACGATCCATGTACCCTTGAGGAATTTTTCAACAGAAACATTTCCAGCATGTAGCAGAGACCATTGTGAACAAAAGTCCCCAAAGAATTTTTGTCAAAAAAGTTCAAAAAGTGGGTGAAAAGAGCCAAAAGAAGTTCAAGGTGAAAACCCTAAAATAGACATAGGTATTGAGTTTTGCTTGTCCCAGGCAAGTCCAAATCACACAAAAACCATATAGCAGAGATCAATGGAAGTTGTGTGCCAAGTTGCAGTGCATTCTATCAAATAGATACATGGATCGCTATCCATGTTCTTCTCTCACAGACTGATACCAAACTTGCACCATAGTTAGAGGACATCACAATGACTCTAGTGGTTTTATCAAAAGTAAATTTGAATATCAAAAACCAAACCAAAAGCCCAGAACTGCCAAGTACTTTGATAGTGCCATAATTGACCTAATTTTAAATCTAGAGGTCTATTTTCAAAAAATATGATACATAGAACCTAGTAATCATGCTGAATCTGATGGTATCAAGAGAAGTCAATTTGGGCTCCAAACATGAATTGCAATCCATGTACCCATAGTAATAGCTTAACCTGAAACTTTCTAGATCAGTAGTGCATACACAAGAAAACATATCCCCCATTACATTTTTGGAAAAATTTGAACAAATTTGGGTCGAAAGGGAGAAAAACAAGTGACAAACTGAAAATTGGAGTGCAGACCTAGTGTTGGCAATTTGACCTTTCAAAACAAGTCTAAATCCAAAAGAATTTGAGATTTAGCTTGTGTGGACATAGTCAGAAACAAATTCCTAAGAGATCAAGTCAAGATATGGTTGAACATGGATCGCAATCCATGTACCTCCATCTTAGAATTTGATGAAAATTGGTAAAGAGCCTACATATGACCTTGTCTACATACTGTCAAAATTTGGAAAAATTTGCAAAAAAAAATTGACAGAACATGGATCGCGATCCATGTACCTCAGCATAGTGGAGGTATCTAACTTGATCTTGTAGACATACTTGAGAACATCCCAACTCTCAATTTTGAGCTAAAAATACCTTCTGGAGACCAAGATACAAGCCAAAGTTCCTGTGTTCTGATCGTGAGATTGTCTTGAGTGCTGTTTCAAGTGGAGTTCACTAAAATTGCTCTAACTTTTGATAGAAAACTCCAAATTGAGTCAGGTATAGCCATGAAGAAAGCTTGTGCAAAATAGGATACACCTAGGTTTTAGAGTTGAGTTTTTCTAGGTTTCCTAATTCCAAACTTTTAAGGTATCCAGAACTAGTTTTCAAAAACCGAAAGAGTCAGATATTCATGACTTTTGAGAGATTGAGCACTTTGTCGGCTATGTGAAAAAGTGCAAGGAGCAAGGTCTGCTATCTAAAAGGCAGAAGGGCATTGGTGGTGAAACTGCTATTGGTACCTTCAATGGTGCAACACCTCCAACAAATGAAGAGTGTGGTCAATGTACTCGAATGGCAGCATTGCAAAGGGACCCACGGTGGTGCCTCTACCTCTACTATAATGAATGGTAGCCCCACTATCTCAAACTTTACATATGCCATTTGAAAAGTAAGATATGCTATATCTAAACTTGAAGTGGACACAAGCTTTCATGGCTTGTGGAATTTTGTTCAATGTCATAAAAAATCCTATATTCAAAGATGCACTCATGTCCATGGCCAAAAAAAGATTTGTAATGTCTCATTACAACTAAAAATGCTCACAAATACATAGACAGGATGAAGTCATAGATAGAGGCCATCCTTACCTACACCATAGCTCTCGAAAGATGGACAAGTTGTCAATAGAATCTTTTAATCAATGTCGTGATCATATGTGATCCTCAAGCGAATAGTGCTTGAGTTTGTACCTATACTTAGGTGTACCATAGCCCTTGACGGATGGACAAGCTATCAAAAAAAGTTTTTAACCAATGTCATTCTCATATGTCCTAGGTCTCCGATGTTTTGGAGGCCTTCATTGTCTGGCATGATGTGTCCATATGCATACTCATTCCTCCTTAAAGTGACACTCTTTTTTTGTCACTTTGACCATGTTGGCCATGGTCATACAAGTATAAAGTTCAAGTGATCTTCATAAAACTTTGAAAAGAAACATATCTTGACAAGTAGACAATCTCAAAGCTTCAAAGAAAATCAGAGTGGACACAAAGCTCAATAGTTTAGGTTCTTCCATATCAATGCAAGATAATTTAATCATATGGATAATGGATGCAATCCTTTACGCATTTCCTAAACAAAACCTAAAGTGATGAATACAATTTTCCCCATAGAGCTTTAAGCCCATTACACAATGCACATTCCTAAGAGAATTTTAATCATATGGATCAAAATCCAAATGTAAACACAACTAAAACTATACGTAAAGTGCATCCTTTCCATTGTAAGAATCATCTCACCCACCCAAGATCAAAATAGTAGGATTATAAGTCCCATTGTGAGTGCAAGGAATGGACCACGAACTTGAATGCTGAAAGAGTATACTTTAATAGCTTATCGTAGATCGTGTCTAGAAGCTACTTCTCCCATTGAAAGAAACAAGGATATACAAAGGATCATAAAGCAGGGAGGGAAGCTATGCTAACCTAAACCTTGGTGAAAGGTAGAGAAACGCTATAAAATGAATCACGACCAATGCATGGGTTGTCTAATGGTCTTGTATAGCCAAAACCCAAGTAAGAGAAGCATGAGCGAATCATAACAGGAATTGTTTCATCTATTTTTAAGTTATTATGGGAGTAAGTGACACATATATTGTGAATCATAACAACCCATAATAACGCCTATATAAACCCATTCTTCTAAACCTATTTCTTGAGTAAGAGGCATCATCAGGTGGATTATAGCCTTGTTGAATAGCTCTAGTACAATAAACACAATTTGTGTGTGGGTAAGAAACACAATTTGTGTGTGGGTAAGAAACACAATATGCAAATCAAATATAGGCACAAACACACAAGCACTTTTAAAAAATATGTTTTATTACAAATGTATGTGCATTGAGTTGGATTCTCGCACTTATAGCACTCATCGCGCGCGCGCGCGCGAGAGAGAGAGAGAGAGAGAGAGAGAGAGAGAGAGAGAGAGAGAGAGAGAGAGAGAGAGAGAGAGAGAGAGAGAGAGAGAGAGAGAGAGAGAGAGAGAGAGAGAGAGAGAGAGAGAGAGAGATCCTATATCAACCCCTAAATAAACCTTTACATCAGCATACCAACTTGAAATTTCATAAAGAACAACATCTATGCTCACCCTCAATTTACTTATGATAGGATTGTAACATTTGTGCCCTTTTGGATCAAGGGAATAACAAATGAACACATATATTTTAGCCTTTGGGTTTAGCTTGTTTCTCAACTCATCTAGCACATGCACAACATCAATACAACCAAGCCCTTTGAAATTTGACACATCAAGTTTTTCACCATTGAACGTCTCTTCAATTTTCATATCATGCACTACACTTGTTCATAATGTAAAAACATGTTGCAAAAGCTTCATCCCAATAACAATGAGGCATGCTCTTCTGATTCATCATAGTTCTAGCAACTTTTGTTATGTGTGTGTTCAACTACTCTATAACACTATTTTGTTGAGAAGTATACCTACATGAAAAGTTACCATGTCTCCCACAACTCTAGCATACAACGTTCTCATGTTGATGTGTATTGTTGCATTGCACATTTCCACAACCTCTTGGGTTCCCCCTGCCGCCTTGACATTTTCTTTGACCACCTGTATTCTAGCTTTGGAAATTATTATGCTATTGCATTTGGTGGTTAAGTTTTCCTCGACCACCTCCATGATCGCGCCCTTTTTCTCTTCCTCTATTGTTAAAGAGGACATGTTCATAAATATTTATGCACATGACCACCTGTATTCTAGCTTTGGAAATTATTATGCTATTGCATTTGGTGGTTGAGTCTTCCTCGACCACCTCCATGATTTCACCCTTTTTCTCTTCCTCTATTGTTAAAGAGGACATGTTCATAAATACTTACGCAGTACATCGATGACTCTTCCTCAAGTTCCTTCTCTTCCACATCACCAAGGACACTAAAACTATAAATGTGGAAATGTTCTCTCGAAGATGGATACCAGTTTTAAACTATTTGTATTTTGGACATAAACCTTGTAGACATACTTCCACCTTATCATCGTCATCAACTATAGCACCAATTTATGCAAGGGACTCACATATGTTCTTTATCTTCAACAAAGAATCATTGATAAACAAGTTTTTATTTTGCAATGTATTCAGCTCAGTCTTCAACTTATAGCTTCCTTGCTTTTGTGTGGTCACATCCAATGACAACAGAGTGTCCCAAGCCTCCTAGGGGTATGGGCATCTTGTATGCGCCCTCCAATCGTAGTGTCTTGCACACTCACAAGAATTCAATACATGACCTTTTTGAGTTCCTCCGTTCCAATCTTTAAAGTCTTTTATATGCATAGCAGTTGCAGCTTGGTTTGGTAATATTGGTGCTTTTTCATACTCTCCATCAATATACTCCCAATAACCTTTACCCATAGGGAAATCGGTCATTCTAAACTTCCAAGCATGGAAGTTGTTCTTGTCTAGCTTCTCGCGAACAATCTAGTTAAGTCCATCATTGCTTGATGACATATCTCTAGAACTTTACTACTTTGCACTATTTGTGAGTAGCCTGTTAAAAATAGTTTGAATCATCTATAACCACAATATGCATACATATCCTTGTTCTATAGTGCTAAATAATAATTGTGAACACTGCAACCAAACCCACTATTTATGTACCATCAAAATGTAGATCTATAGAATTGTGAACCTTATCATTTCTACATGCTAATGCACTCCAACTCCAAAATGGGGTCGAAAGTGACCAAAATGAAAATTGGGATGCAAAAATATAGTCCAAAGCATTGCACACGAACTTGAGATGCACAATCTCTAAAAAGACGCACCTTGATTAGAGATCTTTGGTGATAGCTCCCAAGAATCCCAAGACTGCTTCTTCTGTGGCTCATGCTTGCTCCTATGAGCACCTTAGACATAACTAGGCTCTGATACCTATAGGAGATAGAGCTTGAGCTCTTGCAAGCACGCATGCACATACACAGATAGAGGCACTCTAAACCCTAAACCTTCTTCTTCTTTTTCAGTAACTAAACATAAGAAATCTCCAATGCATAAAAAAGGCAATGAATACAACATAAGGGAAAACTAGTACAACGTTCTAGTGTGAAGTGCTAGTGTGTGAGTTGGATGGATAAGTGTGTTGTCACTTGGGTAGGTAGCCGAAGTCGGTGTACCCTTGAACAATATCAACATTGGAACAAAAGGTGACATACAAGTTTGCCACTGAGGCAATCAGCCTCAAGAATAATCATGCATATGTGTTTGAGAAGCTCTTCAATATGTTACTAGCTATAACTAAAAATAACAAAACCCCAATTAACCTGATCACCATTTTATACCACACACAAATGGAAAAAGTCAAAACCCTACATTTATTCAAGGCTTTGTACATATGGCAGTATTTCTATTGGGCTACCTATGTACTTAAAAACATCAATGCCACAAATGTCATGCTGAGACTGAGTGGGATAGAAGCCCCGAAAGACCAAATAATGGCTTTGGAACAAAGAGAAAACAAAAGTAGCCACACAAGGGATCAAAAATCACACTCCGACAAAAGTCCAAAAGGAACATATGAATTGGCCTAGAAACCCATATAGACAACTGGTACTTCTATAGCTACAACCATTATATTTCTATAACGGGCATTTAGGGGAGAAGAAGTCTGAATCGACCACTATACAAACAACTTCTACTTCTATAGCTACGATTATTGTACTTTGCAAGGTACAACCCCTAAGATGGCTATGGATTTATTAAAAAAAGTGTAAATCAAACATTTGAACAAGTAAGGATGTCAGAAAAAGAAATTGCTTTTACTACACAAGGTACAATGGTGTTAGCGGGTCGCCGCGACAGACGTCTATAGCATAGCGATCTGGCACTAACATAATGTCAATACTCAAGGAAGTGACTCGGATGGGGCATGGTGACTCTTTGAGATCGTCAATATCAAGAAGTGAACCTTAACAAGCAAACACACCAACTCAACAAGCAAACCAACACTCAATGATCAGGGAAATCTGCCTATGTCCTTTATTACAGCTCTAGGTCATCACGCCATTTCGGCACTCGAACGGACTCAAAATGCAACGAAACTTTAAGAAGAGGTCTAGGATACCTGTTGGAATTAGGGTTGAAGAGAAACGCACATAGCTTGGAGAAGACGAAGGAAGCTCAAGGCACACAATGGAGAGTATGTTTTTTAGTATGCAATGGAAAGATTGATAGCCCTAGAGTGATGGGCGTTTATACAATGCTCGGGGGAAAAAACCTCCAAAAGAGGGAAAAAATGCCCCGGCGGTCCTAGTGTGTTCACACACATCACTACCACATGTATATGGTAACAAAGTCCCCCCTGGAGTGATGCGGTGAACGAGAGCTGGCACATGAGTAAAGGGAAGTGCCATGCCCTGAGGACATGATCAGTCCACAAAGGGGAGTAAGCCCAAAGCTTTGCGGAAAGCTTCAAGCTTCTCCCAAGACAATGCCTTTGTGAAAAGATCTGCAAGGTTGTCCTGTGTTGGCACATAAGCCAAGCTAATCTCTCCTGTTGAGAGCCTCTCCTTGACATAGTGGTAATGCACCTCAATGTGCTTTGTGCGAGCATGAAAAACTGGGTTCCTTGCAACTGCCAATGTGCTCTGACTGTCAGTGTAGATAGTGTTGGCAGTGTCCTGTCCAACATCCAAACAACCATAAGGCGTCTGAGCCATACACACTCAACAGTAGCTGTGAAGACTGCCCTGTACTCAGCCTCACAACTCGAAGTGGCCACAATAGGTTGCTTCTTGCTCAACCATGATATACATGAACTGCCAAGCATGAAACAAAAACCACTTGTGGACACTCGCGTGTCAAAACAACCAGCCCAATCTGAGTCCGAAAAAGCATGTAAGTCTAGCGGCAATGATCTCCCCTTGGGATAAAACAAGCCAAGATGTAAAGTGCCACTAAGGTAGCGGAAAATCCTCTTGACAGCCTGCCAATGCTTAGACCCTGGGCTAAGCATAAATCTGCTGCCTTGTGAGACTGCGAAAGAGTGACATCAGTAGGATCGCCAGCATCATGTAGACTCGACTTCAAACCTGTTTCCATGGGAGTGGCAATAGGTTTGCAATCCTCAAGTCCGAACTTACATAGCAATGTCTCTATGTAACTTTTCTGACACAAGGCAATATCACCATCACACTGCTTAAATTGTATACCCAAGTAATGATGCAACAACCCCAAATCTTTCATCTTGAAAGTAGAATTCAAATCAGCCTTAAATTCAGCAATATGTCTCTCATTTAGTCCAGTGATCAGCAAATCATCGACATAAAGAACCACAATGAGAAGTACATCACCCTCATGCTTTACATACAATGTACTTTCTGTTGGACTGTTACGAAAGCCTCATTTAACCAAATGAGTGTCAGCTTTCTCATACCAAGCACGAGGAGATTGCTTCAACCCATACAAAGCCTTCTTACATCTGCATACTTTGTCCTCTTGTCTTTTTATGACAAAACCGCGAGGCTGCATTACATGAACTTCCTTAAATATGTCACCATTCAAGAAAGCAGTAACAATGTTTGATTGATGTACATCCCAACCAAATGAGCTGCCAATGCACATAGAAAATGCACAGTAGTCATACGACAAGTGGGAGCAAAAGTCTCTTCATAATCTATGTCTTTTTGCTGTGCATAACCCTTTGCAACAAGTCGAGCCTTATGGCGATCCATCTCACCATCCGGCTTGCATTTCAACTTGTAAACCCACTTCGTACCAATGGCCTTTTTGCCAGGAGGCAAATCACATAAAGTCCATGTGTCATTTTCTATAAGTGCATCATATTTTGATTGCATGGCAGCCATCCAATTTTTTGAATTATGTGCTTCATCAAAAGACAGAGGTTCCTCAACATCATGTAAGCTAGACACAGCCAAAGCATAACAATCTGATGCATAAGATGCATGGTGCGAGCCTGAACGAGTACAACTAAACAAAGGTGCATCCAATTTACTGTCACACAAAGTGTGCACCAGCCATTTTGTCATACCTCTAGCCTACTCATTTTCAGCCCTTTCCTCATCAAGTACATCATGTACATCTGCATCAGTAATAGGCTGATATGTAATATTTTCAGAAACCTCCATAGGCTGTACATTTGCCTCAGTGGAACTTACATTCGTGTTTACACCACTGAAAAGAGGAACCAAAGTGTCATAAATGTCATGTGAGCTTACATTACTGTCTCTAGTACATGACAGCAAGGGCTGAACAGAATCTTCCACAAACACTACATCCCGTGAAACCAGAATACGTTTTCTTTGCGGATGATATAACCTGTAACCTTTGCTTTTAGCACTATAACCAACAATAATACATTTGACAGCCTTATCATCCAATTTTCTGCGCTGTGTTTGTGGTATCAAAGCATATGCCAAACAACCAAAAACACGCATGTGCTCAATAGAAGGCTTTCTATCATGCCATGCTTCATATGGAGTAATAGACTGCAAAGCTCTTGTAGGACACCTGTTAAGTACATAAGTGGCACACATGATGGCCTCAAGCCAAAAAAAAATGCGGCAAAGCTTGACTTTTGACCATACATAGTGCCATTGCCGTCAGTGACCTGTTTTTCCTCTCAGCAACACCATTTTGCTGAGGTGTATAAGGCATTGTAGATTGGTGTTTTATCCCACGACTAGCCAGAAATGCATTAAATTCATGAGACATATACTCCCCCCCTTGATCGGAATGGAGGGTGCCCATAGTACATTTCGAGACATTTTCAGCCATAGCCAGAAATTGTTTGAAGCACATAAAAACTTTGAAACTTTGCTTTAAGCGGAAATACCCATGCATGCTTGGAGTAATCATCAATGAAAGTCACGAAGTAAAGGTAATTCCCCTAGGACGGAGTTTGCATGGGCCCACAAACATCACTACACACAAGCTGCAACCTGCATGTGGCTCGAACTGAACCATCCTTTGGAAACTTGGAACGCTGCATCTTACCCAAAATACAGCCTTCACAAACATGTTTGACAGGTGCTTCAAGAGGCGGCAAAGAAGCAACCATATCAGATTTCTGCAAACGCAACAAACTGGCAAAATTCAGATGACCAAAACGTGCATGCCAAAGTTTTGCATCTGAAATAGCCCTTGAATCTGCAACAGCATTTGCAAAATTTTGTCCACACTTGTCATACAAAGTGAGCTTATACAGCCAATGGCACAAAAGGCCAGATGCAACAATTTAATCACCAACACTGAGATCATGAGTTGTACATCTATCATCCACAAATTTGACTACAAGTCCAAGTCTAGCAAGTGCGGATACAAACAAGAGATTCTTCTTGATCCCAGGTACATAAAGTGCATCAACAAGTGTGAAGGAACTGCCATTTGCAGCAGTAAGCACAATCTTTCCAACTCCCTGAACCGAACAAGAGGCATTGTTGGCACAAGTGACTGAATTCCCATGAGGGATAGGCTCGAGAGAGGTAAACAATTCATGATGTGAGGTAATATGCTTTGTAGCACCACTGTCAAAATACCTCACATGTGAATCTGCAGCAACTGACAAGCATGCATCATGGACAGCAGGATTGTAAGTGTACTCTACGCTAAAAGCCCATTCTGCATCAACATCAGCAACACAATCTCCTTTCACAGAAGACTCAACAATGGCTGCATTTGTAGTGGAACCAGCATTTGCAGTGGAACCACCCTCTTTCTTCTTAGCCTCTTTGGCCTTCAACTTAGGACACGACTGGATCAAGTGATCATTAGCTTTACAATAATGGCAACGCATCTTCTTTTTTCCCTTATCACCAGAATTTCCAAACGAATTGCTGCCAGCAGAAGCATTAGGAATCGAAGTTTTGCCACTCGCAGCAGAACCATAAGAAGTGGCCGCATTGCTGTTACCACCCTTTCTTTGAGAAGCAATAAAAGCCTGTTCAACTGCACGCTGCCTAGTTCTGTTTTTTCTAGAAAGTGACTCTTGCAATAGCAATGTGCATAATGCATCAAACTTGACAACTTCGGGATTTCCTTGGGTCATCAGTCTCCAAGTACTAGCAAGAGTCTGGTAGGAATCTGGTAAGGCATCAAGAACAGTCTGCACAAGGGAACTGTCTGAAATGACTTCACCTGCAGAATTAATTTACTGATTGATATCCTTGACACCAGCAAGGAAAGTGTCCATATCATCTTCCTCATGCATAATCTTCGACTCCAGCTATTTACGCAGCAAAGCAATTTTAGCCTCATTGGGGCTTGCATAAAGACCTGCTAGAATATCCCAAGCCTGTTTTGCAGATTTTGTTGAATGGATGTGAGGAACAATGGTGCGCTTCATAGAAAATGCAATCAATGCATGAGCCTGCGCATCCTTTACATCCCAATGAGCTTGTTCTGTCATAGGCAAAACAACTCTAATAGCAGCAATTCTTGCAGCAAGACCTACAACATCCTCAACATCGCCTACATCCTCAGAACCAGGACGTACATCAATGCCCTGCACAATATTCCAGACGCCCTTTGACACAAGAACGTGTTGCATCATATAAGCCCACATAGGGTAATTGTCCCCATCCAACATGTCCTCAGCAGCAAACACCTTGAAGACATCTGTATTGTTGTCAGCCATGGTAAATGTTGCACCTGATGTGAAACTGCCCGAAAATAGGAGAAATGGAGTGGGAAAAACACGTGCTATAAAGCACAAATCGTAGAAGACTAAAAGACACAGAAAATGGCACAGACAAAAATTCTGCACAAAATGATGAAATTGTCTGTGCAGACCAGCTTGTAGTGGAAACGGAGGCCGAAATGAGCCCGAATTAGAAATTTGAGTAGACTAAGCTCTACTAGCTTTCCCGAAATATTTGTCGACCAGCGAACGCTCGCGAAAGCTCACTGAAATCGGAGAAAGTGAGCAGGCGTGTACTGGAGCAGCTGCCGACTAAGCCCGGGAGGACGCAACCTGCTCTGATACCAATTGTTGGAATTAGGGTTGCAGAGAAACGCACACAGCTTGGAGAAGACGAAGGAAGCTCAAGGCACACAATGGAGAGTGTGTTTCTTAGTATGCAATGGAAAGATTGATAGCCCTAGGGTGATGGGCGTATATACAATGCTCGGGGGGAAAAACCTCCTAAAGAGGGAAAATTTGCCCCGACGGTCCTAGTGTGTTCACACACATCACTACCACATATATACGGTAACAATACCTAGGGACACTATCCTACCAACTCTGGTTGCAATCCAACAAAGTACCAAAATCACAATCCATTATGAAAAAGGTCTTGAAAACTGCAATAGAGCTATCTAGAATGTCGGCTTATGGTCTAAGAACACTCTCCTATGGTCAAAACGTCATAAAACAATGAGTTAAGCACTCAAATCTGATGATTAGGCTCACTAACGTGTAGTTGCAAACCTCAACAAAACTTACAATGCTTACACTTGAATGAAAGAGAAAGGAAAGAGGAGAACAATGCAAGTTTCAAAATTGAAAAAGGATTACCCAATCATTAGTTGCGATGATTACAAGTTGGAGCAGCTTTGTAGCTTGAGCGTACGATTTCAGAGCTCCTCTCTTATTCTAAAGATAGCCTTCTTTCACATTAAAGTTATTGACCTTTATACCTAGGGCTTTCTAAATGGCTAGTGGCCGACTCACATGAACCTTTACAATCATCATGACAGAATTACAACTTAGGGAATTAACTTGCTACTATGGAATTAGGATTTACACAGAGTATCACTACGCTAGCTCGAAGAAATAATTAGAGTACAAATGTGGTGTTCGGCTATGTGTCAAGCCAGGTGGGCACCCGTTCGATCAATTCCGTAACATTCCCCCCTTCCTAGCTCGTGTCGTCCCTTGACACGACCATGTGCAATCTTGTCATAGGGTTTCCTTCAGTTGTGTCTTCAAGGTTGGTCCTTTCTTTGGGAAGTGCTTTGTCGTTGATGATGATCCCCCCTTCCTTGAGTTCTTCATATCTGCGATGTTCTTTTTGATGCGTGTGTTGGACTTCAATTGTTGATGGAATTTTGCATCTGTTGCTCAATCTTCAAGTTGGTGCCACTTTTGGCCGTGAAGATTTCTCTTGATGTGTCTACCTTTGGTGTTGACTTGAAATGCTTCTCTAGCTTCAACATTGGATCTCCTTATGTTTGGTTGTTGAGAGATCTCTTGATAATGTCATCATTGCTTGTCATTGCAGGACATTCTTTAACTTGCCATTTTTTATGGAGCTTTGTTGTCGCCCTTGAAGATAAAAGATGCTCTTGATAAGCATATGGAGACCTGCAACTATTGCTCTCTTTGATGAATGACTTGGGTAGCCATTTCCTTATTGCTGATGTAGAAGGAATATATACAAGAGTGTGGTGATGGGTGTCTCTAGATTAGGGCTTGAAAACCTTGATGACCAAAGGAAAAAACCCCGGTGGGAAAAAAGTGCCTTTGGTATACGCTCTTATTGGATTTGAGCATTTGGGTTTGAAGTACCTGTCATGCAAGGTGAGTGCTTGGGAGAAACAAAGGAAGAGTGCCTAATGCAAGTGCCAATTATGGGACACTCTATATGCTTATGATAAATTTTCAAACAAAAGCATGCAGTGCAAAAGAGGGATTTTATGGGCACTTCAAGGAACAAATGTAGCACATGTGACATCAAAAGATGTCGCAATAGCTTCCATGTTTCCAAGAGGGGTTTTTGATGTAGAAACTTCTCCACTCATACGTCACTTTGCTGAGTGCATGAGTGTCTTTTGGACTTCCTCCTTCACTTCACCACTATACTACAACGACTTCGACTCTTATGCTCACCTATACCAACAGGAGCGACACAACGTAATTATGCTCAACTCTTCCAGCTTAAGCAGTACCTAGCTTAGCTAAGACGCTTAGACCATAGAGAATATTACATGAAGCTTTGGGACTAACGTCTCACTCATTTAGTGGCTTAGCTGTCCGACTTTGACTTTTATGACATGTATGTTTAATGGCAACTCGGACTTACCTGTTCAAGGCAAGAAACCCAATTCCATAAGTTCTGGAAATTTAGGCCTCTTCCATTGTGTTGATCTTTGGATGCCACCATTTTGGCCAGTAGGTTGGCAAATTTTGGCTCCTTTTGACTTGCTTGTCGTATGTTGTCACTACTATGTGAAACAAGTTCTTTAGCTGCTGTAGAGATTGAGGGAACCTTTACTCTATCTCCCATGAGAAGTGGTTGAATCTGTGTGTGGGTTCTTTCTAATTGAGTTTCCACGAGGGATTTTGGAGCCCATCTTGTTTTTGGTCCTTGTGTGATCGTCTTTGGCATTTTAGCTTCTTCTATATTTTGATGGACACTAGGCTTCGGTATCTAGACCTGATGATTATCGTTGCAGAAGCCTTGATTTTGGAGTTGATGACAAGGTATCCATCTAGAGATTGTAGTAGCCTTGGTTGTAATTGGATTATGTTGGCTTTTGGTTGTCATTGCTTGCCTTTGGATAGAATCTTGTGCTGCATGATTTATCTTGGTTGTTCCAGATTGAGCTACAACTTTTGGTAACCATATTTGAGTGTTACCTTCATAAAATCCTTGTGCTTCAAGTAGCTTGATTGGAATCATCCGCTGCTTCACATGTTTTTCTTGGGTAGCTTGATGAGCGTGTGACTTTGGTGCCCAAACTTGTCATGTTGCTGGCTTGGAAGGTCTTTTCTTTTGTCTTTTGCTATTTTTCTTTCTCTTGGTTGAGTTATTTGTCTTCCATTGTTGATAGATCGACTTGCTCCTTGTAGAACTTCCTTCTTGAGGTTATTAGATCTAGGCTATGACTTTAGGCTTTTTTGCCCAAAAATTAGTGTTTCCTTGGAAGTAGCCTTGAGCAGTGATTGACTCATTTGATGCTACCCATCGTGTCACTTTTAATTGTTTAGGTTGAACTTGTGCTTTATGTATCCAAACTGGGTCTTTGATTTGGATGTGCTGTTTTTTGGATACTAACACTTGGTTGATTCCCTTTGGCTTCTTCTTGATGCTTTTTTGTGATGGAAACTTTGGTTGATAGACTTTTTGTTTTGGTTTCCATTTCATTGTTCATGGTGTGTCTCCTGATGTAGAGGCTTTGCGGGAAGTTTGATGGAGGCTCATTGAAGGTAAAGTTGTGTTGTAAGGTTGATATACTTCAAAGTTTACCTTAGCTTTTCCATTTTTTGCTATGCTTGGTTGCTCCTTTTTTGTAATGACTTGAGGTGCTTTTGGGGCTTTTGATGGTGTTGTTGTTGAAGATTTTCCTTGTGGTTGAAAGAAGATGTTTCTCTAACTTTTTGTCAAGACTAGACTCTCCTTGATGTGATGGGAGTCAATTATGTGGAAAGTATCCTTGTACTCCCCAGTACTCAACTTGAATACTTCTTCTACCACATCAAAGCTAGGAATTGGCATTTTTGAACTTGTGTACACTATCTCCTCTAGCTCTTTGATTGGTGGATTTCCCATCATGATCCACGTTCCATAAGATTCTTTGTCGCTTCTGGAACTATCACAGTTGAACATGTGATTTTGAGTCCTGTTTCTCCACAATAGTGAATTTGATCGTCGTATGAGACGGTCGATCTTCTTCATTATCCCTGTTCTTGTCTTGATCTTGCGTTTGTTGAACATTTGACTTCATCTGCTTTCAATTGTGCTCTTTCTAGAGTTGACTTGTTTGCGTTAGATTTTGTCGATTCTTCAGGTATGTCAATGATGACATATTCTCGTGGTTGCTCTACTTCCTTTGTTCGCACTTTGGCACCATGCTCCATGACGTAGCTATTTGTATCATCTTTTTTTCTTTCACACTCACAAACCTTGTTAGCTTCCTTCAACACCTTTATATCATGCTCTTTGGCACCATGCTCCATGACGTAAATAAGGGAGTTATATCATAGCCATCTTCATCGCAAAATTTGGTGTTGGTCACCTCATTTACGCAGACATCAAGAGTTGCCAGTATTTGATTCCATCCAAATGGTTCAAATAACTCCTTTGAGAATGGTTCCTTAATGTAAGATTCATCTTCTATTGAACACTCTAGGATGCAATCTTCCTTTCTAAGACTCCCGCATTCTGATGCTCCGCACATCCAAATATGCACTTTGCTTTGCAACCAAGCAGGTACCTCGTTTTTCGGCTCAATTGTGGAGTGTAATTCTTTCCCTGGGGTTCTCTTACATCTCTATGACTATGATCTTTGACACTAATTTTTGTAGTGACCTCGTTGTGTCTAAAGTAGATATAGTCATAGCCCTACTCTTGTACCATTTTCAGCTAACACATGAATGGTCTGCCCAATATGATATCAAAGTTGCTGCTCTTGTCAAAATTCATTATGGTGAAGGTGTGCTCATTATCAATGCCACACGAGGATACAATGATTTGCTCTAACATTCCTATCGGTCTCTCCATGTATCCATCCACTAATTGCAGTTTAATTTGAGTTTTCCTAAGAGCAGGCTTTCCCCAATTTTCCCACATTCCTTTGGTTGCAATAGAAATTCGTGCCCCATTATCTAATATTGAAATCGTCTTTACTCCTTTGTACTCAAGTGGCAAGGTGGTGTTTCCTTCATCGCCTTCACAGTAATCACCCACCTTATTTATTGGTATTGGATTTGCTTGTGGTTTCTTAGACAAAGTTTCATCCATCTTTTCATGTGCAAGTTGGTCATGTGAAGGGATTTTCAACTCCATCTTTTTTAGGTGTTTGCCCATTTTTCCCCATAGATGCGGTCTAATTTTTAGTAGCTCTAAGAGATAAAGTGTGCATTGTATAGGAGAAGACATCAATTTGTGCAAGCTCTTGGTATCCATCATTTTTGGTGTGGCTTTCCACTGAGAAGGTACCACTCTAATCTTTGATTTTGTTTTGAGTTCTCCTATGAAAGATGGCCAAGTCTGTAGAGAACATGGTTTGCTCTCTCTAGATGCTACATACCCTACATCCCCATATAAAGATCTTATATCCCCTATAAAAAATTTGTGATCCATGTTTATCTTAGGGATAGGTGCTGATTGTAAAGTAGCACTACCATCTTTTTGGTTTCTGATCGATTCCCATAAGAATTGTGGCCATGATTCTTCTACCTCCAGACTTGGTATTACTGCTTGTGAGCCCACCCCATCTGTGGTATTGGCTACTTCCCTTGTATCTAAATGTGCCTCATGTTTCGGCTCTTCCTGGTCTCTGTTTACAAAATCTTGGTTCTCCATTTCCTGAATTTTTGTACGGATTAGCATCTCCATTTTTGGAGCATCTGGAACATGTGGTTCCATAAGAGCTTGGGCTGCTTGGATGAGCTCCTTGCACATTTGAAACCTCTCTTTTTCATACCCTGGATGAGGATATGTCAGCCATCTATGCTCTTGGGTTTAATTGGGTTTTACCCTAGCTTCATAGGCCTTCAAAATTTCATCTAAAGATTCAAAGACTTTGTCAACCAAGACTGAACCTCTCGAGTTAGTCTTTGACTCTTTAGGTCCCTTTGCGTTTTTCTTGCTTTCTTGTTCGTGTTTAAGCTATTCTCTGGTTTGGTTCAATTCCGTTTCTAAAGTAGCTTTCTCTTGCAGCCTCTTCGCTTTCATTTTGTCTCATTTGGCTTTCCATGATTTTCTTGTAGTTCTCACCGATATGTTCTCGACTTCTTTTTGAGGTGGCAAGGTGGCTTCCTCCTCAATGATTGTGTTTTTGGCAGCTTCTTGAGCTTGAGCTCGAGTCATTACATTTAGAGGAATTGAAGGTTCTACTTCAGATCCGCTTGAAGAAGGAATCGCGCATACCATATTCATTGTTGCATTCCCTTTGTAGTCTAGATTTTTATCGCAGTTTTGGCATAGATGGTCTCTCCCACAACCATCACAGAATACAAAGAATTATATTCGTTGACCCTTGCTTGGACAACCTCGTGCCCAATGGTCACCTCCACATTCATAGCATGGACCTTCTTGTTTCATAGATGGTGATCCAGCCAATGGTTGTTTTTGCTTGGTACGAATGTTTTTCAAACCATACTCATGATTGGCTATGAACATGAGCGTATTCGCATCCATGGAGTACTTGTTTTTCACAGATTGTGGCACATGCATTGGATGAGTGTAGTTTACTACTACTCTACCATCATTCAGAAGATGTGGTTGTTGTCCTAGTATACGTTGCACTTTTGGTTGAGTGTTAAACCATGGAGTGGGATGATCCCCTCCACAAGTAGTACATCTCCCTAAATGAGGTTGTCGTACATTCAGGTTTTGTTTGTAGCCTTGGTTTATTCTTCTAATCACCTCTTCAACCACTTGGTCAAAGATCTGTATCGTAGAATTTTGAACATCTTGCTTTGTTGCGGGTCCACTCTTTGGAGAAGGGGCACTACTAGTCACACTTTCCACATCTTCAGTCATCTCTCCATAGGCCTTGCAATTGTCAACTAGATATAGAGCTTCTCTAGTGATTTACTCGAACGTTGTGCATCCTTACAAATGTAGGTTCTTTTTTAGAATCTCATTTTTTAAGCCCTCAATGAAGAGAACTGATAATCTCTCATCTTGCGGCAGCTCTCTCATAGGACATCTATCTATGTATTGTTTGAAGCGAAGCAAAGCTTCCTTCACTCTCTTGTTCGCTTTTTGTTTGCATGCGCAGATTTGGGCCATTGTGTTGTGTTTGATTCCCCTTTTCAAGAATTCTTCTAGAAATTCTTGTAAGAGTTGTGCTATGTTGGGAAAATCATCTCTATTTAGTGGTTGGAACCAAGTTAAGGCTGTTCCTTCCAATGTCAACCCAAATCCCTTATATTGAGTATGGAAATCCGCAATCTGTTCAGCTCTCAGAACTTGTTTAAAGAGTGAGACATGAACATATGGATTCCTTGGGTTGATCAAGGGCACAAAGGGATAAGTTGCACTAAGCCAAAGTGGGATTGTTAACAAGGACTACCTTGAAAATTTAACAAACGCTGCAATGCCTTCAACAGTGGGATTGGAAGAATACATAGAGGAAAGGCATCCTCTAATCAACAAACTGAACGTGAGATTCATTGAAACCAATGAAGCCATGCAAGTTCTTACGGATTTCACTTATGAGGGCTTATATAGGTTCACAAACGGGCATTCATATATCTTCTACAAGTGTGTGGAACCGAATGCTGGAGAGTTGACATTCCATAAGAACCTCTATGCATTCACATACAGATGCCCACGGAGTGCAAGTTTTGAGGGTATATAAGTATGGATGTGAGTACAAACTTGTTGATCCAATTGACTTAGAACGATACACATACAAGGGTACTCCGATCTCTACTTACTTACAACCAAAAACAATGTTAGAGTACACATCAGAGAGGATTCCACCAGGATTTTCTCCAAGACCAGAGGAGAGCACGTGAGACGTCTTTCCACGAGACCACAAATTGGTTAGATTGGTGACTAAACCTCAACGTTTAAGACCATATCAAGTGGCTCAATGTGTTAAAACAAAATACACCAGGCTCATCCGCCATGACCTGACTCAACTAAACACCAGGAGGACATGGATACAACCGGCTAAGGAGTTGGGCACGAAGATGGCTTTCTATAGAGAGCATCTTCTTCAACTTACGTAGGACAACTTTGTGATGAAACCCAAATACATGGATACCCACTTGTCCCATGGGATACAATGTGCTATTGGCCAAATACACACATTTTCACACCAGCTTCGAGTCGAGACTGGGAGATACAGCGGAGTATGATTTTTCAAAGGCCAAGACATGCCCCCTGTGTCATATGGAGCCTGAGACAGAGTTGTGCTACACATGCCACTGCCCAGTCTACTATGAGATACGAGGTTGCTTCCATTGTCTGTTTAGAGAGGGCTTTTTACCACTCTCGAGAGTCATGGGGTACGAGGATCAGAGATACCTGGGATTGTTTTTGCTCGAGCTGCGCAGACACAGAGCAGGCCTGATGAGAAGAGAGGCTAGCCAGTCTCAGAGACAGATCATAAACTTCTTTAAAGCACACACTGGGCATCCGGAGGAGCTACTACCACAATAGAGTCCACATTCTCCTCGCATCAGAGGAACGCTGATTGACCAAGCGACCGAGCTAGGGAGATCCAGACGCCCACGACTAAAGAGGACTACACAACATTGACAGAGGCTGTATCAGAGGATTCAGATCACTTTGGCTCGGCATGCACGGCGCCCGGTCATACTACTGACCATGGAGGAGATTGATGAGATCCGCCAGCGACGACCGATGCTGGATCTCGTGTGATTTAGCTCTTTCTGACGATACATCCACACTATGTTGTCTTAGCCCCCCATTCACTTCACTTCACCCCCTACCCCCTACTCATATCCCACACAAGCACAACTAGCTGCTTAGCTCACATCTAGCAGCTTAGGATTCTACAGTATTCTTATTTTGTTACTTAGACTTTGTATCATCCACCACATTATAACTTTCTCGTCTCATAGGTCACTTTGGCCTTTTGAAGACGTAATATAGCATTTCATTTCATCATCTCTCTCTCTCTCTCTCTCTCTCTCTCTCTCTCTCTCTCTCTCTCTCTCTCTCTCTCTCTCTCTCTCTCTCTCTCTCTCTCTCTCTCTCTCTCTCTCTCTCTCTCTCTCTCTCTCTCTCTCTCTCTCTCTCTCTCTCTCTCTCTCTCTCTCTCTCTCTCTCTCTCTCTCTCCGCGCTTGCTGCCCGCCACCTTGCCTGCTTGCGCAGCACGTGCCGCCCGCCACCATCCCTGCCTGCTCGTGCAATGTCTATCTGCTCGCGTGCTTGTGTAGCGCCCGCCAGCACCCCCTGTGTTACCTGCGCGCTGCTGCCGCTCCACTGCATTTCCACATGCCTGTATAGCTGCTGCACCTGAATCAGCATTGCCCCCATCCCTCCCTGCTATATGCTGCCCCCCCCCCCCCCCCCCCCCCCCCCCAATCCCCCATCCCCCTCACACACACACACACACACACACATTGCAATTACATTTTCGCAGCACACATTACCCGTATCCGTCTGTCGCACACACACAATTCACATCACATCACTGCATTTCAACATGACTCTCCTCAACACTTGAGTCACGCAAGGCAAACGAACAAATCAAGAAAGCTCCGAGATGGCAAAAGGAGTAACCAAGGAGGAATTAACCAAGATGGACGAAAAGCTCAATGCCACAATCAAGGAGAACAAGAAGATGACGGACTCCGCCACAACACTATCATCAACCGTCTCTCCAAGCTCGAGAAGGAAGTGGAAGCCTTGAATAAGGAGAAAGAGGAGTGGGTCAAAGAAAAAGAGATTAAAGACGAGGAGACAAGGAAGGAGCTCGCGATGTGGAAGGAGGCCCAAGAAGGATGGAAAAAGGAG
Source organism: Adiantum capillus-veneris (assembly GCF_014529385.1). Classification (NCBI taxonomy): domain Eukaryota; kingdom Viridiplantae; phylum Streptophyta; class Polypodiopsida; order Polypodiales; family Pteridaceae; genus Adiantum; species Adiantum capillus-veneris. The sequence goes on along the minus strand of NC_140948.1, from coordinate 130,941,572 downwards.
ATGCAAGAACAAATGGCCATGCTCAATGCCTCAATCGCATCCCTCACCCCCGAGGGATGCCTCAATCGCATCCCTCACCCCCGAGGAAGGCGAAATAAACAATGAAACCAAAGAGGCCATCAAGGAAGAACTCACCAAAGCTCTCACCGAAAGCTTGGAAGACAAGCTAGAGGCCTCAAAGGAAGGGTGGGTGGAGGTGGGCAAGAAGAACCTTAAAAAAGAAGCCAAAGAGGACGCTCACAAAGAAGAGGCCCTCCTTGTACACACCACACATGAAGAGGAGAAGATGAGGCATGCCCGCCGCCTAAATATACGAGTCACCGGCATGGAAGAAGGGAAAGACTCCACTCCCGAGAAAGATGGCAAAACCGTATGTACCAAACTTGGTACAAGATATAAGACCCAACCCCCTTCACCAAAGCTTGGAGAGCCGGTAAAGACCCAACCAAAAAGAGGCCCCTCATCCTCCAATTTCCATCGGAAGAAGCCCGTACCCTCTTCATCCGCAAGAGGGTCATTCTACGAGGCCTCATAGGGGCCCCCATCTACCTTGATGATGACCTCACAAAGATGCAAGTAGAACACAGGAGAGCATGCATGCCTCGAGTACAACAAGCACGCAAAGAGGGGAAACAGGCCTCCTACTGAGACGGTCGAGTCATCATTGATGGCAAGGCCGTAGCATAGGGACTTGCGGCCTATGGGACACTATACGAGGAGATACACATGGCAGTTTGGAACTGCAATGGCTCTCTATGGACGCATCCAGGGAGACTAGAGGAGGTGATGCATGACCGAGACATCGTTCTACTCACAGAGACACATGCGAGTCCCAAGAGAGGCCTACCTCGAGTACAAGATTACCAATGGGAGTCTCTACATAGGAAGTGCACACGACACAACACTTCTAGAGGATCTGGCGGGGTAGCAATCCTCTATCGCCGCTCACTTCACAGCAGGATACAGATAGTAGCCCGTGACCCAAAGGCGCGCTACATGTGGATACGGATTGAGCTCTCGGAGGAGCACACTCTATACATTGCCATTTGCTACTTCACGCCTAGCGGTTCTAGATTTGCACATACAGAAGGAGCAGGGGTAGAGGAGACCCATACACACGTAGGAAAGGAGGAGGATGATACACAATCACCATATACGTGTCTAAGGGAGGGGATCATAAAGTACCCATATGTCTGATAGAAATCCCTCGCAATGCCCTATGTTGGTACCCGCCATGAATAGATGATCTTGACTATCTCACGTCTATAATTTAGTTACACAACTAGATTGATGAGTCAATTTATGTAGCTTCCAGGGCCACACATGGACACATTGATGTGCACATTCAATTATGTGAGTGCTACTTTGGATTATGCACTTTCTTATAGGGATGATGTCGAGTTGCAACTCTATGGCTACACATATGTGGATTGGGCTAGTAGCACATATGATCGAAGGTCTACCAACAGATTCATGTTTCTACTTGGGAGTGCTACTATCACATGGAGTAGCAAGAAGCAACCTAAGATTGCTCTATCGAGTACATAAGCATAGTGAATGGGTGTTGTAGTGGTGGAATGTGAGGTAGCATGGTTACAATTGCTACTTCAGGACTTTGGAGCACATGTACAGAAGCCGGCTGTCATATATTGTGACAACCTTAATAGCATACGATTGGCTCAGAACTCAATGTTTCATGCAAGGACAAAGTACATTGAGGTGCAGTACCATTTCATCAGAGAGAGGGTTTTGGAAAGTGACATCGACCTTCAATACATGACGATGGATGAGTAGGTTGTAGATATCTTCACAAAGGCAGAGAAGCTGCAATGATTTCGAGCAATGCTTTGCGGGTACGAGAGATGGCATTGAGCTTGAGGGGGAGTGTTGAGATGACAAGCTTAACAAGTGCTACTCCTAGATGACTATCACCGATAGTCATTGTGCCTTGGTGGATGTGCACATCTTCGCTAGTGATACAATAGTCAGACTACATCGACTTGGTCTACCTACCATAGTGATGGCCGACTTATCTGTTCAACTCACTCACTAGTAGTTCACACTAGACTGTTGTGCTAGTTTTCCCTTATGTTGCATTATCTCTTTTTTATGCATTGTAGAATTGTTAACTTGAGTTGGTGAAGGAGAAGAAAGTTTTTCCTCCATTTGTGTGTGTGTGTGTGTTGGGGGGGGGGGGGGTGCACGCGTGCTTGTGCAAGAGCATGATTTGGTTGAGTTCGACGTTGCCAACCCATCTCTAGCGGCCTTCCTTGCATAATGACCTCGCCAACTTCAGAGCACCGCTACTAAATTTAGCACCAACAAGGAAATCCTATGTGACTATTGCATGCCGTGCTCCACCCAATCACCTCCTCCTATAGATGCCTTTGGCCCTATCTTTAAGAGATCCCTAAACTTAGCACGCTAATGGACTTGCCTAGGATAGCGTCCCACCCTTCCTACTCTTGTCTTGATAGGGTGACCAAGATATGTAAGCTTATTTCAATTAAGACTACAAGAAAGACGTCCAAATAAGCACAACTATTCATGGAGCATGTTTATAGGCTTTATGGATTGCCTAGTAACACAATAAGTGATTGGAATTTAAAGTTTAGCATTCACTTCTAGAGGGTTGTTTTAAAATTTTTGGACACACAACTCAATCTAAGTACATTTGATTATTTAGAGATGAATGGTCTGGCATATAGATTCAACCAAGTACTAAAAGATATGCTAAGAGCGTATATCATCAAGCAAACCGATTGGGAAGATTATCTCTCTATCCTTGAATTTGTTGACAATAACACAAAACATGTGACAACCAAGTTTAGTCCATTTATTCTTATGTACAATTTTCACCCTAGATCACTCGTTTCGATGGTGGTTTTTCAAGAAAAACTTCAACATGTCCAGAACTTTGCTCAAGATTATTTGGATATGTTAGTACAAATGACCAAAATGCTCAACAAGCTTAAGATAGTTACAGATAGTATGCGAAAGAAAAGAGACTACATGTTACTTTCAAGAATGGTGATGGTGTCTTTTCCACGGTTTTACAACATTAAGAAAGTTTAAAAACTAGACCCCCCCCTAAGTTATCTTCATGATATTGTGGTCCATTTAAATATTCAAGCGAGTAGGTGCGGGCAATCTTTCTAAGGGTCGCATTAAGTGGAATCTCTTTAGATTCTTGTATGGATTTGAGGTGAAAAAGAGGGGTGGATGGCACGTGGAGAGAGAGAGAAAGAGACCATCAATCTTCAATCTTCTTATGAAAAGCGACAACATTTTTTACTTTGGAAATATTTAATCTCACTATCAGAGGTGTTTTGGGAATTTTGGAAAATTTGAAGGGCATTTTCAACTTGCACGATAGAGGCGGCCCAAGCCTGGCAGAGGGCAGACACGTGGTTGCAAGGAAGAGGCAGGTGCAGGACAGCGAGGAGCCGGGTGGAGGGTAGGGTGTGGGTGCAACCTGTCAGAGCGTGCTCCCTCTGTATTTCGCAGGCAATTACCCAAGAGGAAGCAATATATCCTCTTAGTATGGTGAAGGAATGTGGTCGTTATTGTGTGGTGACGGGTAGGCTTACTCTACAAGGAATCACGTAGGAAGGAGGAAATGGCCACGGCTGCAGTTGGAGACTGAGAGAGGGACAGAGGGCGAGAGAGATTGGCTCTCTATGAGGCCAAGGTGCAACCACAGGAAGAGGAGCGAGGAGCACACGGTGGCAATGGGTTGTGAGGGGTAGAGAGAGAGGCGGTTTGTGTGAGGCTAACATAGAGAGAGAGAGAGAGAGAGAGAGAGAGAGAGAGAGAGAGAGAGAGAGAGAGAGAGAGAGAGAGAGAGAGAGAGAGAGAGAGAGAGAGAGAGAGAGAGAGAGAGACAACTACTCCGTGTGAGGGAGAACACTAAGGAGTCTTGGAGGTTGCGAGGCTATCAGTCAGGATGTGTGTGTGTGTGTGTGTGCGCGCGCGATTTTCCCATTGCCTTTGCGGGTGCAGGTGGAGCAGCTATCGAGCACAGGCAGGGCGACGAAGGGCGGATAGGGCCAGGAGGAGCTACACGCCATATCTGCTAGAGTTGAGTAGGATGTCTGCACACTGCGCGGGGGGGGGGGGCATGACGGCTTTGCACGGAAAGTCGAGAAGGGGGGATCTTGGAAGATTCGCGCTAATAAAATAATATTGACCGAGTAGGAGAAATGGCTTACAAGTAAGCTCTTCCATCACTCTCTCAGAGCCATCCGGTATTTCATGTAAATCGTTTACGTCAGCACTTACATCAGGATGCAAATGTTGTTAATCAAGATGTATCGATTGATTTCATTGAACCTCCTATTTTACCGCATGAACCTTAGCGAACCATGGATTCTCATGATTTAAGGACATGACATCATGCGTGACATCAAGTACTAGTCAAATGGAAAGTTTAACATGAAGAAGGTGTGACTAGGGAAAACATTTGTGTTCTTAAGAAGCCGTTTCCCACCTTTGTTTTTGAGGATAATTTTTTTCCCCAAGGGGGCCAAGGGTAATGTGAGGACAAGGGTCATACGAACGAGTGGTGGTATGAGGGACCCTATTTATTATAAGTAGGGGATTGGATGGGAAGGGTGCCAAGTTATTCATACCCTAGTCCTATGGATAGTATAAGGCAATGATACGAGAACCGATGCTTGAAATTAATATCACTGTCTGTCGTCTCCCTTTGCTTAAGGGTCAACTCCAATGGATAGTATACGTCAATCAGAAGAGAACCAATGCTTGAAATTAGCACCAGTATTTAAAGACATCCCCAAGCATATTGAAGCTCCACCCAACCAACTCTTTATATAGGTAAAGCCTTGCCCTGAAATACAAGATTCCTTGCCACTTGTGCATCTCCTCGAATAGGGTTCCTCTAAAGCCCCTATTTCCATAGATTCCTAGCTTTAGGACCCGTGTCCTGACATGTACATACATGCATATATGCCTCTGTGTACAATTTTTTTAGTTTCAAAATTTGAGCCTTCAAGAAAAATTAGGTCAAATTTTCTCGATGAGATTGCAGGAAGGGCGGAGTATACATCGAGGTGAATTTCAATGTGTAACGATAGTGAGGGAGGACAAGAACATGAAGGATATGTTAAACAAGTCAAAGGGAAGTTTCAACTTCTAACCTTCAACGCAGGAGGATCCTGTTATAACTTATAGAGGGAAGCTTATCAGGAAACAGACGATAATATAAATAGCAATTACTTTGGACCTTGGGAGAGCCAATTACTTCGCAACGACTACTGTTTTTCCCTGCTCTTTCTTGGACCTTTCAGAAGAAGGACGCGTTTCGCGTCTGCATCTTCATCGCCAAATCCAGGTATCTCTCGATTTCATTTTCTTTCTTTCTGTTTTCTTCAATGAGTCCCCTTCTGTGTGTCCTTAGGCAGCGCAAAGCTCCATGTTTTCACATCAATTTTGTGAATTCTGCATTGCATTAGTGTGGTTGTGTGACTTTTCTGCTCTCTACATATTTCCTGCAGATTTTAGGGTTTTACTCTTGGCCTGTGGTGATAAGATTTTCATCCTGTTTTTTGTAATGGAGATTAGGAATTAGGATTCCGTACAAGCAGGAAGGCTATGATCCTCTTGCAGCGGACTGAACACAGGATACAGGGGTCACCAAGAGCAGAAGGCTTCCTGCGCATCTGGAACACCATGTGCCTTTATCTGGAGAGAATCAGGATTTGAAATAGCTACGGGTTCACCCTTTTAAAATTCAACTTTCACAGAGCAGGCGGACATTTCAGCAGAATGAGGAAAAAGCTAGACACTCGCTTTCCTGCGGTAGGTGCCTTTCTTCGCTTTGCTTACAATTTCCTTGTGGTGAAGTTGAGACTGCTGAAAATTTTCTAGTAGTTGACTTCTCCTGTTTTTCACCAAAAAATTGACTTTTTAGGGATAAGCAGGCAAGGACGGTGTTTTAATCAAATGAAAAGGTTATATGGTGGGGTTTGGGAACATGTCGTATAATCATTCCAAGTGGCCGTTCTCGATTAGGTTTTAGCTCTTTAGTCTTTTAAGTTTCTAGCCATGCTGATAGACTGACGGGACGTGTGTGCTATGATGTGGTTGTGGTGCCTGCTACATCGAGAGAATATTGGCACAGACCCCTGGTCAATCTTCACACCTCGGCGGACATGCAGATCAAAAGCGCGCCAAGTTATTCCAGTGGTATTGAACCGCAGACCTTCTGTCTGTCACGTGAAGACCTTTCCATGTGGGTTGCCATCATTCGCTTCTGTGTTGAGGCTGAAATTTTAGTATATAGCATTTGCCCGCCTTGTGTGACAGCCAAGGCACTTAAAAGGGCCATTTTCAGGCCTATCTGCCTCCCGTGTCTTATAGAGGTCTAGGGAGGGATTGCTGTCTTATGAAGGCCCGTGCTGACTCAGATTCCTCACTCATTTACATTCACTTTCTTCTGCACTGGGAGTTTTAAACCTCACATGCAGAAGGGTGCTGCTGGCATGGAAAAGTAGCCAACTAGAAGGTTCCTGTCCTTGAGGGAATTGTCCATAGGCAAGAGAAGGCACCCCATAAGATGGACGATGGAAAAGTCTCGCTATTTGGAAATGCAAGTGCAAGATTGTCTTTTGATTGGTTGTTTGTCTCAGAGCTTGGTGTTCTGCAGGTGTAGACAATGATTGTCTCTCACAAGCGTTAAAGCTGGCTTACAGCTTTATTGTAAAAATACATCACTTGCGAATATTCTGGTGTCGCCCCTGAGGTCTTTAAGGCACTCTTTTACGGTGAGAGTTGGACAGTCAAGGGTTGAAGTATGTGACGGATGGAAGAAGTTGCAGGGTTCAAAGAGTGGAGCATAGGTTCACTACTTTGGAGACACTAGTCAATTTGGTTAAGGAAGTTAAGTTTGCTGATCAGATCATAGGGAGTCCAATTTGGAGGTGTTGGAGATATATTATCAGATGGTGGCATTCTAGGTTGCGCAAGATGGTTGTATGGTGACAATGGCTTTGCATACGCATTTTATCCCCTTTTGGCCCATTTAGTAGCCTTTTAGCTGATGTGGCATTTTAGGTGTTGTGATTCACTTATTATTTGATTAGGCCACTAGTCGCCTTTTTGATGATGTGGCCGTTTATTAGACAAAGTGAGCGTAGGGCATCCTCATTTTTTAGGTCTCTAGGTCACTTGTACTGCGATATAAGTGAGACTTTGCCCCCTCATTCTCATTATCTAGTTGCATGAGTATTCTCGAGAGTTATTGAGTAAGCCCTAAACATGGTGTCCCTATTTTTTAGGTCTCTAGGTCACTTGTACTGCTATACAAGTGAGCCTTTGCTCCCTTATTCTGAGAATCTAGTTGCATGAGCATTCTCCAGAGTTATTGAGGTATTGTTCTTGGGTCATTCATTCTCTCTCTCTCTCTCTCTCTCTCTCTTTCTCTCTCTCTCTCTTTCTCTCTCTCTCTCTCTCTCTCTCTCTCTCTCTCAATGCTTGTCTTCTCTATTTGCTCTCCTTTCTTCGTTCCTTCATGGTATCAAAGCAAGCAGGTTGAGGATTGCTACAAGACCCTACAACATACTTTGGGAGAATTCTACAAAAGGTTTTATCACGGTAACTTGTTTCAAAAAATTTGCTATGTTTTTGCACTAGCCCCCAGTTTCGAGGGATTTTGTCATGGAAAACCTTGCATTTTACACCCTTGTCTTAAAGCTATAGCATCTCAAGAGAATGGCCCAATGTGATCCTAGCTAAATAGTTGTCTTTAGGTATTTATTTTACTTATTTGACATGTTTTCGGGTAGGGTAATTGCTGAGGAGGGTACTTAAGGCCCCCTGGATAAGAAGCAGCCAACCCCCATTGTATTAAATATCTAATTCATTGTCTAACTAGTTGATTGAGTAAACCCTCTCTCTCTCTCTCTCTCTCTCTCTCATTCTCTCTTGGCTCTACATCATCGACTTTGACATGGTATGAGAGCTTATGGCTTGTTGACGGCGGAGAGAACTGCTCGCGGTGAAGAGGAACATAAGGAAGGTGGACTTTGTCACCTTGAGACGCATTGGCAAGCTTCTGCAAACATTGGCATTTTTGCTTGCATTTTGAAATGTGAATGCTGGCATTGACAATGGCTGTCTCTATGAGTGGCGTTTTGAGAAGCTTTGTAGAAGAAGTGCGTTTTTGGCTCCCTTCCGTGCGTTTTAAAACGCTGTCGGACGGGGTGGTAAGGAGGATTTTAGGGTTTTTGCAAATGCGCAAGGGTCTCCCGGGTCGGAATCTAAAGTTGCATTTTAAAACGCAAGGTTCTACAGAGGGTGGGGAGGGCATCTTGTGCCAACTGAAAGAATAGTTTGAACAGACTTTTAAGCATTTCAATACAAAGAACTGAAGGAGAGAGAGATCACACGACATGCAGAGTGGCCTAGTTCCACCCCAAGATGCAATGGTCGGACGCTCCCCATACCATAGCGTGGGTGTAAGGTGCAGCGGAAGTGAATGTTGATATAAGGGGTATGAGCCTCCCGAAAACGGCCACAGGAGGGGACCCCCCACCTAGACACGCTAGCCTCACTCCACGCACTCGTGCATCGTGGGGACTCCACGCAAGGTTCCCCAGGGCACGCTATGACCCTCCGTGAGTGCGGCGGAGCCTGAGGCTATGTGGGGCTAGGGACCCGGAACGCAAGACCCGCGAAACGCAACACGGCCGTCGACCCATGGAACGCAACCACGCCCGAGCCGGGCCCCCTTGAAGACAAGCACCTCGACCCGAGCCGGTCCCGTCCGAGCCGGGCCCACCTGAGCCGGTCCCGTCCGAGCCAGGCCTCTTGAAGACGAGCACCTCGACCCGAGCCGGTCCCGTCCGAGCCGGGCCCACCTGAGCCGGTCCCGTCCGAGCCAGGCCCCTTGAAGACAACACCTCGACCCGAGCCGGTCCCCCCCTGAGCTGGTCCCGTCCGAGCCAGGCCCCTTTGAAGACAAACGCACCTTGACCCGAGCCGGTCCGGTCCGAGCCGGGCCCTTTTCTCCGCAAGCTTCCGCAAACGTGCCCACCACGCTTCTCCGCATTGACGGCCCAACTCCCGGGTCGTCACACTTGGTATCAGAGCAACGTTTCCGCGACGGCCCAACCACCGGGTCGTCACACTTGGTATCAGAGCTCGAGGATGAGAGCTCCAGTCCCCGTCCCCGTGACGCGTCCAAACCCCGGGCCGTCACCCGTGACCCGAGCCGGTCCCGATCCGAGCCGGGCACCTCCACATGACGCGCCCAAACCCCGGGCCGTCACACTCCAAACAAAAAGGAAAGATGCGAGCCAGACAGGGCTCTTCACATCAAAAACAAAAAGAGAAAAACGCGACGGACAAACTCAACTTAGTTCGTCACGCCCCGGCCACTTTTGTGGCCCATGCTGAGCTGAAGACCCACTCAAGTCTACAAGAGACCAAAGGGCACCGAGCTAGCCCTCCAAATGACGTCCACACAGGGACAAACAGGGATCAATTTGAAGATTGAAGATTCAGCCAAAGCCTTCATGGTGTCATGATGACCAAAGCTACTTCGACCTAAAGACTGCATCTAACCAAGTAACCTTGCCCGATTCAAGATTCGGCGATTGGAAACCAAAGCTGGTGTCAGCCTAAGTCTACAACGCGCGTCAAAATGACGGTAAGTTTCCTTGCAACTTCGCAAGGGCTGCATTGCGACGGACTCTACCCATATTCGGCTTTCAAGAAGTCTCCGCGCGGGCCAACGCAGCAGGTGGCTCCGCGCACACCGGGTTACCTTTTGGGGAATGCACAAGTATGGGGAATTCTACTTGGGTATTCAAAGCATCATTTTTTCAGCCTTCTGCCAAAAATCCAAAAATACACACTTCATGCCAAAAATGACAAAAAACAAAGCATGTTTCCTACTTGCATTTTCGGGTACAGTTTCACGCACTTCGCACTTATATGCACCCCTTAGCCTTTGGCCTCATGCATAGCCAAGCTCTCTTTTCCCTGCGTTCGACGAGGGCGTCGAACTCTCTTCAACCGGGGGTGTATATAAGGGGTATGAGCCTCCCGAAAACGGCCACGGGAGGGGACCCCCCACCTAGACACGCTAGCCTCACTCCACGCACTCGTGCACCGTGGGGACTCCACGCAAGGTTCCCCAGGGCACGCTATGACCCTCTGTGAGTGCGGCGGAGCCTGAGGCTACGTGGGGCTAGGGACCCGGAACGCAAGACCCGCGAAACGCAACACGGCCGTCGACCCATGGAACGCAACCACGCCCGAGCCGGTCCTGTCTGAGCCGGGCCCCCTCGAAGACAAGCACCTCGACCCGAGCCGGTCCCGTCCGAGCTGGGCCCACCTGAGCCGGTCCCGTCCGAGCCAGGCCTCTTGAAGACAAGCACCTCGACCCGAGCCGGTCCCGTCTGAGCCGGGCCCACCTGAGCCGGTCCCGTCCGAGCCAGCCCCCCCCCTGAGCCGGTCCCGTCCGAGCCAGGCCCCTTTGAAGACAAACGCACCTTGACCCGAGCCGGTCCGGTCCGAGCCGGGCCCTTTTCTCCGCAAGCTTCCGCAAACGCGCCCACCACGCTTCTCCGCATTGACGGCCCAACTCCCGGGTCGTCACACTTGGTATCAGAGCAACGTTTCCGCGACGGCCCAATCACCGGGTCGTCACAGTTGAACTTTGCTCGAGACGAGTGCTCCGAATTGTGCTCAAGGGTTCCTTTTACTTACGGAAGGGAGAGCCTTCCGTTCCTTTAATGAGAGTGCAAATGGTCACAAACAAAGTGGAAGACACTGTGAATGAAGGTATTGAGACTGAGAGATAGAGAGAGAAGAGAATACGACACCAGAATGTTGTCAAACCCTCCTTCAAGGGCCCCTCTCTCGATGGCGAGAGAAGTCTATGCTATTGATTGCACAAATTTGGTACAAAGGTGTTGAAGCCTGATGCAAGTTGTTGATGCTATGATGCAATGACAATCTAAGTTGGTGACGACGTCGACGGCAAGGGTGACGACGACGTTGACAACGGCTGGAAAAACGCTGTCTTGTATGGCTGAATATGCTATTGTAGCAGGGTTGAAAGCACTACTATCTCTGGCTGAAAAGGCTGATTGCAGATCTCTGAAAACGCTGGTACAGCTGGCTAAAAACGCTGATTTGACTTGTTGAAAAATGCTGATTTGGAGATCTCTGGTAAACGTTGGTACAACTGTGTAAAAGGCTGATCTGCAAACGTTGATAGGCTGATTCTGCAAATGCTGGCTGCTGAGTGCTGAAAACGCTTGTAGAAAGCGCCGGTCTTGAAGGGGTTCTCGATGAGGAGAAAACATTTGAGTGACTGTTAGGTTTCTTTTATATTAACTTAGCAAATTTGCCCTCCCGAGTTTCCCAACAAAGTCACTTATTAATAATAAGTGAAAAATGGCTAGAATAGGGAAAATGGGTTCTGTGCACCGTAAAATGCTCATGATGGCTACTGACTGTAATGCTGATGATCATGCTGTGTGCAACCAGAGGATATGCAACTACTCTAAGTGCCTGGACATGCACGGCGTGCGCACATGCTCACAAAGGTGCAAGAATACTTCCTAAGATGACATGAACCCTGGACTTGAAGTAGCTTGTCCACATGCACATAGGGTTAGATGTGCACGTGACATCCCCTCCTTTTTAAAGTGAGGTACTGGTACTGATCCGCATGGCTTCCTTGTAGGCTGCCACAACTTGAGATAATCTTTGAAAAACTCTTCATCGGCCCACACTGCCTCGTGGGTTCCTCGATCCTTGAACTTCAAAAAGTACTGTCTGACTTGCTTCTCTGAGCCATGGCGAAATCGATGCAACAACACCTGCTCCGGCTCCATGACTTCTGCTTCATCGATGATCTGCGACTCTTCTTCTTCGGAAATGTCCTTCGGAGGTGTTCCCTGAAACACTTTCAACCAAGAAACATGGAAAACGTTGTGCATCGACCATGAGTTAGGCAATTGCAATTTCATTGAAACCTTATCTTTTTAATGATAGGAAATGGACCATACATTCTAAAAGACAACTTCGGACATTTCTTTTCAACTTGCGTAAGACGTTACTTCATGATTCTTAAATATACCCAATCCCCTTCCTTGATCGAAACATCCTGACGATGCTTGTTAGCTTGTCGTGAGTAAGACTTCTGAGCCTTGCTTAGCCAAAGCTACACACTCTCAGAAATCTCATCCAACGACTGACTTTCAGCATTGGCATCATACATTTGACTGACCGAGCGAGTCAAAAGTGACTGGAACGGACAACCAAAAGTTGCCTCATACGCAGTTCGACCAATGGCAGAGAAAAAAAAGTCATTCAAAATAGCTTGAACCAATGGAAGATAGAGCTCCCGATCATGTACATATGACTTTAAAACATCAAAAGCCAACTGATTGTAAATCTTTGTCTGACCATTTGACTTGGATGAAAAGCCGATGAAAAATTCATCTTAGTGCCAAAATTTTCAAAGAATGCGCGCCAAAAATTGGACGTGAACTCAACATCCCTATATGAAACAATCGATTTTGGCAAACCACAGAGGGGGTAACAATGCTTAATGAACAACCGCGCTACATCTTGTGCGCTGACTGTGGCCTTACAAGGAATCAACATGCAAAACTTGCTGAAATGATCAACAATTGTCAAACATTGAGTGTTCCTTGAATGCAAACTAGGTGGAAGGTTTGTCAGTGGTCACAAAATCTATAGAAATATCCTGAAAAGGTCCATCGGGAATAGGCGGTGGAAGCAAGAGGCCTTGCTGCTTACCCCGAGGAGCTTTTATCTTTTTACAAATAGTGCACTGTGTGACATCACGAAACACATCCTTTCGCATTTTAGGCCAATAAAAGAATCTTTCTATTCTTTTCCAAAGTGGTGTTCATTTCCCTGTGCCCACCCATGAGAGAGTCATGTGCATCGTGCAATACGGTTGACCTGAGAGAGGGCAACACACATAGACGGTGACGACAATATAACAAACCATCACAAATGAGATAGTTGCTAGGCCCTTGGAAAGCAAGAGCCCGGAGCCATTGCTTACCAAACTCGGAATCTACGTACTGGTTCTTCATGCTGTCGAAAGACACACCCTAAAGAGAAACTGTGGATCTTGACTCAAGAGCCAGGATCTGTCCGTTGTGACTTAACGCATCTGCAATAGGGTTAGCTTTTCCAGACACATAATCAAATCTCCAAATTGCTCAAAAAATTGTTAGCTTGGCGATCACTCCAATGTGCACTAGGCATAGACTGGAGCCACTTGAGGGCTTGGTGATCTGTGCGAACTGTGAACTCTCTTACCATACAGAAAATGCTTCCAATGCTTAAGAGAGTGAATGACAAACAAAAGTTCTTTATCATAAACTGAATAGTTCTTTTCTGCACTATTGAGCTTCCGACTAAGGAAAGCAATTGGACGACCATGCTGCTGAAGCCCAGCGCCTAAGGCAACATTGCTCGCATCCGTCCGTACCTCAAAGGGGTCATCCCAAGAGGCAAGGATAAGACATGGCGCTCCTGTCACCGCAATGTTGAGAGCTGTGAAAGCCTCAATGGCTGCCTTGAGCAAATCCACGCGCTGTCGGCGAGTCTTTACCCCTTTCAAAACATCTGTCATGGGTGCAGCAATGCGTGCAAAATTCTCTATGTGCGAACTATATGCTTGACACACCAAGAAAAGAACGCACATCATATGCAGTTTTGGGCAAATCCCAATTACGTACGTGTTCCACCTTCGCGGGATTTAGCTTGACGTCTTCTGCAGAAATGATATAACCCAGATAAGTAACTTAAGTGAGAAAAAACTCAGATTTCTTAGCTGCAATGTACAATTGACACTCATCCAAACGGGTTAATACCCTTTCTACATCCTTTTCATGTTGTTCCCACGAACCAGAAAAAATGAGAATATGATGAACACACATACACCAGCCATATCGCCAAAACGACCTACCATGAGACGTTTAAATGTACCCACGGCATCTGTCAATCCAAAAGGCATGACTACTTACTCCCATTGCCCTCGCTTTGTGCGAAAAGCGGTCTTATAGATGTCGCCTATAAATACCCTTACCTGATGGTATCCACTTTTGAGATTGACCTTACTGAAGACCTTTGCCCCATTGAGCCTATCGAGGATATACTCAATGTGAGGCATCGGAAACTTGTTCTTGACGGTCATCTTGTTCAATGCCCTGTAATCAACACACAACGAGACGAACCATCTTCTTGCGGACAAACGAAATAGGAGCAGCAAAAGGACTCATACTAGGATGTATAAATCCTCTGCCCACCAACTCCATGAGTTGCTGCTCTAACTCTTCTTTCTGAGTCTTGTTCAAACGATAGAGAGCCTTACTGACAGGCTGTGCCCCCTCTGTAAGCTTGATGCTATGGTCCTCTGTCCGCTCGAGTGGGAGATGGGTGGAAGATCATCCTGCAAAAAGATATGCTTAAACTTGGTAAACAAAGCTGAATACCTGTCTGGAGTCTGAATGCTCTGGGTAAGTAGAGAGGCATAGATGAATGCCGCTTGTGCTCCTCGTCGTAATTCACCTTTGCCTGCACATGAGAAATGAGAGGCAAAGAATGCAGACCCTCATCACCACGAATGGTCATGGGAGAGTCACTTTTGGCATTTAAAATGAGAGTATTTTCTGCCCGATCAATGAGAGGGTTATGCTCATGAAACCATCTAATGCCCAAAAGCATATCACATCGTGAGAGAGGAGACATGACAAATTTCCTACGGAAGGCAGCTTGTTGAACTGTAAACAACACATCAAGGCACTCTTGCATGATGAGAGAGTCCATACTGGGAGCGAAGCCCGACACCTCGAGAGGAGATGCGTGACTAACATCTAGGCGGGCTCTCTCTACAAGAGATGCACTAATCACATCATGCATACTACTTGAATCAAACAATATGACAAAACACTGACGCTTCACATGACCATAACACTTAAAGAGAGACTCATCAATGTGTGTGTCAGAAACATGTGAAGATTCAGATTGGTTCATTAGAGTGCTTGTGGTAGCTACGGGTTCTTTAGGTTCTTTAGGTGGGCCTGTCTTAGGACAAGCCGCTTCAATGTGACCCTTGACGTGACATTGATAACAACGACCTTTCTTATCATAAATGACTTGTTCTTCTGCCTTTATGTATCCTCCTATAATTCCTTTTGCGGCTTTTTCATCCGGGGATAGCTTAGGTTCAGCAGGTATTTTAGCTTTACCTTGAGATTCATTTTGTGAATTCTTTTCCGAAGGATTCGAGGAAGATTGGTTAGAAGAGTTACCATTCTTACCGTTCTGAGGGTTCTGAGGAGTCTGGGAGGTACTTTAAGAAGACTTGTTCTCCTTAGGCTTTCCCTTATTGTGCTTCATCTCCTGTGCGAGAGCAATGGCTACCGCTTTGTTGAGATCGATTGGATCGAGTACCTCGACATCGTACTTGATATACTTGTCCAATTCATAAAGGAATGCCTCCTTGCGCTCATCATCCGATTTGCGTAATTGGGTGCCGAGCTGCAAAACACGATTAGAGAAAGACATAACTGGCATACCATTTTGCTTGAGACGGCGCCAATCGTCTTTCAACCGTGCTAAGTACTTTGGTGGCATAAACTGCGCCTTGAGCTTGTCTTGGAAGTTGGCCCAATTGAAGGAAAGGGACGCGCCTTCATTGGCTTCTTCTAGGTGCACGGTCAACTGTGCCTCTTGCCATGCGTGGTACCAAATAATGGCATCACCAACAAGGTACATAGCTGCCTTCAAAACCTTGCTATTTCCTGTCTTCTTAGTTGTCGCAAAGTAAGCATTAAATTGATGCAACCAAGAATGAATAATAGTAGCCTCCATCTTACCGTCATACTTACTTAACGTCAACTTGGCTAACCTTCATTTGCCGCGCTCGCGCTCCAAGGTAGCGCGTTGCGCCTCTTGTTGTAGGTAGCATCATGTCCATCATCGACTTGACCAAAGTCTCCATCTAATTTGGTGCAAACCGTGGTGTAGATGGGGAAGGGGGAGGGTTGGAAAAACCTTCTGGTGGGGAAAATTCTTCTTCACCACCTTCATGCTCATCACCTTCATGCAAAGTATCCATTCCGCTTTGGGTGATGACCGTACACTGAGATCTTGGGTTCTTAAGTTCACGAGGAACTTGGGGTCTTGAGGTTCTTGGGTTCTTGAAGTCTTTCTTTAGCTTGCAATCTGTGTTAGAGAAGGATCTTCTCTTACCCGAGCTCTACTCTTTCCTGCGGGCGCACCCCTTGGCGGTCTTGCGCTCACACCAAGGTTGCTTTTTCCCACGTCATGTTGATTAGCCGGTTGCTAGGTGCACGGTCCGCTCTTAATGAGTGAAAAGAGGAACTAGGGGAGGCCGGACAAGCCCTTCTTCTTTCTTGGGTTACCTGTCACTCTTCAAAAACACGACTAGGAATTGACACGCCCAAGTGGACTTGGGTTACGTGTTACCGCAACAAGCAAAACAAATATTTCTTGTGGTTCTTTCCTTGAGAGATACAGAACACTGCCGAAGCTTTGATACCAATGTAAGGTTGTCACGGGAACCGAATAATAGAGATCGATAGCAAAAGATAGAGAAAGAGATCTTTGTATTGATGAATCTTTGTAGAGTTTTGATACAACAGAGGAGCAAAATATATGGGCGCACTCCGTTGTACGGAGCTCGAACCTCCCGACCACCCCCGAGCTTCAGTTCGCTTGCATGCAGCGTTTCACTCGCACTCGCACTCGCACTCGCACTCGCACTCGCACTCGCAGAAGAAGAGATCGGTGAATGATCCCCAAACGCACCACCCGTCGTGCTTTTATCCTTCTTTTCCTCGAAAAGCCTGCACGATTTTCGTACCAAGTATACCTGCGAGAATAATATAAGAACGTGATCGCTAAGCGATCCGTAAAGGTTAGATTTCTATCATGACACTTTGCACAGATCTTGTTTCACACATTGATTTCTGCATCGCCTACAAAATAGCCAAAAGAACATACTCGTGCAACCAATTCAACATGATAATCAAAGTAAAAAACATAATTATATACCTTCATAATCTCAATTGCCATACTCTACCATGAAGAAACAATCCACTTCTTGGTTGATAGCAGGGAGAACTGTATGATGTTGTAGGTCTGTCTGTCCCTGTGTACATTACACTGCTGCTGCCTTCTAATTGTTTTCATCATAACTTTTACAAACGAACTCAGAACAGAGCGATCCAGGTACTCAAAACGACGGGAATAGGTCTGGTCTACAAGGCAACGCGGACAGAATTGTGAAAAACGTCTCTGTTTGGCTAAAAACGCAACTTTTAGGTCGCGACTCATAAAACCTCTATTTTTGGGTATCCACTACTTTTACAACTTATTTTAAGCCTACCCATGCATTTTAAGCTAAAACACATAAATATAAAACATTGATATTAATAAAAATCTCAATTTTACTGTTCATAGACAGACTATCTGTTATTCATTAATCTTTATCAAATCCGTCTTTAGTGTATTATTTAAAAAAAAGAATATATGTTCTCTCTTAATATTTCAACTCATTCGTATAACCTCTATTTAATAGACTATTCAACAATCTTTCAAATCGTGCTAACGAAAGATATGCCCTGCTACATTCTTTTCGACTTTAAGAACTTCAAATATTAGTCCTATTACATTCTCCCCTTATCAAAATTAACTCTGTCCTCAGAGTTGGTCTAAAGAGAGAAAAATTCTCTTTGCAAAACACTAAGATCAACCCATGATGCATCCTCTACTGGATAGTTCTGCCACTTAACCAAAACTTCCACAATGTCTCTATTTCTCATATGTTTAAAACGCCTATCTAGTGCTAAGTCTGATTCTGCAGTCAATGGTCCGTCATCTTTTAACTTAGAGTTGTCCTCTAAAACATGATGCACATTAGGAACATACTTTTTCAATAAACTCACATCGAATACATGATGCACTTTAACATGAGAAGGCAATTCCAATTTGTAAGCTAATGAACCAATGCGCTTCAAAATTTTAAATGGACCAACAAATCGTGGAGACAATCTTCTATCATTTCCAAGAATCAAATGAGACTTCTCAGGAATAACCTTTAAAAAACCATATCACCAGTTTCATACTCCACAACACGATGTTTCTTGTCATAATACGGTTTATGTCTCTTTTGAGATTCTCTAATATTCCCCCTGATTTTGGCCGACTCGCTATCCATTTTCTCAAGCATCTCACGTGAGAGTTCTACCTTATTCCTCGAATTAAGAAAATGAATAGGTGTAGGATAGTTATAGCCATACATTGCCTCAAACGGAGTTATCCTAATAGATGAATGATATGAACTGTTATATGCAAATTCAACCACCAAAGGCAGATATTCATTCCAATTAGATTGGTTTTCATTGACAGACATTTGTAACATATCTTCTAAAATACGATTCACTCTCTCCGTTTCCCCATCTGTTTGAGGATGAAAAGCAGTAGACATGCGTAACTGGGTACCTATAGAGTCAAAAGTCGCTCTCCAGAAATGAGAAGTGAACTTAGAATCTCTGTCAGACACTATGCTCTTGGGCATGTCATGCAAACGAAATATCTCTTTCATAAACAAGTATGCAATGGTCAATGCAATATAAGTTATTTTTACAGGAAAGAAGTGAGCTTGTGTTGTGAGTCTATCTACCACTAGAAAGATCGAATCATACCCTCCACGAGTAGTAGGAAGTCTAATGATAAAGTCCATGGATATACACTCCCACTTCTGTAAAGGAATGTCTAAGGGTTGAAGGTCACCAGGCATCCTCTTATGCTCAATCTTAACTTGTTGACATTGAAAGCACTCACACACATAATTCTTAACATCCAATTTCATACGCAGCCAAAAGAATAAGGTTTTAATCTTTTCATATGTCTTATTTAATCCAGGATGACCAGAAGAAGGTGAATTATGGCACTCATGCAGAATTTGACTCTTAAAAGAAGAATTTGCAGGAATACACAAGCGGTCATAAGAATACAGATTTCCCTTATACAAGTGATATCTGTTTTCATACATCTCACCAATATTCTCACGCAAGAATTTCAAAATAGGCATATAAAAGGAATCATTTTCAACTTCAGCATGTATCTCATCAATCAAATTGGATCGCACAACAGTCAACAAATTACACATGGGCCTACGACTCAATGCATCTGCAACTTTATTTTCTTTTTCACACAAATACTTGAAATCAAAGCCATACTCATCCAACAATTCAATCCATCTTCTTTGTCTGTTATTTAATTATGGCTGAGTGAAAATATACTTCAAGTTTTGATGATTAGTATGCAATTCAAATTTTACACCAAGCAAGAGATGACGCCAATGCTTCAATGCATGAACAACAGCAAGCAATTCTAGATCATGTGTTGCATAGTTCAATTCATGTCGTCTTAATTTCCTAAACTCATATGCAACCACTCTTCCTTCTTATGTCAAAACACAACCTAATTGTTCACCACTAGCGTCACAGGACACAACAAATGGTTTGCCCATCTCAGGAACTTTTAAAACAAAATTTTCTGCTATTTTAGCCTTCAAGGTCTCAAAAGCAGTCTCACAGCTAGAAGTCCACACAAAACCCTTGTCTTTCTTGGTCAATTCGGTCAAAAGACTTGCTATCTTAGAGAAATCTTTAATGTGTGGTCTCTCATATTGTGCTAGACCCATAAAGCTTCTTACATCTCTTACTAACATAGTCTTAACTTTATCAAGATCAATGTGAATCTCCTCTTTAGAAATCACTCTTCCCAAATACACAATCTGATCCTTTGCAAAAGAATACTTACTTGCTTTGGCATACAATTTATGTTCACGCAAAACCTCAAATGTTTTCTTTAAGTACAATGCATGATCTTCTTCATTCGTAGAATACACAAAAATATTATCCAAGAATACCAGAATGAAGTCATCAAGATACGGGTAAAAAATATTATTCATTAAGCACATGAAAGTTGTTGGTGCATTAGTCGAACCAAAAGTAAGAACTGTAAATTCATAATGTCCATAACGTGTACGAAAAGCAATCTTTGGAATGTCCTCGGCCTTGATACGGATTTGATGGTAGCCAGAACGAAGGTCAACCTTTGAAAATATTGTGGCACCACTCAAATGACTAAGCACCACTCAAATGACTAAGCAGTTCATCTATGTGAGGAAGAGGATATTTGTTCTTAATGGTCTGTTTGTTTAATCCCCTATAGTCGATGTATAACCTATATGTACCATCCTTTTTCTTTTTGAATAACACAAGACTACCCCAAGGAGATACACTATGCTTAATGAAACCCTTTTTTCAAAAGATCATCAAGTTGTATCTTGAGCTCTTTAAGCTCATCAATATTGAACCTGTATGGAGCTCTTGAATAAGGTGTTGCTCCTGGATATAGATTTATGGCGTGGTCTACCGCTCAAGGCGGAGGCATACCAGGAAGATCGTCCGGAAACACATCCTTAAATTCATGTAAGAGATCCTCTATAAATTCTGGATTTGTCTCTTTATGTTTATCCCCAGATTCTTCTTTAATCTCATTAGCAAACACAAGCAACGTTTCACACTCTTATCTAAGTCACCTTATCAATTCCATTGCCAAAACTAGATTTAGAATCTCTTTCTTTCCACAAAGAGTGTGACTTATCATCATCAAATGATTAAAGATATATTTTTCTTTCTTAACAATCAATCAAAACATGATTTTCAATGATCTAATTGATACCAATGATAACATCATGCATATCAATGTTTATGTTATAGAAATCATCTTTATGATTTCGACTCTTCAAAGAAAAAAAAACAATTTTTCTACTAACTCTTTCGTGAAACTATTATTACCACTAGTTAAATCCACAAGACTTTTAACTTCTCGATTTAATTTCAAGTTTAATTTCTCAATCAATTTAGACGATAAGAAGCAATGAATACTATCCAAATCAATTAAGAAATTCAAATTTTAATCTCAACTTCTACGCATAAATTCGATCTCACAGAAGCTTTCAAAGGACGTATCAAAGACATAAAACATCACAAAGAAGGGTAGATGACTTACCTTTATCGTATGCATCGCCAAAAGTCTCCAATTGAGCCATCTTGGTACGTATTGTCTTATCGATCACCTTGCTCGAGCATTCGAAAGTCTCGTGGTCGTGTTCTCGATATTGAAAGTATAATCCCAATCTTTGAGTTCTTCAATCCACGCTTCTAAATCTTCGCATATCTTTCTTATGCCATCAAACTCTTTAAGCTTAGCCTTCGTTAAGAATGATTTGGTTGTCGCTTCTCCCATATCGTCATCGTTTCTTTTGGCGGTACCCCAGTGCCACCACGATGATTATTGTTTCCAGGTGGATTAGCATGGTTTTCACCTTCATGTTGGCTATCAAGGTCTACATAGATATCAAGCTCTCGTGCTGCTTTGCCCCGTAGAGCCTCAACACACTCCCGATTTGCAATTTTCAGATCTTCTCATAGTCGCCGAATCAGGTCTTCTTGCTCCTTCATCCTCCTCTCGTATCCTTCCATGTCCAGAATCAACCGCTTGCTCTGATACCAATTGTCACGGGAACCGAATAATATAGATCGATAGCAAAAGATAGAGAAAGAGATCTTTGTATTGATGAATCTTTGTAGAGTTTTGATACAACAGATGAGCAAAATATATGGGCGCACTCCGTTGTACAAAGCTCGAACCTCCCGACCACCCCCGAGCTTCAGTTCGCTTGCATGCAGCGTCTCACTCGCACTCGCACTCGCACTCTCACTCTCACTCTCACTCGCACTCGCACTCGCACTCGCACTCGCAGAAGAAGAGATCGGTGAATGATCCCCAAACGCACCACCCGTTGTGCTTTTATCCTTCTTTTCCTCGAAAAGCCTGCACGATTTTCGTACCAAGTATACCTGCGAGAATAATATAAGAACGTGATCGCTAAGCGATCCGTAAAGGTTAGATTTCTATCATGACACTTTGCACAGATCCTGTTTCACACATTGATTTCTGCATCGCCTACAAAATAGCCAAATTCATACTCGTGCAACCAATTCAACATGATAATCAAAGTAAAAAACATAATTATATACCTTCATAATCTCAATTGCCATACTCTACCATGAAGAAACAATCCACTTCTTGGTTGATAGCAGGGAGAATTGTATGATGTTGTAGGTCTGTCTGTCCCTGTGTACATTACACTACTGCTGTCACGAGGACGTGGCAGTTATTAACCATGTCACAGAGATGTGGCAACTGCTAACCTTGGTTGTTGGTTTCTTTCCAATGGGGTTTATTTTATTTATTTTGAGACCCTCTTTTTGAAGTAGCAAACGGTCGGACATTGTATGGCCAATGTGAACGGTAGATTCACCCGCAGACGGGAAGTGGTCGGCACTGGAATTCGTATGGTAAGAGGATGTCTAGGCTCAGAGCAAGATCATATAGGTCCCCCCGTCGCACTTAGCAAGCTGGTGGATACTAGGAAGTGAACTCAATTAAGGCGTAAAGTCAAGGTGGGACTACCAACAATAAGTATCCAACAGTTGGGCCACATTGCACTTTTGGATGCGGTCCCAATGAGGATAGGTGGTCAGAAGACCAGTGGGAGCCCAACGGAAGCATCTCCTAAAATTTAGGGAACTGCTATTTTGGGCCGTGAAATGTGTTCGTGTCATTACCTCCGGTATGACTAGGGGAACACTTTATAACTCTGCCGCGAAGTCAACTGACGCGTCGGTTGGGATATTTTTAAGCGGCGAACCCGAAACGGGAAAATGCTTGAAAATGCGCCAAGTGTCACATTTTGGTGAACTTTCCTCTTGCAGAAAAATGGGCGCTGATTTTTATGCTGGGAGAGGCCTCATTTGCAACCTGTCACAGGTTAAGAGCTATGGAGTGCTTTCTTTCCCTCTCATGTACAGTGTGGTGCTAGGAGTGATGCCCTGCACACTACACACTGCTCTCTCTCTCCCCTACGTGCAGTTATGTGATGCCCCACAAGAGGGCTACTCATTTGACTGATGTACAGTTGTGTGGGTTCATGCTTTTGTGCTGAGGCAAGAGCCTCCTTGAGCAGGAACAGGGGTAGCTAACTGCTGCTCCAAAGCAGGCACTGGTGAGGGTCATAACCTCACCGTACAGGTGCAAAATCAGCGCTGTGTATGCGCTGTAAATTCACTGTTTTTCAGCCATACGGACGCTAGGATCATTGGGAATCGTGCCCCACTGGCAAAGGACAGTTAGGGGACTGTTTGGGGCTGAAAACAGGGCAAAAACCAGTAAATACAGCGTGCTGAATTTACTGTTTTTGGACAGGAATCAGAGGGTATACGACAGTGCAAGCGAGTTCCAGCAGGGGAATTGGTTTCGCGCAAGTTTTGGGGTTGTTATGCTGCCGAAATTTGGCCAAATCAAATGGTATCTAGGTGGATACACGTGAAGGATTCCCAGGACCTTACCTTGTAATTTATCCTCCTAAAGAATAAAGAAATACCGAAAGGGGCGCCAATTTTGGGGCCTACAGGTTGTCGGCGTCTGCTCGGAGCATTCTAGCTTCCGAGCTGTGTGTGTGATTAAGTGTTAATTCCCATAGCAGATTCTCTTTGCAAAGTGCTCTGTGTGTGTGTATAAAGTAAAGAATTTCGGGTGAAAGCCAACGCCTACCGCCCTACGGGCCGGTTACAGCTGCTGCCTTCTGTTTGTTTTCATCATAACTTTTACAAACGAACTCAGAACAGAGCGATCCAGGTACTCAAAACGACGGGAATAGGTCTGGTCTACAACGCAACGCGGACAAAATTGCGAAAAACGTCTCTGTTTGGCTAAAAACGCAACTTTTAGGTCGCGACTCATAAAACCTCTATTTTTGGGTATCCACTACTTTTACAACTTATTTTAAGCCTACCCATGCATTTTAAGCTAAAACACATAAATATAAAACATTGATATTAATAAAAATCTCAATTTTACTGTTCATAGACAGACTATCTGTTATTCATTAATCTTTATCAAATCCGTCTTTAGTGTATTATTTAAAAAAAAGAATATATGTTCTCTCTTAATATTTCAACTCATTCGTATAAGCTCTATTTAATAGACTATTCAACAATCTTTCAAATCGTGCTAACGAAAGATATGCCCTACTACATTCTTTTCGACTTTAAGAACTTCAAATATTAGTCCTATTACAAAGGTGCAACAGAAGTGAATGTTGAACTTTGCTCAAGATGAGTGCTTCGAACTGTGCTCAAGGGTTCCTTTTACTTATGGAAGGGAGAGCCTTCCGTTCCTTTAATGAGAGAGTGCAAATGATCACAAACAAAGTGGAAGACACTGTGAATGAAGGTATTGAGATTGAGAGATAGAGAGAGAAGAGAATACGACACGAGAATGTTGTCAAACCCTCCTCCAAGGGCCCCTCTCTCGATGGCGAGAGAAGTCTATGACACAAATCTAGTACAAAGGTGCTGATGCAAGTTATTGATGCAATGACCGGTGACGATGGCGACGGCAAGGGTGACGACGGCGGCTGGAAAAACGCTGTCTTGTATGGTTGAATATGCTACTGTAGCATGGCTGTAAACACTACTATCCCTGGCTGAAAGCGCCGATTTTAACCTGCTGAAAATGCTGATTGCAGATCTCTGAAAACGCTGGTATAGCTGGCTAAAAACGCTGATTCGACCTGCTGAAAAACGCTGATTTGCAGATCTTTGGTAACGCTGGTACAGCTGTGTAAAAACGCTGCTGCTGCCGATCTGCAAACGCTGATAGGCTGATTTTGCAAACGCTGTGTGCTGATTGCTGAAAACACTTGTAGAAAACGCCGATCTTGAAGGGGTTCTTACTGAGGAGAAAACACTCTAGGGCCTGTTGCAGAATCTGCTTGTGCTCTCTTGGTTTCTTCTACTTTTTTGAGTGACTGCAGGTTTCTTTTATAATAACTTAGCAAATTTGCCGTATCCAGTTTCCCAACAAAGTCACTTATTAATAATAAGTGAAAAAATGGCTAAAATAGGGAAAATGGGTTCTGTGCACTGCAAAATGCTCATGATGGCTATTGACTGTAATGCTGATGATCATGCTGTGTGCAACCAGCATTATGCAACTACTCTAAGTGCCCTGGACATGCACGGCCTGCGCACAAGCTCACAAAGGTGCTAGAACACTTCCTAAGACGACATGAACCCTGGACTTGAAGGAGCTTGTCCACATGCACATAGGGTTAGATGTGCACGTGATAGTGGGTTGCTTGGAGGTTTCAAGCATACAACCAAACGGCTCCCTAGACATCTCGTCTGCGCTGTCAGAGGTTCTCCAACTGTCACGTGCACATCTAACCCTATGTGCACATGGACAAGCTACTTCATGACATTGGGTTCAGTTCAGTTAGAATAGGAAGTGACCTGGCACTTTTGTGAGTCTGTTCGCAGACCGTGCATGCCCAGACACTTAGAGTATATGCATATCCTCTGGTTGCACACAGCATGATCATCAAATTTCCATCAGAACCTATCAGGAGCATTTTTACAGTGCATAGACCTATTTCCCTATTTTTGACATTTTTCACTTATTATTTTAAGTGACTTTTGTTGGAAACTGGGTAGGGCAATTTTAGCAAGCAAGTATATATAGAAACCTAGCGCTAACACTTTTGGGCAGAAGAGGCAATAGGAACCAAGGGTTCAACAGGCACCTTCTTAGCAAGACTCCCCACCGGGAGGAAGACTCAACGTTTTTCAGCCATCAACAAGATCAGCCAGCGTTTTTGCACTTGCAGATTCCCGGCGACAATAGAACAGCAGATCAGCCCTAGTGTTAGCAGATTCCCACAGCAACAACAGATCAACCCTAGCGTTAGCAGATTTTGCACAGCAAGACCAGAGACACCCTAGCGTTTTGCAGTTTCTCCGCGACGGAATCAACAAGAAGACCAGCGTTTTCAGTTTTCAGCATAGACACTCCGCAGAACTAGTCCCGAACCTCGTAGATCTCACCTTCTCGTAGTAGATCCTCGCCGCACGGTCAGATCCCGCGAAGTTTGCAGTTTCAGCCTGAAAAACGCAGATTTCGGCATCTGCATTTCAGCGCGTCGTCGTCGCATTGTTGTCATCGACATAGAGTCAGTCTTCAACAGATAAAGATTTGCAGATTTCAGCCCTTAGCATTCTCAGTTTTCAGCCCGTCTCGTCGTCGTCCTCATCGTCGTCGACATTGTCAAGCATTGTAGAGATTTGTGCAATCAATAGTAGACCGCTCTCGCTATAGAGAGCGGGGCCTTCAGAGGAGGGTTTGACAACATTCTGGTGTCGTATTCTTCTCTCTCTATCTCTCAGTCTCATGCACCTTCATTCACAGTGTTCATCCACTTTGTTTGTGTCCATTGCACCCTCTCACTAAAGGAACGGAAGGCTCTCCCTTCCGTAAGTAAAAGGGACCCTTGAGCACAGTTCAAAGCACTCATCTTGAGCAAAGTTCAACATTCACTTCCGCTGCACCTTATATTGGTATCAGAGCTTTGGCAGTGTTCTGTATCACTCAAGGAAAGAACCACAAGATTTTTTTTTGCTTGTTGCGGTCACATAACCCAAGTCCCCTTGGGCGTGTCGATTCCTAATCGTGTTTTTGAAGAGTGATAGGAAACCCAAGAAAGAAGGGCTTGTCCAGCCTCCCCTTGTGCCTCTTTTCACTCATTGAGAGTGGACCGTGCACTTAGCGGCCGGCGAATCGACGTGAGGTGGGAAAAAGCAACCTTGGTGTGAGCGCAAAGGCCGCCAAGGGGTGCGCCCGCGGAAAAGAGCAGAACTCGGGTGAAGAGAAGATCCTTCTCTAACAGAGATT
This sequence comes from Adiantum capillus-veneris, assembly GCF_014529385.1. Taxonomy (NCBI): domain Eukaryota; kingdom Viridiplantae; phylum Streptophyta; class Polypodiopsida; order Polypodiales; family Pteridaceae; genus Adiantum; species Adiantum capillus-veneris. The sequence goes on along the minus strand of NC_140948.1, from coordinate 130,914,656 downwards.
GCAAGCTAAAGAAGAACCTCAAGAACCCAAGAACCTCAAGACGAGGATGAGGCAGAACATAGAGAACTTCTGCTACAAGTCTTTCAGGCATTGTGAGATCACAGGTTGGTGATCAATGCAAAGAAGAGTGAATTTTTCTTATCAGAGATACACTTTTTGGGACACATCGTCTCAGTAGCAGGAGTGCAGATGGACCTGGCCAAGATTGAGACTATGCGTGATTGGCCCGGTTTGAAAAATGTCCATGAAGTTAGAAGCTTCTTTGGCTTATGTTCTTACTACCGGCGGTTCATTAGAAAGTTTGCAGAGGTTGCTTCCCCTTTGTTTATCTTGACATAGAAAGGAGTCCCTTTCTCGTGGAGACCCACAAAGGTGATTGCCTTTCAGACTTTGAAAGAGAAACTGACTACAAGTTACAACACCGGTTTTGACTTTGTCGGATTTGCAAAAGTCATTCAAAGTATATTGTGATGCTTGTGGTCGTAGTCTGGGCGCGGTCTTAATGCAAGAAGGCCATGTCATTGCCTATGAGAGCCGATTGTTTTCAAGGCCGGAATGTAGAGCACAAATATATGAGAGAGAGCTTTTGGCAGTTATCCATGCTCTTACTCAGTGGCGACATTACCTACTCGGAGCCGATTTTACGATCTTCACTGATCATTAGAGTTTACGGTACTTCTTGTCACACAAGTAGCTATCGGAAAAGCAAATGCGGTGGGCTAACATCTTGTCACAGTTTCACTTCCAGATTGTCCATGTGCAGGGACAGAAGAACTTGGTGGCAGATGCTTTGTCCCGGAAGCTATTGATCTTGGCTATTTCCGCGCTTTATATCATAGAAGCTTCGAGGACATGGTCGATCAATACGCCACAGATCCAGATTTCTTAGAAGTATCTGGTCAAATGCAGAATGGGGAGGTAGTAGCGGGATATTTCATTCGGGATGGCTACTTGATGAAGAAAACGATGTTGTGCGTTACACAGCCATTGAGGGAAAAGGTGCTAACCGAATGTCAGTGTTCACCATTTACGGGTCACCGCGGCATTGACACCACCTTGAAAGGTGTAGAGCGATACTTCTTTTGGTCGAGACTCAAGAAGGATGTGGACGATTTTGTATGCAGTTGCGTGGTATGCGAGAAGGTCAAGTTTGACAAGCATAAAGCACAGGGATTGTTTAAGCCTTTACCCATTCCCACCCACCCTTGGGAAAGTCTTGCTATGGATTTCATTTTTGATCTCCCGAAGACACAGAGTGGGTACAATGGTATCTGGACTGTTATTAACAGATTTAGCAAGCAAGCTCATTTCATTTTACTGAAGAAAACAGTCAAGCCGGATCATTTAGCGAGACTGTTCATTGCCCAGATATTCAGATTACATGGCATGCCTGAGACAATTGTCACTGACAGAGATCCCCGATTCACGAGTTTGTTTTGAAAGGCTATTTGGGAGAACATTGGCACACGGTTGCAGTTCTCGTCATCTTTCCATCCGCCCCCGCAGACAGATAGGCAATCTGAGATTGCAAATTCAGTCGTACTAGATTTATTGAAGTCTTACATTTCGGATCAGAAGACTCAATGGAAAAAGTTTTTGCGTTTGGTGGAATTTGCCTACAATAACACGATTCACTCTTCGACGAGGAAGGTGCATTTTGAGATTATTGAAGGTTCTCCGAAAGTTCTACCCTTCCTAAGCACAAAAGCTAAGATTTTTGAAGCTAACCAGTACACAAGGGACTTGGACACTGCTTTTGCCAAGGTCCGGGAGGCTTTAGAGAAATCTCAGGAAAGACACAAGAAGGCAGCAGATTGACACCGTTGCGATTTGAAATTAAAGGAAGACGATTGGGTGCTCTTACGTTTTGAGAAGGCACGCCTGAGAAAGAAAATGTAAGGAGCGGCTTTTTCCAAAGCTTAGCATGAGATGCTATGGAGCTTTCCAGATATAAGAAAAGATAAATGATGTCTCCTTTAGACTGAAGCTGCGCGATACTTGGAGAATTCACAATGCTTTTCATGTGAGTCTCTTGAAGCCTTTTAAAGGCGACGTGCCCGTTGATGGGGGAGCTAGATGAGCAACCCGAAGTGGAGGAAAGCGAGGAGATACTCATTTCAGAACAGATACTGACACATAAAGATAGAAAGATTAAAGGTAAAGTGATTAGGCGATTCTTAGTTAAATTCAAGAACTATCCTGCATTGGATGCGAAGTGGATGGAGAAGGACCTAGCAGATACTCCTCAGATTGTGAACCTTTAACTTGAAGCATTCGGTTTAGCATAGTCTACTCCGATAGGACCCCGATTTTAGCATGGGTTAATCTAGTGCAGCGGGCTATAGAGTCACTGATGTCCCTTTGGGTTTCAGGGATGAGTTGAAAGTATTCAGTTGTATGTCTTTATGACTTGGAATTCCGGATAATGAAAATGATACTGATTGATTTGTACTTGACTTGTTTAAGTGCAGGAACTGATAGACGAAATGACCGCAACATTTCGGTCTCATAAATCTCGATAGACATGATTGCAATATGGATTAGTTTATCAGGCATCTGTGAGGTCTCGACTGGATCTAGATGCGATTGCTAAATACGTTGCCGATTAATTATGGTTTGAGATTTGGAATGATTTTTGAATGTGATTTGTCATGTGATGTCGTGTGATGTGACTATCGATTGGTACATGTGCTAGATGTGTTGTTCCTAGTGTGTCGGTACTAACAGTCAGTGTGTGCTAAGATAGTTTATGGCTTCTGTCTGTTTTGCAGGTGTAATCGAGGGCGATTACAATGCTTTCAAGAGGGCACAAACTGGTGACGTGGCAGCAGGTCCCCGGACACACTTACACAGACTGGTAGCAGGGTACAGGTCAGCAAAACGCGGCGGCAGGTTGATGTGGCAGTACCGTACGGATGCTCCGTAAAATCCGCTGACAGGTCGTACGAAAATCCCGCTTTTGCGTTGACTTGCTAATGTGGCAGAGCGTACGGATTTTCGGAATTGGCGGCTTTTGGGGATACTTGCTTTATTTTTGAAAGCTTTTCACTTACTGCTTTTGGGGCTCTGCTTTTGGGCATCCCTTGTGCCAGTAAACAAGTGGGCAGGGCTCACTTCTCAGAGCATCTCGACGCAGAGTCTGAGAGTGAGCACCTACCCACTCTCTTGTACTTTGAACACAAATTAATACAAAAAGAAATACCGAAAGGGGCGCCAGTCTTTGGGGCCAATATCTCTAGGCACGGAAGCACGCCGGGCCGTGTCGACTTAATTGTGATGTGTGAACTGTTTTGAAGTGAATCTCTGTTGTGTCGTGGTAGAATCTTAACTTGGGGTGTCCAAGTTTGTTACATTTTGTCTGAATGGGGAAACTTGAAAATGCTTGCCACGGAGACTATGGGAGACTACAACAAAAGGTTCCTGGATGTCTACCTATCGGGGTCTTTCTTCAAGTTGATTCCCTTGGAGGATCAATTCGAGCAATTTATCATTGGGCTACCATCACCCTTACAGGAATACCGTCTGTCTAAACATGTATCGACAATGCAAGAGCATATGGACCATGCTACGGTCGGCTATAAGCTTATGAAACGGAAGCTAGAGTTTACTGCAGATGAAACTCCGGCCGATCGTAGCAAGCTTATGAAAGAGAAACTAGAGTTTACTAGAGATGAAACTCCGGCAAACAATGAGAACTCTCGGCAACAATGAGGAAACCCCCGGGAATCTCATGAAAGTCAATCTCAAAGGCCTTGTTTGACACAACGTCAACGAGAAACCTTGTTACGAGAAGGCCGATGCTTTGAATGTTTTCAAAGAGGGCATACTTACAATTCTTGTCCTTAGAGAGCCGAGACATCCTCTGAGCAACTTCTAGGTCCGCGAGCAGATAGACCTGCAAGACCACCTGCGGCTAAGAGAGCTAGACCTTATATTTATGGCATTAGTCTTGAAAGTTCAAATAAATTATGCAGAAGTCGATTGGGTGCTCTTACGTTTTGAGAAGGCACGCCTGAGAAAGAAAATGTAAGAAGCGGCTTTTTTCAAAGCTTAGCATGAGATACTACGGACCTTTCCAGATATAAGAAAAGATAAATGATGTCTCCTTTAGACTGAAGTGGCCTGATACTTGGAGAATTCACAATGCTTTTCATGCGAGTCTCTTGAAGCCTTTTAAAGGCGATGTGCCCGATGATGGGGGAGCCAGATGAGCAACCCGAAGTGGAGGAAAGCTAGGAGATACTCATTCCGGAACAGATACTGGCACATAAAGATAGAAAGATTAAAGGTAAAGTGACTAGGCGGTTCTTAGTTAAATTCAAGAACTATCCTGCATTGGATGCGAAGTGGATGGAGGAGAAGGACCTAGCAGATACTCCTTAGATTGTGAACCTTTACCTTGAAGCATTCGGTTTAGCATAGTCTATTCCGATAGAACCCCGATTTCAGCATGGGTGAATCTAGTGCAGCGGGCTTGCACAAGAGGGGAGTTACTTTGCTCCTTTGTCAACAGATTCATGATATAGAGTCACTGATGTCCCTTTGGGTTTCAGGGATGGGCTGACAGTATTCTGCTGTATGTCTTTACGAACTGGAATCCTCGATAATGAAAATGATACTGATTGATTTGTACTTGACTAAGTGCAGGAACTGATAGACGAAATGACTGCAACATTTCGGTCTCATAAATCTCTATAAACATGATTGCAATATGGATTAGTTTATCAGGCATTGTGAGGTCCCGACTGGATCTAGATGCGATTGCTAAATATGTTACCGATTAATCATGGTCTGAGATTTGGAATGATTTTTGAATGTGATTTGTCCTGTGATGTCTTGTGATGTGACTGTCGATTGGTACATGTGCTAGATGTGTTGTTCCTAGTGTGTCGGTACTAACAGTCAGTGTCTGCTAAGACAGTTTATGGCTTCTGTTTGTTTTGCATGTGTAATTGAGGGCGATTACAATGCTTTCAAGAGGGCACAAACTGGTGACGTGGCAGGTTTTTGCAGAAATAATGTAATTGTGGATGATTACTCTTCTTTCAAGAAGGAGGGGATGTTACAAACTGCTGACGTGTCAAGCCACTGAAGACCTAATGGGTTAGGGCTCTCCCCTAGCCAACATGCAGATCTTGGCTGAGGGGCCTAAACCCTAGAAGCAGTAAAAGAAGTTCTCCCCAACTTACTGATCCTTGCCGAGTGGCCCAATTATCAAAGAAAAGGGTTAGGATTAAAACCCTAACCCCTAGACCTTGCTCGATGTGGCCTAATAATAAAAGCAACTACATACACAAGGCTTGGCATAAAAATTGATAAACTGGCAGTTGTTGGACAACCTGGATTTTGTGTCGACATGCTGACGTAGCAGTGTAGGGATAGTTCTGCGTTTTACGCTGACTGCGGCACGTTGTATGGACAACCCATGGGGCGTATGCTTTTGGACCAAATGCTTTTGGGACTTGTACCTTTTCATGTAAACTGCTTTCAGAAGGCCTAAGGCCTTTCAATATGAACAGTGGCCTCTCTCTCTGGCCTTCTAGCGGGAGCAGAGCCACCAATGTCGTGTTGAAGCAATTTAAAGAAATACCGAAAGGGATGCCATCGTTTGGGCTAGTGCTCTCTTGGGGTGAAACTCCGCCACTCCATTTCTCGTGTGTCGTGCATCACTTTTAGGTAGTTGTTTTGAAGTGCCTCTATTCTTTTCCATTGGCATCTTGTGTCCTCCCGTTATAGCGGCGTTTATGGCCTCTTTTCTCGTTGCATCCTCCTGTGTCGGTTGTGCTAGCGCTGTAGGTAGCGTTTCGAAATGTTGTCCGTCTACAAGTGTCGATGACGGCAACAAGGTGTCCCTTTGACGACAGCAAGGTGACGGCCCTCTCCCCTCGACCCCCTACGGAAAACGCCATCTCTAGCAGCCCTTGATGGCGATGCTCTCCCCTCTCTTTGGCAACACTGCCGTGAGCCATCCCCACCTTTTGACTTAGCATTCTTAAACGTTGTGAGCAACAGATTGGTGGGCACTATAGGCCGAAAATGAGGGAGAAAGTCGATAGTCTTGGGGACTTGGAAGCAAAGGACTCTGGAGCTTTCTTTTTGTAAGGTGCAGCGGAAGTGAATGTTGAACTTTGCTCAAGATGAGTGCTCCGAACTATGCTCAAGGGTTCCTTTTACTTACGGAAGGGAGCGCCTTCCGTTCCTTTAGTGAGAGAGTGCAATGGACACAAACAAAGTGGATAAACACTTAGAATGAAGGTACTGAGACTCAGAGATAGAGAGAGAAGAATACGACACCAGAATGTTGTCAAACCCTCCTCCGAAGGCCCCACTCTCTATGGCGAGAGCGGTCTACTTATGATTGCACAAATCTCTACAATGCTTGGACTTGCCGACGATGTCGACGACGAGACGGGCTGAAATCTGAAAATGCTAAAGGCTGAAATCTGCAAATCTTTATCTGCTGAATTCAGACTCTATGTCGGTGACGATGGCGATGACGATAATGTGACGACGACGCGCTGAAAACGCAGATGCTGAAATCTGCGTTTTTCGGGCTGAATCTGCAAACTTTGCTGGATCTGACCATGCGGCGAGGATGTGCTGCGGGAAGGTGAGATCTGCGAGGTTTGGGACTTCTTCTGCGGGTACTAACTGCTGAAAACTGAAAACGCTGAGTCTAGGGCTGAATCTGTCGCGATGGAATTGCAAAACACTGAGGCTAATCTGCAAACCAAAACGCTAGGCTAAATTTTACTTCCTACGGTGGAAATCTGCTAATGTTGGGAATCTGCTGTCTTCTGGGGAATCTGCTAACTCTAGGGCTGATCTGCTGTCTACTGTCGCCGGGAATCTGCAAGTGCAAAAACGTTGGCTGATCTGATGCAAAAACGCTAGGCCTTCTGGTGAGTGAAAACGCTAGAGTTGTCACGAGGGGGGAGTCTTGTTGAGAAGTTGCCTGATGAACACCAGGTTCCTGCTGCCTCTTCTACCAGAAAGTGCTAGCGCTAGGTTTGCTTATATATTTCCTTAATGAATTTGCACTACCTAGTTCTCAACAAAAGTCACTTAAAAATAATAAGTGAAAAATGTCAAAAATAGGGAAAATAGGTCTATGCATTGGAAAATGCTCCTGATGGTTTCTAATGGTACTGCTGATGATCATGCTGTGTGCAACCAGAGGATATGCATCTAATCTAGATTCTAAGTGTCTGGACATGCACGGTCTGCGAACTGACTCACAAAAGTGCCAGATCACTTCCTATTCTAGACTGACTTGATTGAACTGAACCCTGGTCATGCTATAGCTTGTCCACGGACACGTAGGGTTGGATGTGTCACGTGACATCCCCCTTCTTTTCAAAGTGAGGTACTGGTACCGAACTGTATGGCGTCGGGGGAGATCGCCAACAACATTCGGAATCCTCGAAAGGACTCTTTGCAGGCCCACTCTGATGTGTGGGTCGTGCGATACTTGAACTTCATAAAGGTTTGCAAAGTCTTTTTCTTTGGGCCGCGCCAAAAGCGACACAAAATCTTCTGAGTCTCCTTCAATGCTTCCACTTCTTCTATGGACGTAGGTCTATCTTCTTCAAGAATCTCCGTGAATGAAAACTCCTGAAACCACCTCTAACACAAAAACATGAACATACCCATTCCATGTAAATTGATTGGAAAAGCTCGTCTTCTCTAAAGACTGTGCATGCAATGTAGATGAACATATAGACGGAGTGCCAAATCGTTCATCAAACACATGCAAACAATGAGATCGAATGTTTTCTTTCTGATCTAAATCAATCAACTTTGGCAAATCACAATGGAAATGCCGATGCTTGATGCTCAATCCTTCTTGTGCTCTTTCTACGGCCAAGGAAGAGACATGGAGTGTGACTTCCTTGAATGCATACTTTCAGCTTTTCATGAGAAATCCGCATACATTCGTGCTCATTCATGAGTGAATCGTGCTCATCGTACAATATGGCATGCCTTTGGAAAGGGATCACATAAAGACGGTGACTAAAATACAGGAAAAGATCACGAATAAAACACTCGATCAATGGGTGTTGACTAATCATTCGAACACATAGTACTTCCTGTGAGGGTTCTTTGGATTTACACTCGAGAGCCAAGATCGGTTCTTCCTGATTGGTCAAATCTTCCTGTGGGGGTTCTGTGGATCTCGACTCGAGAGCCAAGATCGGTTCGTCGTGATTGATCGAATCTGCAATGAGGTTAGCTTTAGAAAGTATCAACTAACACATCATTCTTGTGAAAAATCACATCATCTCCATACAAATCATCATGCTTGTGAAAAATCACATCTTGATCATCATGCTTGTCCTTATCATCCAAATCATCATGCTCATCATTATGATGCAATTCATCATGCTTTTCATCATGCAAATCTTGTGTGTCTTGCTTTGGAAAAGAAGAGACGGAGAGAGTCTCCTTCTCCTGATTCTGTTCAAACGGTGTGTGCACAATTGAAAAGAGTCGCAAGAACTCTTTCATGTGTTGGTCGCTCGTCTTTTCTTGCTTTGTTCTCGCAATCAAATTCTGCTTGTCTTGTTTTGTTCTCGCGATCAAATTCTGCTTGTCTTTCTTTGGCTTCCAATCGTGCTTGCTCGTGCTCACGCTCTATGGCTGCCACTCTTTCTTCATTTTCACGATCTATGGCTGCCCTTCTTTCTTCATAGGCCTTTCTTTCTGCTTTTCCTTTCTTCGCGTTCTAACTTTCTGTCCATAAACAACTGCTTCAACTCCTCCATAGGAGTTAGTGTAATCCTTGACGTAGATGGGGAAGGGGGAGGGTCGGAAAAGTCTCATGGTGGGGAAAACTCTTCTTCGCCACTCCCATGCTCACCACCTTCATGCGAAGTATCCATTCCGCTTCGGATGATGACCATCAACTGAAGTCTTGGGTTCTTAAGTTCACGAGGAACTTGGGTTCTTGTGGGTCTTGGTTCTTGAGTTTCTTGAGGTTCTTGAGTTCTTGAGGTTCTTGAGGGTCTTGAGGTTCTTCTTTAGCTTGCAATCTGTGTTAGAGAAGGATCTTCTCCTACCCAAGCTCTTCTCTTTTCCACGGGCGCATCCCTTAGCGGCCTTGGGCTCACACCAAGGTTGCTTTTTTCCACCTCACGTCGATTGGCCGGACGCTAAGTGCACGGTCCACTTTCAATGAGTGAAAAGAGGCACAAGGGGAGGCTGGACAAGCCCTTCTTTCTTGGGTTTCTTGTCACTCTTCAAAAACACGATTAGGAATCGACACGCCCAAGAGGACTTGGGTTACGTGCGACCTCAACAAGCAAAAAAAATCTGTGGTTCTTTCCTTGAGTGATACAGAACACTGCCAAAGCTTTGATACCAATGTACGGTGCAGCGGAAGTGAATGTTGAACTTTGCTCAAGATGAGTGCTCCAAAATGTGCTCAAGGGTTCCTTTTACTTACGGAAGGGAGAGCCTTCGGTCCCTTTAGTGAGAGAGTGCAATGGACATAAACAAAGTGGATAAACACTGAGAATGAAGGTATTGAGACTGAGAGATAGAGAGAGAAGAATACGACACCAGAATGTTGTCAAACCCTCCTCCAAAGGCCCCACTCTCTATGGCAAGAGCCGTCTACTTATGATTGCACAAATCTCTACAATGCTTGGACTTGCCGACGATGTCGACGACGACGAGACGGGCTGAAATCTGAAAATTCTAAAGGCTGAAATCTGCAAGTCTTTATCTGCTGAATTCTGACTCTATGTCGGTGATGACGATGCGACGACGACGCACTAAAAACATAGATGCTGAAGTTTGCGTTTTCCGGGCTGAATCTGCAAACTTCGCTGGATCTGACCGTGCGGTGAGAATCTGCTGCAGGAAGGTGAGATATGCGAGGTTTGGGACTTCTTCTGCGGGTACTAACTGCTGAAAATTGAAAACGTTGAGTCTAGGGCTGAATCTGTCGAGGCTGATCTTCAAACCAAAAACGCTAGGCTGAATTCTGCTTCCTGCGGTGGAAATTTGCTAACGCTGGGAATCTGCTGTCTTCTGGGGAATCTGCTAACGCCAGGGCTGATCTGTTGTCTACTGTCACCGGGAATCTGCAAGTGCAAAAACGCTGGCTGATCTGATGTAAAAACGCTAGGCCTTCTGGTGAGTGAAAACGCTAGAGTTGTCGTGGGGAGGGGGGTGTCTTGCTGAGAAGTTGCCTTATGAAACACCGGGTTCTTGCTACCTCTTTTGCCAGAAAGTGCTAGCGCTAGGTTTGCTTATATATTTCCTTAGTAAATTTGCCCTACCTAGTTCCCAACAAAGGTCACTTAAAAATAATAAGTGAAAAATGTCAAAAATAGGGAAAATAGGTCTATGCACTGGAAAATGCTCCTGATGGTACCGCTGATGATTATGATGTGTGCAACTAGAGGATATCTAAGTGTTTGGACATGTACGGTCTGCGAACAGACTCACAAAAGTGCCAGATCGCTTCCTATTCTAGACTGACTTGACTGAACTGAACCCTGGTCATGCTGTAGCTTGTTTACGGACACATAGGGTTGGATGTGTCACGTGACACTTTTGCACGGCTTAGATTGTTCGGCCCTTTTTGAGTGTGAGAAGGAATCAACTTTTTGTTTCCAGATCTTGCACATGCAACATGCCCACCTTGCTCGAGTGTGAGTGATAAACTGAATGTCGATAACTATGCCCTTTGGAATTTGATCATGCGACTCTGGTTTACCAGGAAAGGCTTGTGGGACATTGTCGACGGCTCGGAGCCGTGTCCTATGAGGGATTCCAACAACAGGTACACCTACCTTTAGGATGATGAGCATCAAAAAGCATGTATTGATTGGAATGTGAGCAATGTGAAGGCAATGTCAACCATTGCGAAATCTCTTACATAGGAAATTTTTCCAACCGTACAGACTTTGAAGATTGCCAATGATATGTGGTTCAAGCTCGTCGGAATGTTGGATCGCGATTCTATGATACGAGCGGTCGCCCTTCTTGGACAGTTATTTGCTGTCAAGTTTCCAATAGGAAGTTCCATGCAGTCTTTTCTTATGATGGCAAAGGTTATTCATGATCAACTATCGGCTATGAAAAGTGCACAAAACAGTACTCAATTAGTTGATTGGTACTCGTGAAATTGCATGAGGAGTACAAAATGGTGTCTAGGATACTTCGGCTACAAATCACGACGGAAAAGCTGGAATTTGATGATCTCATCTCTTTTCTCATGGAGGAGGAAGTTGTCTTAATAACTCGAGGCAAAATTCAAATTTCTGACAAAGTTGGTGAAGCACTTGCTTCTTCGGATTCGTGAAAGAAGACCGATAGCCATTGTTACAATTGTGAAAAGCGTGGTCATTTGTCTAGGGATTGGAGATCCAAAGGCAAAGACAAAAGCTTTACAAAGGACAAAGGCAAAGCCAAGCATAATGAGGGAAGCAGTGAAATGACTCAGGGAAGGACAATAAGGAGGTAGTTGGTGTGGTCAAGGAAGGACAATAAGGAAGTAGTTGGTGTGGTAGAGACTACATGGGCAAGGACTCCCGCCTTCTAGTCAAGCAGATACCGTTGCCGCCACTAGCTTCAGCTAGGGAGAGGTTTGTTAGCGGTAGAGAGGGGCAAACAATGCTCCCTACAAATGAATTGGACTCATGTGCTGGAGTTTAAGCTATCAGTATTTGAACCCGTGGATCAGAGTTCAAGGCATATGCATCTTGCAAGGAACCAATCATACGTTTAGAAGTTGTGTGAAGTTTGATTTCTAGGATTAAGTTTTTGAGATGTCTTATCCTTTTTCGTTTAAAGTTGAGTACTTTTAAGATTAGCCAAGTAAGCTGCTTCATCTTATTCTACACATGCCTTTTCTAAAAACATTTTTAAGTTAATAATGTTTTGTTTTATCTAGTTTTCTTTTGTAGCAAATTAAGAGATTTAGTTTTTTTTTTTGCGTCCCTTGCTTTTATAGTTTTATGAGTGTTTTATCCCCTCTTATAATTCGTGAGTTCGGACTATTCTGAACTTATGAAGGTGTATCTAAAACACTATGGATGAGTGCACCAATTCATTGTTGCTGGCTGGATTATGGACAGGATGTGCTTCAAAGTTCATTATCTAGGAGTGTTTGGACGTGATGTGCTCACAGTTCTCGAATGGGGATACTTGGACATAGTGTGTTCTAGAGTTCAACTTTCTAAAAGGCAACTGGTGCTCAAGATGGCATTCTTCTTAGGTGACATGTTGATACTAGCCAATCTGAGGTGTATCTAGCATGTCAGGTGTTGCTGGGGTGTTCATGGTAGCTTCTTTGTCACGAGGCTGTAACAATTACTAACTTTATTTGCTGGGTTCCTTCCCTTGATTTTTGTTTAATTTTTGGGTCCCTTTGTTTGAAGTCACAAATGACCGGACATTGTATGCTAGTGTGAAACGAGAGTTTCACCCGCAGTAGTGAAGGCCGGGTCGCCACGAGATGGTTGGGCCGATCGGCAGTGAAATCCGAGTAGTAAAATGGTAACGAGGCTCAGTTAAAGTCATTCAGGCACTTGTTGAGACTTCATAAGTTGGTGGGTACTAGGAATTTAAACCAAATGGGCATAGAGGACACTTGGCAGCTCTGGAGCACTCTGCAAGACACCTCGGCTAGGAGGGGCCGTCCAAAATCGATTTGAGGCCGTTGGGGCTGATTTTGAAGCCCATTGGGAACCTACATTGTGTGTATGTGTGAGTAATGGGTGTAGGTCTACAACTTTAATGGAAAGCTTGCCTTTTTCTTTGTCTTATGTAGCACGATGATTCTGCTCTCGTACACCTCTCCCCCCCTGTTGAATACAGAATCGTGATGCCCAGCTCAAGGGCTTTCATCTATATGTAGAATTAATTGTGGGTTTATGCGTGATTGCTGAGGCAAGAGCCTCTTGCACAGGGTTCCAGATTAGCTAACTGCTAATGCAAAGTAGGTACCGGTTGATTTAGAGAGATTTTTTGCGAGAAATCCTGTCTAAATCAAAGGGCAAGTAGCTCTACACGTGCAGAAACTCAAGGGCTACCTAGATGTGCGATTGGCACGCAAAACGGAGCCCAAAACAAATAATTACAGCTTGTTGTAATTTTTCCCAAAACAGAGAATTACAACTTGCTATAATTTTTGCAGGTTTAGGGTTTTGACCCTTTTTGATACCTAAAGATTCCAAGAGCTTCGGGGAAGCTAGGAAATTGCCGAGCAGGCATTATGGTGTATTTTAGAGGCTAAAAACAGAGAATTCAGTGTGTTGTGTTTTCTTGCGAGGTTTATATAAGTGCTCTAATGCGCGTAGAAAGTCACCTATTACTGGTGATTTTGTTTGTGAAGCCTTCTATTTGTTGGGTTAAAGGCCCAAATGGCCCCCTTTAATGTATATTTTAAAGGTTACTAACCTTTGGCCAAGTTCACATTGAACTTGGCCACTAACTTTAAATTGGTCCTATACATATTAATAAAGGGAATGTGAGTTTTTTAACTCACTTACTCATTCCCCCAAACTATCGTGTAGCGTGCCCCCTCTCTCTCTCTCTCTCCTATCGTTCTGCTAGCGCCCTTCTTCCTGTCTCCACTCGCCTCTCTCCAAGGTGCACACTCTGCACATTTCCGCGTGCTCTTTCACTTGCACACACCGCCACGCGCTCATCAACTGGTATCAAAGCCCAATTAGGGTTTGCCCCCAATTAGATTTTGCAATTTCATCGCCAAAGGACTTGTCCCCGGACACTAGAGAGCTCCCGGCAAGCCAAATTGACCTAAAACAGGCTGAAATTAGGTCAAAATCAGCAAATTACAGGTTATGACAGCAAAATACAGGTTTTGCAAATGATGTATTAAGGTGTGGGAACACTTTTACTAAGTCCCCGCTACCCGAAAACACTGAAATTGCCGGAAAACAGGTCCTAAAACAGGTGTTTTCAACAAATTTCAGATTTACACAAGTTTTTGCAAGTGTTTTTATGATGCAACTACATTGTGGAAAGTGCAGATTGATGCAATCTACGCACATTTGACAAATTTTGGCTATGTATGACCATTTGTGGCTCAATTTCATGCAATTTAATGCTACAAATTGGGGCTTTTGCTCTTACATGCTTCTAAAGGCTGTGCATTAGCCTTATGTATGTTCTGTGAGGCTAAAAACAACTAAATTTGTTGTTTTCGAGCACAAATTCGCTCGCTGAAATTTCCTGCGCATAAATTTCAGAAATTGTTTTTTGTGCCCAAATCGACCTATTTTGCTCCAAGTTGCTCTTGTGACCATTTGGAGCTGTAGTGCACATCTCTGTAAGGCTATACTCCGGTTTTTTGTGCATTTTGCCCAAAAATTCAACGTATTAGCCCTCTTATTCGTGCAACTATGGCCTCATCTTCTTCGGATGTGAAGAATCTCTTCGAGATTAGGAGGTTCGATGGAACAAGCTTCCACCTTTGGAAAGACAGGATCCAGAGAATCCTATTTCTTAAGGATTGTGAAGGGGCACTTGAACAGGTAACTCCACAGAATATGACGGATGAAGCATGGGTTAGCTTGAACAGAAAGGATGTTACATACAGTAAAATGGCCATGACCGATGAGACAGTCATTGATGTGAAAGGTCTCACAATTGCTTTTGATGTGTGGGAGAAGTTAAAGGGAATGTATGAGAATACAACGCCTGTCAATCAAGTGCATTTGATGCGAAAACATGTTGGCATGCAACTAGATGAGTCCAAGAGCACTGCAGAGTACTTGTCGTTGTTCGTAGGTACTTTGTCGCAGTTACAGGATTCAGGCTTGCCTCCTTTTGATGATAAGCTGAAAGGTATCTCTTATGACCTTACCTGAGTCATGGGAAACATTGGTGGTTTCATTGTCCAATAACCCCAATTTGACCTTTGATGGTGTTAGGGGTTCTATCTTGAATGAGGAAATCAGGAGGAAGGCAAGTGGAGAGGGAGGCAGCTCTGCCAACATGGTTAGAGGCAGGACAAAAAAGAAGAATGCCTATGCTCAAAGGAGTAAGAGTAAGAGTAAGGAAAGGGGAAATGCCAGCAAAGGCAAGGGTGATGTGACTTGCTATCAGTGTGGCAGGAAAGGTCACAAGAAACCCGATTGCAGGTACTATAACGCCGAGTTAGAACGGAAAAAGAATGGAGGAGACAAAAAGAAAGAGAAGAAGGAAGTCAAGACAGATGCACAGGATAGCTCAAAGGACAAAGAGAAGGTCAATGTGGCTTCTATTGTTGTGATTGAGGAGCTGTCAGATGTAGAGAACATCTTGTGTGCCACTTTGTCAGATGATGATGCTTATGACTTTGATGCCTCTCTTAATGTTCATTCACAGGATATGCAGATCACTAAGAGTGATCTTATTGATGCTTTATTGACTATCAATGATGCATTATCCCAGACTAGGATTGTTGATTCCGGTGCTTCATTTCATGTGACTCCTATCAAGGAGTGTTTTTCTACTTTTGATGCAGGCAAGCGTCGCCATGTATACCTTGGAAACAATCATGCATGTTTTATTGAGGGTATTGGCACTGTGCATCTCTCCATAGACGGCACGAATGAGCTTGTCTTGCATGATGTTAGATATGTCCCGGGAATCAAGAAGAGTCTGCTTTCTATTGGTCAGATGGATATGCATGGTTACAACATCTTATTTGAGAGAGGATCATGGAAAATGACTAAAGGCTAAAGGCTGATTGTAAAGGGCACAAAGAAAGGGACACTTTACTGCATGCATGGAAAGGCCGTGTTGGGCAAGTTTATTGCATTGGCTGAAATTAACTCACATGGAGTTGTGGCACAAGAGGCTTGGCCATATGAGCCAAAAGGGCCTTTCTAAGCTTTGTACTTTGAACAAGCTTGATGCTAAAGGCACAAAGCTTGACTTTTGTAACGAATGTCAATATGGCAAGCAAGGAAAGCGTTCTTATTACTCTGGTGTCTCTCGTAAATCTTGTGTGCTTGATCTTGTACATTTTGATGTATGTAGCATGCGTACTAAGTCTATGGGAGGTGCATGTTATTTTGTCTCCTTTGTTGATGATCATTCTAGGAAAATTTGGGTTTATTTGCTTAAATCTAAGGATGAAGCCTTTGCTGCGTTTAAGAAATTTCATGCATTTGTGACCACCCAAACAGGTAGAAAGCTAAAATGCTTGCATACGGACAATGGAGGGGAGTTCACAAGTGCTGAATTTAACAAATTTTATGAAAATTTGGGCATTAAGAGGGAGCTTACTGTGCCATACAGCCCCTCTTCTAATGGTGTGGCTGAAAGATTTAATACGACACTTTGTGAGAGGGTGAGAAGCATGCTGTCCACAACTAATCTCTCTCATGGATTTTGGGGAGAAGCTTTGAAAAATGCAGTGTATATATGCAATCGATCCCCTCACATGTCTTTGAAAGGTGACATCCCTGAAGAGGTTTGGTCTGGCAAGCCTGCTTCATATGATCACTTACGCATTTTTGGTTGCGAAGCTTTTGTGCATGTTAGACCTGAGTTGAGGAGTAAACTAGATGCCAAGTCCATTAAAGGCCTCTTCATGGGATATGGTGAAGAAGGCGAAATGGGTTACAGGATTTGGTTACCTCAGCTCAAAAGGGTTGTACGCAGCCGGGATGTTGTTTTTAATGAGGCAAGGCTGCTTCAAAACAATTGTGCCTCAAAGCCGGATGATGTTTTTATTGAGGCAAGGCTGCTTCAAATTTCAGCATGACCAGCCACTTGTTAGGCCTATTTTTGACCCTTAGGATGTACCACATATGGCTGAAAATGTAGATGATCCAGTGGTGTTTGAGCCAGATGATGTTGGACAGCAAATTGAAGCTCTCGAAGGGCATTTGCAGCCAAGAAACAATATTGAAAATGATGGACATCAGCCCATGTTGATGATTTTATCATGCCACCTGATCTAAACCCATTGCCTGATAATGTGGATCATTGGGTGAGGCGGTCTACTCGTCAAAGACAGCCTGCGAGCAGATATGATCCCTCTTTGCATTACATTATGTTGACAGATGAGGCAGAGCCTCTTATGTATAAAGAGGCAAAGACATGTGAGCACAGCGACAAGTGGGAGCTTGCCATGCAGGAAGAGATTAAAGCTTTGCATGCTAATCATACTTGGAATTTGGTTGAATTGCCCAAAGGAAGGAAGGCTATTCCTAACCAATGGGTGTATAAAATCAAGACTATTGATGCAAAACCCAAGTATAAGGCAAGGCTTGTGGCAAAGGGATATGTTCAAACCAAGGCATAGACTTTCAGGAAGTGTTCTCTCCCGTTGTGAAGATGACCACTTTGCGTGTATTGTTTGCCATAGTGGCTGCTCTTGATTTGGAAATGGACCAAATGGATGTACATATCGCTTTCTTGCATGGTGATGTGGAAGAAGAGCTTTACATGAAGCAACCCGAGGGTTTTGTTATTCCTGGCAAGGAACATATGGTATGTATGCTCAATAGAAGCTTGTATGGGCTAAAACAATCGTGTAGACAGTGGTACAAGAAGTTTGATCGCTTCATGCTTAAACATGGTTACAAAAGAAGCCATGCAAACCATTGTTTGTATACCAAACGTGATGAGGATGGCAGCCCTATCATTCTTGTGCTCTATGTTGATGATATGTTAATAGCTGCAAAGAAAAGAAGCACTGTTGATGCTCTTAAAGGGCAGCTGAAATCTGCATTTTCAATGAAAGACCTTGGGGCAGTTGAACATATACTTGGAGTGCGAGTTACAAGGCAAAGAGACAAGCGCCTATTGTATTTGTCGCAAGGAAAGTACATTGAAAAGGTGCTGGACAGATTTAACATGGCTGAAGCAAAGCCTCTTGGTGTGCCATTACAACCATATGTCAAAATCTCCAAGGATGATTGTCCTAAATCAAAGGAAGAAGCCAATGACATGCAAAGTGTGCCTTATGCTTCAGCTTGTGGTTCCCTTATGTATGCTATGGTTGCTACTAGGCCTGACATAGCCCATGCAGTGGGAGTTGTGAGCCGGTTTATGGCTAATCCAGGCAGGTTGCATTGGGATGCAGTAAAGTCCATTATGAGGTACTTGAAAGGGACTAAAAACAAATACCTCTGGTATGGTAAAGGACCAATGGAGTTGAAGGGATTTTGTGACTCTGACATGGCTGGTGATGTGGATACACGGAAATCCACAAGTGGCTATGTGTTTACTCTTGCGGGAGGTGCTGTTTCATGGTGTTCTAGATTGCAAAAGATTGTTGCATTGTCTACGACAGAGGCTGAATATATTTCAGCCACTGAGGCTTCTAAAGAAGCTATTTGGTTAGCACGCCTATGCAGTGAGTTTGGTTTGCCTGCCAAGGCACCTATGCTTGGTTGTGATAGCCAAAGTGCCATATGCCTGGCAAAGAATGCCATGTTTCATGCAGGCACAAAGCATATTGATGTGCGGTATCGCTTCATACGAGAAGTGCTTGAGGATGGCCTTATTACATTGGTTAAGGTCCATACATCACAAAATCCAGCTGATGCTCTCACTAAGTGCTTATCCAAAGCACAACATCATCTATGCATAGAGATGGTGGGAGTCACGTAGCTTAAAGGCGCCATTTATGCCTTTAAGTGGGAGGTTGTTGGGTTAAAGGCCCAAATGGCCCCCTTTAATGTATATTTTAAAGGTTAGTAACCTTTGGCCAAGTTCACATTGAACTTGGCCACTAACTTCAAATTGGTCCTATACATATTAATGAAGGGAATGTGAGTTTTTTAACTCACTTACTCATTCCCCCAAACTATCGTGTAGCGTGCCCTCTCTCTCCCTCCTATCGTTCTGCTAGCGCCCTCCTTCCTGTCTGCACTCGCCGCTCTCCAAGGTGCACACCCTGCACATTTCCTCGTGCTCTTTCACTTGCACACACCGCCACGCGCTCATCACTATTGTCGTTATGTTACCGAAATTGGGCTAGAATAGGCAATTTAGAGCCTAATAGAAGTGGGACAGCTCGTAGAAGTTTACAGGTTTTCTTAAGTTTAATTGAAATAAAGAAAAACGAAAGGGGCGCCAGTCTTTGGGTCCGCAGGGTGTCGTTGTCTACTTGGGAGCGCTCTAGCTACCAAGTCGTGAAGTGTTTTGAAGTGGTGAATTCCATTCACGGGTTTAATTGTGAAGTTACTTGTGTCGTAAAGTATAGGTAAAGTTAAGCAAAGTGTACATCAGGTGAAAGCTAAAGTTTACCACCCTTTAGTGAGGCTATGGGACCGGTTTCATTCTTCATCGATTTGGTCTCACCATTTATGTCCGCTATGAGCTGAGAGTGTGTTATAAGTTATGGCATCTAAAGTGATGTGATCCCAAAATTTATTTTGGCTAGGTATATATGTCAAATCTTGGGTAGGGTAATTTTCTTAGGTGACTATATGCGAACCCAAAGCCCCCATTGTAAATCATCTAATTCATTGCTTAGGTTACTTGGTTAAGTAGTCTCTCTCTCTCTCTCTCTCTCTCTCTCTCTCTCTCTCTCTCTCTCTCTCTCTCTCTCTCTCTCTCTCTCGCTCGCATGTGCATCCTCTCCTTGGTTCGGACGCTTCCGCATCGTCAACTTTGACACATAGATGATTTTATTTTTCCTGTTTGGATAAGCAACGAAGCTAAGGTTGCATGTTGTCGAGTTTTCAACATTTTATTAGTTTGGTTATGCTTTACCTCTTCAACATCGAGGCGTAGTACATTGTAATTTCCGTCTTTAGTTTACAAAGGATTTAAGAATTTTCTGTTTTGTTTATGGTGTGGTATGGAGTTGGCAATGTATAATTGAAGTCTTTGTGCTGCCTTATCCTTGTGATTGCCTATAAAGTTAAGTACGTGTTTCAAATTTACAGTAAGAAGTTTCTCTCATGTATTTTGCTTGGGCCTTTATTAAACGCACACTTTAGTAGATATTACTTTGTTTTTATCATTTTTTAATCGAAACAAGATATTTAGTGATCTTCTTCTGTATTTGTTTTCTTTTGGGCCTTGCTTGTGCTGTGTAAGTGTTTTAGCCTTACATAATTCACAAGTTAAGATTTTTTTGACCTTATGAAGGTATACATGGTAACACTTCCAAGAAGAAACACGAGTAAATAGCAATGCAAAGTAGAAATGCAGCTTATCTCTAATGGTGATATTTCTTGTTCTTTTGCAAGGCATTAAACTTTAGGCGCAATTCACAGTTTTCCTGTTATGCACAGGCCAGGATAAAGAAGATCATGCAAGCGGATGAGGAAGTCGGTAAAATAGCGATGGCAACTCCTGTGCTAATATGTGAGTGGCAATGGTGGTACATGAACTTTCACGACTGCTTTGGCTAGTTGATGCAAGAACATGGTTTTTGCTGATTCTTTTAATTGTCAATTTTAGCTTGTTTGAAGAGAAGATCAAATTTTTGAGATCTTGGTTAAGACTTAACATTTAGTTTTGCAAGGAAACATGTTTATTGATATATATAATCTTGCTTGGTTCTCTCACACTACATTTACAAAAACTGTTCATATTGTCTATAAACTTCAATATTAAAACCTTAGGAATATATTAGATCATGCAAAGTTGTCATGAATAAGGTGAACTAATCAGCTGCATGATGAGGTTCACAACAAAAGCATCTTGATTTTGGGCAATTCAGGAGATTTCATGGATGCGGAGATATCATATATGCTGAGGATCTTAGAACACAGTGTTGAGAGATTTTTCGTTGAGAGCTTTCTGGTCCTCTCAATCTGGGGTTAAATTGATCGGTTACGTTTCAATCACCGACATTTGCATGTTTTAGAATTCCTTTTAGGTTATTAGTTTTTGTACTTAACCACCACTTAATTGTCAGAAGGAGCTTTCACCTTGGATTTTAACTCTTTTAGTGCTTCCATAGTACTTTTTGTCACAAGCTGTGGACAAACAAATATCAACTTGTGATATTCTTTAGTTTTCAACTTGCATTCATCAGACTGTGGTGTCTTTGGTTTTCCTTGATTTTACGCTGAATGCATTTCCATACCTAAATTTTTTTATGCATTACCTTATCTTTCCTACATTTCTGCGCCATATTAAGTTTTCTTACTCCTTAATCAAAGCCTTTATGCAATAGAAGACTGCGACAGAATATTGCATATAGAGTATTCAATTGTTTTTGTATTAAATCAATTAGAGTGTTGTCAAGGAAGCTTTTGACTACATAGGTTCTTGCTAGAATAAATTATGGTTGTTCCACCTATCCTCACTTGAGCCGAGAACGGTATTCCCTCTCTCCCTCTCATCTCTCACATTGAACAAAACAAAGAGCTACGGCGACTCAACTCACCCAACAAATATATCAATAAATTGATATATTTAAATTGGGCCAAGGGGGGTCCAGATTAGGTGCACTCGTCGCACACCCACCCGCCCAAGAATCCGATCGACGCAGGGAATGGCTCGTTGGATTCCTCTAACCTAGAACTACATGCACGTCATGCCAGATGCCCACCGTAGTGTAATAACATCTGTCAAAACGCGTATACAAACCATTTATGCAAGAGGGTTCCAAAACTGGAAAACCTAATCTATGGACTTGTTCAGACATGCAAGTCCTGCGATTAGGCTCACAAAATTGCCGGTACTAACCCTCCTAGGATTCTAGACATCCCTATCTAAAAAGAAGGGGAAAACTGGCTCTGGAAGTCGATAAGCATGTCCACGTGGCACACAGAGCCATGTGCACGTGACATGTTATGATCCTAATGTGGAACTCTCAGGCTGTTTTGTCAAGCATTCCATGTTTTCATTGTCATTTGATAAGTGCTTTTGTTTGAGCATGCTGTTCCTTTGTCTGATCATGAGGATATTGGATTCTGTTTTCAAAGCGTTTGCTGATGTGTATCCATCATATTTACCCGATGGGCTTCCATCATGTTGTGGGTCCGACCTTGATCACAAGATAGAGCTTTTGCCCGCTAGCCATCCCGTCGTCTTGACGACCTTGTAGGTTTGGTCCGAACGAGGAAGATGAGATCGCTAGGTAGCTACAAGCCTATCTTGAGAAAGGTTTTACTGAACCTCGTAATTCTCCGTGGGGTTCCTATAGTTCCCGCCAATAAGGAGGTCAAGGTCACACTCGCATCGGTGTGGGCGTGGTGGTATGAGACACCGGTCCTTCTGGCAAGTGGCTAGTTCGGTGGTTGTAGGCTCCCAAGCTCGGGGGTGAGCCAATATTGACTCTATGGCTGGGAGGTAAGCCTGATGTCCGCTCTCTACATTTGTTTATGTGTGAGTATGGCTTGTGTCATGTGTGTACGATGGATCCAGCTAGGGACTAACAATGCCCCCCCACCCCCCCCAAATTGTATCAACCATTGTCCCTCTCCTGTTTGTGAGAGGAGGCACCGTTGTACACCCCTTTGGTCCCATAGGTCATATATGACCTCCGAGGACAATAATGGATCTCTCTCTCTCTCTCTCT
The DNA here is from genome assembly GCF_014529385.1 of Adiantum capillus-veneris. Taxonomy (NCBI): domain Eukaryota; kingdom Viridiplantae; phylum Streptophyta; class Polypodiopsida; order Polypodiales; family Pteridaceae; genus Adiantum; species Adiantum capillus-veneris. The sequence goes on along the minus strand of NC_140948.1, from coordinate 130,892,194 downwards.
CTCTCTCTCTCTCTCTCTCTCTCTCTCTCTCTCTCTCGCAATGAATGTATCTTATCTGTCCAATAGGTGGACTTCTGTCTCTAATGGACGTTTATATGATCTTTCTTCCTTTCAGCGTCTTGCCTCATCTATCACTCGTCCAGTTTGATTCTACAGCTTATGCAAGTTGATGCCTCCCCTTTCCCCCCCTCTTACCCCTTCTTCACTTTGTCTGGTTTTTTTTTTTGGGCTTTCCTTCTTCACTGAGGGTATCTTAGCGCTTCTCTTTTGTTCTTGTTTTGTGTGTGACGTAGCTGCACCTTTTCTCTTTGTGTGCTCTGGTTGTTGCACATAAATATGTATGTGCATTGATTGCGTGGTGGGTGAGTGTATGCTTGGAAGTGTGCCTATTTTGGATATATTGGTACCTAGTTCTACACCCACTATTGGGCACGGACGACGTTAGTGGTAGTATTTAGTCAATACTATGCATGATGCAGCTGATGGTTATATTGTCTTGTGGGTGACAACAATGAGTCTATACCTTGCACTTCCCTTTAAGGGTGAGTCTGAGCTTATCCTGGATTCATTTAGGTGTATATATTTTGTATATGTGGGGTGTCAGAGGTGACTTTAGGTAGGACTTCAAGTGGTGGTCCTCTTCTCGCCTTTCCTGCATTTGTCCTTTCAATTGGAGATACTTCTGTGGAGGAGGAAAATAATCCTTTTGTCACCACACTCCCCTTCATGGAGTGGATGATGGCCTTTATCATTCTTTTGGTGCAGGGCTTTCCGTTTCTTTTTATACGAAGCTGTGAGCCTCTTCTACAGTATTCTCTCGGTGGTCTTGGAGGTTTGCTGCTCTAGCTCTGGGACTGGCCACGAAGCGGTGGTCATCTCCTCTCCTTTGTTGCATTTGTCCCTTAAATTGGAGATACTTTATGTGGAGGAGGAAAGTATATTTTTTTAAAACATAGTCCTGGTGGTATAGCAGAGGATGGCCTTGATCTTTCTTTTGGTGCACCACTTTCCCTTCTTTTTATGCATTTGTGGGCCCTCTTCTACAGTATTCTTCTTTTGGTGGCTATGGAAAATTCTAAAGGTGCGATTGCCTGTAGCTCCACAATCCACTTTTCACTATATTGATGGCGCTGTGGTAATTTTATTGTTTGTGATTCTGCACCGCTGGGGGTTCTTCTGGTAATTATCGGAGGTAATTTGTTTATGTAATACAAAATGGTCGACGCCCTCCTTTTCTTCCCAAAAAAAAAGAGAGATTTTGTTAATGACACATAGAGGCCAAAGAGAACTGGCCTATGAAACAAGACCGTATATACAAAGTGTCATTGTCGTCTGAATATCATAAGGTAGAATAAAAATTTATCTGCCATGGTGTGGCTGTGGCAGTGAGGCCAAAGAGGAACGGGCCTATGAGACAAGATTTATATACAACATGTCTTTGTCGTCTGGATATCATAAGGTTGAACATAAATTTATTTGCCATGGTGTGGCTGTGGCTGTGTGTGTGTGTGTGTGTGTGAGAGAGAGAGAGAGAGAGAGAGAGAGAGAGAGAGAGAGAGAGAGAGAGAGAGAATCTTTATCCCCAGATGTATCGGAAAGGTTTTTCCCATATTTTTTGTCTATGGACCGGTGGTCGATTCTTAATTAATGCAAAGGGTCAAAGCCCCACTTTTATTGTGCGCGCGCACACACACACACACACACACACAGAGAGAGAGAGAGAGAGAGAGAGAGAGAGAGAGAGAGAGAGAGAGAGATTGGATTTCAGCCAAAGCTTTGGAGCTCTTCTTGCAAGATCTATGTGACAGAACCTATGACATCACTCTACGGAGGGGAGCCAAAACTATGAATTCACATCATTTGTAAGCAATGAGCATGCAAAAAGCCCTCTTAATACTTGGTCTTAAGTGCCGCACGCCAGTTACGCGTCTTGACTTGTTTATAGGAAGGAGTGTGTTCGCAGTCACAGTGTCTTTGATTTTTTGCGTGAGACTGTCTCTCGGGTTCCCGATATCGATCCAGAATCTGGAGGTGGTGAATCTGGACGTCGCAGGTAATTGTCTGAAGCGCAATTCCTGGTTGGGCCTTTTTTTGTTTCCTGGTTTCCAGTTGTAATTTGCATCCATGTCAACATAGGAAAGCTGCAGAGGGTGAGAATGATGATAGTGGTGATGAGGACATGAAGCGCTCTCGAATAGTAAGTGCTATGTTGTTTTCTTACATGAATACGTATGGTTGGTCGTTGTTTGTAGATTATGAGATGTTGCACATCCTCAGATTGTTTCTGATGCTATCATTGTTTCATCATTACTGGTGTGTGTTCCTTCTAATTCTCCTGTTGCAACCAGGAATCGCAGGCCCCTGCAGGTAGGGGCCGGGGTCGCGGCCGTGGCAGAGGGAGGAAGAGCAATAGTGAAAGAGCGAAGATGGCAGAGGTGGACAAGCCTGATGACAATGAGGGGCCGTGCTCACCGCATCTGAGTGAGGACGGTGAGACTAGCTCAAAATCACCAGCAGATGAGGTGGAAGGTGAGCCTAGTGCAGGCGCTAAAGAACCTCTGCCAAGCTCAAGATGTCCAAAAGACTTCGATCTGAACATGGAATTGGATGAAAATGGTGAGGTGGCAGTTGGGAAGGAGGAAGATCATTCTCAATGGTTAGGGCCAGGATTACAAGGACTTAGTCCTGACACGGTTTCATTAAAAGTTCATCAGGATCAAAATGTATTTCAGCCAGAAGAGGACTACGACTGTGAAGATGAGGAATGATTTGTCATCATGGGTTCTGTAGTCTCATCTTCGAAGGTTAACATCTCACACTTGTTAATGTAGAGAGTAGTCTGTTAGATCTTGACATCAAGGTAGGAGCTCTGGGTTGAGGCCCCCGTGTATGTAAAGGAAGTTCTTCATAGTAAACTAACCACAAGAAACAAGTAAGCTGTGGGTGGGAATTTAGAACTTTTGACAGAATTGTAGCAGGGATCTGGGTCAAGATTGTAGCAAGGATATGGTTGATGTAAGCCACACATCTCCCTTTTCCTTGCATTGTAATTTAAGGCGGGAAATTGCAAGAAGATTTTCAGAAAATTTACGTGCAACTGCTGAAGATTGGTAGTTGTCAATGCTTTTGTTTTGTTCCTCTTTGCTGAATTGGGAGGAGTAAAGGTATTGCACAATCACATGCAAAGCTAATTGATCTTGCAATAAACTTGTCGTAAAGATTTAGAAGAGATTTTAGTTTGCAAATTTGAATGGCCAATTTGTTATATTTATTGGAAGGAAGATTTTACTAGATGGGATTTATTTGATTTAGAAGAGATTTAATTTGCAAATTTGAATGGCCAATTTGTTATATTTATTGGAAGGAAGATTTTACTAGATGGGACCTATTTGATTTAGAAGAGATTCAATTTGCAATTTGAATGGCCAACTTGTTATATTTATTGGAAGGAAGACTTTACAAGAGTAATATTTTAATAAACTTGTGAAAATTTAGAAGAGGAGATATTTACTTTGCAAATTTGAATGGCCAACTTGTTATATGTAATGGAAGGAAGATTTTACAAGATGGTACCTATTTTGTAAATTACTGGAAGTCCTAGCATGAATGTCATGTAGATTTTGTAATACCGATAGCCACAATTTTGTAAATTTTGTAGTATCAGCTGCAATTTGCCCTTTTTTGCTATGTTGAGACTTTACAAAAAAAAGGTAGGAGGGACCGCTGCAAAATTTTGCATTGATAATAGCTTTGGCTTCATGAGTTCAAAAGAAAATGCATAGCAATTGTATCTCAAAAGTTTGGGACGTTTGATCAGGGAGGTGGGGGAAAGTAGGCAATTTCAAGAGGACTCAGAACACAGAGATGTGATGCTGCGAGTACAAAGAAATCCAGCAAGAAGTCTGCAGTCTGAGGTAGATACAACTGTAGTTCTATCTACTTACCGAGATGCATAGTGAAAACTGTACATCTCTCATGCATTTACACGTCTGCCAATCACACGAAGGAGTGGTGACCTTAAAGCTGAGGCATTTCATGGCTAGTGGCTTCTCCCTGCCCCATTGTTCTGTGCATCACACATGCAATGAAGTGGCAACGCAAGTTGATGGCTCATGGCTTCCCCCACGGTGTTACTTGGTACCGTGGGTTCCTCTGCATCACATGCCATGGAACGGCGACATCAAGTTGTCTTTTGTGGCTCATTGACCTCTCCCAAGGTGTTGCCAGGCTCTGTGGGTTGTTGAAGAAATTCAACAGCTTGCTGTGCCACTTTTCTTTCAGCTAAAGATTCCAGCATAAGATCAGAACCTCCTGCTATGGGACCTGTTTCAAGTACAAAGGGAGAACATCAAAACCACTGGTCTCTTCAAGCCACTGCTTCGAATCAGAGTAAGAAGGGAGTAATATTACCAGTTCTTGCTGGGAATAACCCCATGCTCACTGCAGAGATTGGTAGAATAGAGACTCCGCTTTCATTCTCTTTGAAAGCCTTGGCTATGGGTATCCTTTTTTTATCTGTTAGGTGAACAGCTTCCGGTGTTCCAATCGCATGAAGATGTCCAGCAACACGTGCAAATGAAGTAGCTTGTCGTTGCAAATCAACAGAGCTCTTTGAAATGCCCTACAAGGGTTACAATTTGTCTTCACACACACCTAACTATAAGCGAGACATGCATTCCAAGTAGAATCTGACTTCCACTCTCTTTATCCTCAATTAACGTACATAACATCTTCTTAAGATATTGTGCCTGAGAGCAGTAATTACCTCAGTTTGAACGTTTGATGTTGTTGCATCCGCAAACCGATCTAGTGTATTTTCAATTTTGTGCACAAGCTTCGTTGCTGGAAAACCAACCAGAACATAAGAACATGTACCTCTCTGGACTTGCAAAGTTTGAAGTAAAAAAAATATGGCAAGGAAGAAGGAATAACCTGTGGACAAATAATCAATTCGTTACGTCAGTTCAAGACAACACATGTACCAACATACACTTGTTTTGTGTTGATTACTAGAATGATGGCCTCTCTTATCAAATTACCATCAAATCCTCTTAAGAAATCGAGAAATATGTTAATGTCAAACAGTCCCAACGGGCCTGCAACATAGAGAAAATCCCTGCATGAGTCGTTAAGGGGATCCCCAAGTATACATCCGAATCGGAACTTGTATCTACCATCAAAGATGAAGACTGAATGTCTCCGTATCTGACTTGAGGTGTGGAAAATCATAAAGTTGGTGTTACCAACCTCCACTATGAGATCTCTATCTATGCAAAAGAGCTCTAATGCATGTGAATGCTGCTGTAGCCTCTCTAGTGTCTAAATGATAGAAACAATACTATTCGTGTATCACATAATATGGACCTGTGTACCAGCAATTTCGCCCCAGCACTCCTTGACCATGTATGTGGAAGAGGTCCCACAGATGTGCTCTCAGGCCCTCACGCTACGCATGCATTTTCTCCTAAATCTTTATACAACCATTTGTCGGAAAGCCCTCACATATAGCCCTGGCTGCACAAATAAAATCCTCTCCTTGGCGATCTGGTTTGTTCAGATGCTCTGCCACGTTGTATCCTTTGTATGACCCTCTGTACCATGCCCCCCATGAAACGGCTTTGCGAGATGCAGGATAGGTCATGGAGGCATGGTACGGACGGCAATATAAAGGATACATGTGGCAGAGCATACCAGATCGCTAAGGAGAGGATTCATTTGTGCAGCCAGGGCTATGAAGTATGCTAGACTCTATGACATGCTTTGGCTCCGGATTGGTAGCTTCTGATTTGCTAAGATGATGCACGTGGTGTGGAGCCAATGCACTACCAAAGATGTGAGCGTGCGCACGCACACATCCATGAGCTTGCATCAATACAAAGATCTGCGTACTGAGTTTCTATCATAAGTTATAAATGCAGGGCAGGCAGACTCGGCCATACTAAAAAAAGCATAAAATAGGAATGTTGGCATGTAGCAAGTCTATAAAGACTTAAAAGTTACTTAAAGGAATTAGCAAGTTTGAACTTCACTATACTTTTGGGGGACTGAAAACTTTCCATAGCCATATCCAGCCTTGAATTGTCTCTCTTCATCATCCTACACCACTTTTTTCACTGTATGTGACTGGTTTCATCGTCGCAAGCGTACATCATCTTGCTGAATTTTCTGTTTTCAGAGTTTTTCTCGTTTTCAGCCACCTCTCACATCAATGATGATCCAATGCCTCTTATGATTGATGGATGTCCCAAGGAGATGGAAGAGATAATTGTCTGCTAAGACATTAAAGCGGATTGGCTGATTTGATGTAGCCTTCCCTTATCATCAAAGGTTGCTAACAAATCCTGATACTCAAATCCAACATCAACATGTTTCCAATGTATGTCTGCAATGATGCGATTTGTTACGTTGGAAAAGTAATGCAAGTAACCATGCATGGCCTCATTATGTCAAGGTGGTGTTTTTTTGTTTTGTTTTAGGAGTCCAGGACGGGTACCCTCTGTCGTCTCCGCAGAACAAAAGAGACAACAAAGACTTCAATGCACCCAAGCTCCTAGGGCAGACGCTTTTGTCACTAGTTTCCACTAGACTATGTGAGACTACGCTTCCCCAAGAGGCCAGGATTATCTACTCTCTTAGAGCAAAGTCCTTGAGAGACCCACATGGTTGAAAGTTATGGGCGTGATAGCGACCAAGTACCTCAGGTAAGAGGCCCAGGTACTGAGGGACTTGCTTCGGCCTTCCCTTTGGAGTTTCCTCCGCCACGTAGCTTATCGCTCACCTCGCTAAACTTTCCTTGAAACCCGACAGTTTTCCTAGAGGAAATGCCATACTTGCTTGGATAGGCGTCGGCTCATAGGTGGTGTCCGCTAGGATTGGTGATGTCCCCCTTTCATCTCCCAATGCCGTTTTGGCAAGACGAACCCCACAAGACTAACTCGTGCTCATTTCTCGTCGCTTTGGGAGAACGTCATTTCCCTCGAGAGGGATCGGAGTATAAGACTAAGCATAGGAAGGAGGGCATCACCCCTCCATCCGCCTATGCAGAGCACTCAAGTACCCGAGCACAGCCTCATTGAGGAACTTCACCACAGTTCCTCAAGTGCGGATCACTGCGGCATACCCAGAAGGGTATGCGAGCCTCCCCACCACGGAGGATAATGGTCATCTCATCAGGGTCCAACAGTGGGTCGATACCGTTGAAGGTAGAGTTGAATTGGTTTAGTAATTGCCCCCTAGGACCATCAAGCGCCGAGCACATCGTCATCAAATGCGAAAGCGACCTACCCTCTAACTGGGAGCAAAGTGGACAGACACTGTGTCCGCGCCTCCAACTATCAGCCAGTTTGAGCCCACCTATTCTAGCGAGAACCAGCACTCTCTCCCCTTTTCTATCCATAATAGTGCTCCTATTAAACTGCAGTAGGTATCCATGTGTCTACCCTCTAATTGGGAGCATAGTGGACAGACACTAAATTTCAACCCACCTATCCTTGCGAGAACTAGCGCTCTCTCCTCTTTTCAAGGTGGTGTTGCACTGACACCAAGGCAACTACCCTCTCGCGCAGGGACACCATAATTGTGATCCCTCGTATGTAGTGTTTTAAGTTTCCTATGCTAAGGGCGCATGGTCCTATATGCAATGGTAGAGAACTGCACAATTTTGAGAGAGAGAGAGAGAGAGAGAGAGAGAGAGAGAGAGAGAGAGAGAGAGAGAGACAGAGGTCCCAACCCCCCCCCCCCCCCGCACAAAAACAAAAAAGAAAAACTGTCACCGATGGGGCATTTGCTTTAGAGTGTAAATAGAATATTCACAGATGCAATAACTCGATGCAAAACTCGAGTCTAGGACGATGACCGGCATGGTAACTCTTCAAGATGAAGCATCTCCAGGGCTGATTTGATGCACCGATTAACTCCAACTCAATGTAGTTGCTGTTAGGTGATGGCCACCAAGGGGGTGATCTGGAGCTGATTTGCACACCTGATGTGAGAGGAATCAAGGGCTGGATGCTGGCTGCAGATGCCAACACAAAAACACAGCAGCTCTTCCAGCAAGTGCAAGGCCAAAAAACACTACAGCTGACAGGGCAGATGTTTTTTTTTGGTGGGGGGTATAGGGGGTAATGCCAAGAAGAGGATGGCAATGGGCTGCCAGAATGCTGCGGCTGCAAATGAGGGACACTAAGATGGGTTGAAAAATGCGGAGGGGTAAGGAGTATGCGACCTCTTGAATAGAATGCTATGAGAGTCCAGATGGAAGTGCTCTCAAAAATTAGTCAAGGAGAGAGTTCAAGTGGACATGTGCACGTCGTGAGTTTCTACCACGGTTAATGCCGTAACTCACTATCTGGTGATGTGTTTGACATGGGAACTCATCCCACATGTCTCCCTTCCCCTAGGCTACATGCTAATGTTACCGGATGCCCACCAAATTTTAATAACATCCGTCAAACACGAGTACAAACCGTTTATGCAAGGTTCCAAAACTGGAAAATGTCAAAGCGCAGCAGAAAGGCGAATCGGATGACGATTGTGAAAATCCTCCTCTAAATCAGCCTCCGACCGCAGACCACCCTCCACAGCAATAGTGCAAGGCCTCAGACAGTATTGTGCACAGCTGCAAGGGGACAAACGCTTCACAATACAGATAGCAAGCACTGAGAGAGAGGAAAAGAGCTTGCAAGGAAAGAGAGAGAAAACGCTGCCAACACAAAAACACTAGAGAGAATATGCGACCTGATATGCATTTGCTAGAGAGAGAAAATACTAGAAGAGGAGGATGCGATCCCAAAACATTGGCCTCAATACTGCAATAACACAATCTGTACCTTTCATGGTAGACCACTTGACACCAATGACCTACTTTTGCTGGCCTGAGACCAACTCATGTGTCATTCCTCTTGATGGAATAAAGCTCTCCTTGCATGGCCTCCTGCCACTTTGACTGAGCCTCCTCAATTGTAAGGAGTTCTCAATCCTTTGCCACAAAGCTTTGTGCTTTATCCGATCACATTCAATTTGTACTTCTTATATGTCGTCTTGTAGACAACTTGACACCAATGGCCTCCATACCAACTCATGTGTCATTCCTCTTGATGAAATCAAGCTCTCCTTGCACGGTCTCCTTCCACTTTGAAATTGTAAGAGTTTCTTGATCCTATGCCACTAAGGACATGAAGAAATAGTTCACCTGTAATAGGGTCCATTTGTCTCAACTTTCTAAAGCGTCGAACCGCCTCATAGTACCTACAGCACATCAATCCGTTGGAAAGTTTGTATGTCACACTGTAGTCATAGCATCTTGCACTCGGTGTTTGCCCCCACTCTCAAAAGCTACTGGTATCTCCTCCTCCTCATCCACACTGCGCTAAGAACCATCATCCACTACATCATCTCAACACCATGCATCAATTTCCGAAACCCAAGGGACAAGAAGCAGAGAAAAGAGGTTTCATCAACTGTAGGAGAGGATTCAGCATCAGAATCACCAAGAAGAGGCAAATTTGGGGAAAAAGTGGAAGATTTGGGAGCGGAGCGGAAGCCCCTTCTACAGGAATATGCTCGTCGAAGACCACAACTTGGCTTGCCACAATCTCCCTCCTATCTGGATCATAAAGTTGATAGTCCTTGGAAAGAGTATTGTAGCCAACAGAAATTATTTAGTTAAACTTGGATTCAAACTTCCCCGTTGCTTCTTTGCAATATGGAAGAACTCAATCTTCTTCTCGTTGATCACCAATTTGTGTTTCCGCAGTGCCTCAAAAACCTGTAAGAGATGTTTCCTATGTTCTCCTTCATTCATAAAGGATACAATAATGTTGTAAAAGAAGGTACCCTGTAACAGACTTGGACACTCCAAGTCAAGAATCAATCGCGACAACACCAAATAACCACTTCAAAACAATTCACAGATCACAATATAGATTTGCACTGGCCCGGCGGAGTTCCGTGCCTAGAGATATTGGCCCCAAAGACTGGCGGCCCTTTCGGTATTTCTTTATGTATTAAATCAATGTCAAAGTACAAGAGAGCGGTTAGGGTTTCCCTCTCAGACTCTACGTCCAGATGCTCTCCAGAGTGAGCCCTAAACCACTTATTTAAAGATTACAAGGGATGCCCAAAAGCAGAGCCCCAAAAGCTTCCAGTTCAAAAGCAAGTGTTCTCTCTCACAAGCTCTTTCTGTGTGGCTTTAATAAAATAAAGTAGAGCTTTCCCTCTCTCTCTCTCTCTCTCTCTCTCTCCAATTTGCGTCGCCCAAATCAGTCTTTTTCAACGCTGTAAAATCCAGAGGTCCGTACTGCTGCCACATGGCATTTCTGCAGCCTGTTTTAGGGTTTCCAGACACTTTAGGGTTTCAGCCAGCCGTTAGGGTTAGGGTCTCCAAAAATTAGGGTTTTTGGCAGTTTCTGCTCTCAGTAGCCACGTCATCACTTTGTGACATACCCCCCTCTTGAAAGCATTGTAATCGCCCTCGATTATGCTTGCAAAACCGACAGAAGCCATAAACCGTCTTAGTAGACACTGACTGTTAGTACCTACATACTAGGAACACACATCTAGCACATGTACCAATCGACAGTCACATGACATCAGAGGACATCACTAGACATCATAGGACATTCAACATTCATTCGGATCTTAGACCATGATTTATCGACAATGTAGCTAGCAATCGTATCTAGATCCAATCGGGACCTCATCGATGTTTGATTGACTAACCCCTATTGCAACCATGTCTATTCGAGATCACTCTGCCCAAAATGTTGCAGTCATTTCGTCTATGAGTTCCTGCAATCAAAAGAAGTCAAGAACAAATCAATATCATAATCAAGAATTCCATTTCATAAAGTCATCCAGTAGAATACTGTCAGCTCTCAGTATCCCTGAAGCTCAAAGAGACATCAGTGACTTTAGTATCAAAATCGAGACATATGTTGACAAAGGAGCGGATTAACTCCCCTCTAAATTCTAGGTTCCATTTGGAGTAGACTATGCTAAACCAAAAGCATCGAGGTAAAGTTTCACAATCCGAGGAGTATCTGCTAGGTCCTCCTCCTCCATCCACTTCGCATCAAATGCAGGATAGTTCTTGAACTTAACCAAGAACCGCCTTCGGACTTTACCTTTCTTCGGATCCTTATGTGCCAAAATCTCTTTAGGAACAAGGATCTCCTCGTTTTCTTCCACTTCGGGTTGCTCATCAGGCTCCCCATCATCAGGCACATCACCTTTAAAAGGTTTTTATAGACTGACATGAAATGCATTGTGAATCCTCCAAGTATCAGGCACTTTCAATCGGAAGGAGACATCATTTATCTTTTCAGTGATCTGGAAAGGTTCGTAGTATTGCATACTAAGCTTTGGAAAAAGCCTCGCCTTTCCCTTTTTTCTTTCTCAGGCGTGCCTTCTCAAAACGTAAGATCACCGAATCATCCTCCTTCAATTTCAAAGCGCAACGGCGGTGATCCGCTGCCTTTTTCTGTCGTTCTTGAGACTTCTGCAAAGTCTCGCGAACCTTGGCAAAAGCCATATCTAAGTCTCGCGTATATTCATCCGCTTAAAAAAATCTTATCTTTCATGCTTAGGAAGGGTGGAACCTTCGCAGCACCTTCAACAATCTCAAATGGCGCCTTCCCCATCGAAGAGTGTATTGTATTATTGTAGGCAAATTCCACCAAAGGTAAGTACTTTCCCCATTGAGTCTTCTAATCCGAGATACAAGACTTCAATAAATCTAAAACCACTGAATTGGCAATCTCATCAGGCCCGTCAGTCTGCAAGTGGAACGATGACGAGAACTGCGACCGCGTGCCAATGTTCTCCCAAATTGCCTTCCAAAACAAACTCGTAAATCTAAGGTCTCTATCAGAGACAATCGTCTCAGGCATGCCATGTAATCGGAAAATCATCGTGACCATTCTGTGTTCTCGGGATATCAAAAATGAAATCCATTGCTATCCTTTCCCAAGGGCGGGTGGGTATGGGTAAAGGCTGGAACAATCCCTGTGCTTTATGCCTGTCAAACTTAACCTTCTGGCATACTAAGCAACTGCGCACAAACTCTTCCACATTCTTTTTGAGTCTCGGCCAAAAGAAGTATCTCTCTACCCCTTTCATGGTGGTATCAATGCCGCAGTGAACCGTAAAAGGTGCACAATGGCATTCAGTCATAACCTTTTCCCTCAACGGTCGTGTAACGCACAACATGGTTTTTCTCATCAAGTAGCCTTCTCGAATGGAGTATTCTGCTTTACTGTCTCCCCACCCCATAAAATATCTGCAAAATCTGTATTTGTGGCATACTGATCGACCATATCCTCGAAGCTCCTATGATGTATCGCAGAAATAGCCGGAACCAACGGCTTCCGAGACAAAGCATCTGCCACCACGTTCTTCTGTCCCTGCACATGGACAATCTGGAAGTGAAACTGTGACAAGATGTTCGCCCACCCCATCTGCTTTTCCGAAAGCTGCTTCTGTGACAAGAAGTAGCGCAAACTGTGATGGTCTGTAAAGACAGTAAAATCCCCTCAGAGTAGGTAATGCCGCCACTGAGTAAGAGCATGGATAACCGCCAAAAGCTTTTTCTCATAAATCTGTGCTATCATCTCCGGCCTAGAGAACAATCGGCTCTCGTAAGCAATGACATGGGCTTCTTGCATCAAGACCGCACCCAGACTACGACCACAAGAATCACAATATACTTCAAATGACTTCTGCAAGTCCGACAAAGTCAAAACTGGTCCCGAAGTCAATTTCTCTTTCAATGTCTGAAAGGCAGTCACCTCTGTGGGTCTCCACGAGAAAGGAGCTCCTTTCTGTGTCAAGATATGCAAAGGGGAAGCAACCTCTGCAAACATTCGTAAGACCAGCCTGTAGTACGAACACAGTCCCAAGAAACTTCCAACTTCATGGACATTCTTCAAATCAGGCCAATCACGGATAGTGTCTATCTTGGCCGGATCCATTTGCACTCCTGCTGTTGAGACAATATGTCCCAAAAAGTGTATCTCTGCAGCAGATGATCTCTGTGTTCTGCCTCATTCTTGGAGAAAACAATGATATCATCAAAGAAAGTGTCAACAAATAGCCTGTACTCTCGAAAAATCCTGTCCATCATCCGATTAAATGTCGCAGGAGCATTGGTTAAGCCAAAAGGCATCACCAAAAACTCAAATAACCCAAAAGTAGTCAGAAAAGCTGTCTTGTAGACGTCTCCCCGACGCGATTCGGATCTGATGATATCCACTCTTCAGATCAATCCTGCTAAAGCACGAGGATCCCTGTATCCTGTCGAGTATATTATCGATCCTAGGAATCGGAAATCTGTTCTTGATGGTGATTTTGTTGAGAGCTCTATAATCGATGCACATTCTCCAAGATCCGTCTTTCTTCAAAACCAACAACACTGGAGAGCAATACGGTGAAATACTAGGTTGGACAAGACCCTTTTCCAAGAGGTCTTTCACTTGGTTCATAATCTCTTCATTCAGTGCTCGGCTCACACGGTAAGGTGGCCGGTTCGGTGGCATGCTTCTAGGTATCAGATCAATGGTATGATCTTTAGGCCCTCTAAAAAGCAATCGGAATGAGTATGGAGAAAAAATCTTGGCGTTCTTTTGTTCAAGTCAAAACATATTCAACGTTTATCCATCGTTCAGTTCTCTCCCAAAAGAATGAGTAGAGAAACTAAAGTTCATCAAGTACAATCTCTGAGCCCTTCATTTGTCAAAGTCGCTTTCTCGGCCCCGTAGTCAACCACGGCGTACTTCTTGTGGTACCAAGGGATTCCGAGTAGAACGTCACTTGCGTGCCCTGGACACCCTTGTCATTGCAAACGAAGTTTGCCAATGCTCGGTGTAATGGCAACATCCCGTATCCGGATGCCAGTCAAACCACCTCCGCCTGTGGCGTCAGTCTGTCGGGCGTAATTCCGAATCGAGCCGCTAATTCCAAGTGAAAAGAAGTTGGCCTTGGCTTCTTCAAAAGAGCTTCCTGATCCTTCGCTTTGCCCTAAAAGCGGCGAAGTTTGTACTTTCATTCATTTGATTCGGTGCACGTCCCACGCCATATGGTACCAGTTCTGCTTTTTCTCTGCCTTTTCTGCCACGTCTCTCAATTGCTTTAGAACTTTCTGGCCTTTCTTCATCTTGTTCATTCGGTGCCTTGTTAGGGCACTTCGTAGAGATATGTCCATGTTCCCCGCATCCAAAGCACTTCCCCTCCTTGATGAAGTGAGCTCTCTCCTCAGGAGTAAGCTTGGGTTGTGCATCCTTTTTCTCTGGGCTACTCTTTTTCTTTCTACTTTCATTCCCAGAAGTCTGTTTGGCTCGTTGTGTCATGGCCTCATCTGTGGGGTAGGTCAGACTGCCAGAGTGAATGGCAAAGCCCCGCTTCGCAGGACTCATCCACTCCTGAATAGAAGCTAACTTCTGCTCCAAGCAGTGATCTCGGATCTGTGTAGGTAGACCCAAGGTGAACCGCTCAATCTGTTCTCTGAATGAGATCTTCTTGAACCGCTCAATCTGTTCTCTGAATGAGATCTTCTTGAATGAAGAGGCAGGTAGAAAAGAGCTCTAGAATCTCTCACAGTAAGCATTTATTGTATCTTTCTTGGTCATCCGAAGATGGTTCCAAGCAGCTCGTATATCGCGTTCATACTCTTGCGTCAACCAAGAAGAAATAAAAAGCTTCTTAAATTTCAGCCATTTAACTGGCGCAGTCTTGTTTAAAAGAAGCGTGGACCACCAAGTGCGAGCATTCCCCTTAAAGTAAGAGGCAGCTCTCTGAATCTTGGAGTGCTCTGAGAAGCATCCTTCCGCGAAAGCGATGTCAAACTGCTGTATAAAAGACAAAGCCTTCGAAGCATCTGAGTATCCTGAAAAAGTATCAAATTTGATCGAGTGTCCACCTTCCTTAAACTCTCGGACTTTCTTGCTTTTATCTTCCAGAAAGTCATACTGGTTGGCTTTATAAAAATTCTTCTTGTTCGCATAAAAGTTTCCGTCATCGGAGTCTGAATTGTCTGTAGACGAGTCCTCAGTAGAACTGTCAGTCTCTGGGCGAGATTTAGACTTCTTTGCCTTTTTCTTGCCCTTTCCGAAGCGTTGTTTCTTGCTTCCCTTTTTGCCTTTTCTGTCTTCTTCGCTCGAATCTGAAGAGCTAGAAGAACTGTCAGAAGAAGAAGAAGAAGAACTGGGTACTCCTTCAAAGTGAACACGTTTCTTCTGTTTCTTTGCTTTGTCAAATGTTGACTGACGACCCAAATAACCCGGGAAGTCAAAGCCCTTCTTCTGCTTTTTGCCGTGCTTTTTGGCTTTCTTTTGCGCGTCAAAAAGCTGAGCAATCCGTGCATCAACGACCTCTTCTAATTCCTTCTCTGAATATTTCTTGTGAGCAGAAGGTTTCTTGAGAGTGGGTTTCGGGGGTGGTGTTGTGGTTCTTTGCCACTGCTTGTGCACTTCCTGAAAAGAAGTCTCACTCCTTTATTTTGCAATTTTTGGGTCCTTCGCAAAATTGAGCATCATCTATACCTAGATGAATCCAGGATAAGCCCAGATTCACCCTTGAAGGAAAGTGCAAGGTATAGACCCATGGTAGTCACCCACAAGACAATATAACCATCATCTTCATCATGCATAGTATTGACTAAATACCACGACATCCCCACTAACGTCGTCAGTGCTCAATAGTGGGTGTAGAACTAGGTACTAACATATGCTCCCCAACACAAAACACCACCCACACACACACACACACACACACACATGAGCATACATCAACACAAAGTTCAACGTACTGAGTTTCTGTCATGACTCCGAAGATCAAGGGCAGACTCAGTCATAATGAAGCCTAGCACTAAAAAAAGCATGAAATCGAAAAAATTAGCACAAATGAGGTAGTTGATAGGGCATACGCACCACAAAAGATAGAAAGAATTAGCACAATATCAACTGGTCATAACTCGGACGAAAACTTCACAATGTGAAGTCTGCATGTCCTCTATACGACTAAAAAATATACCTAGATGAATCTAGGATAAGCCCAAATTCACCCTTGAAGGAAAGTGCAAGGTATAGACCCATGGTAGTCACCCACAAGACAATATAACCATCACCTTCATCAGCATCATCTTTGTTGCATCGCCGATCGATTGACGACGCTCCATCTCTCGTCGCTCCGCCTAAGTAGGCCGAGGCGGGCCATACTCTCTGCCGGAATCTTCGTTGTGATCCCTGCCCGCATCTCTAGATGCAGAGGGAGTCGATTGATCCTTGCGTGAAGCCATAGGTGCCGTGGAAAAAAAAATTGGGGATCGGATTTCCCGTAGAAGAGAAATTGGCGGTGCTCTGATACCACTGTAACAGACTTGGACACTCAAGTCAAGAATCAATCACGAGAGCACCAAATAACCACTTCAAAACAATTCACAGATCACAATAGATTTGCACTAGCCTGACGAAGTTCCGTGCCTAGAGATATTGGCCCCAAAGACTGGCGCTCCTTTCGGTATTTCTTTATGTATTAAATCAATGTCAAAGTATAAGAGAGCGGTTAGGGTTTCACTCTTAGACTCTGCGTCTAAATGCTCTCCAGAGTGAGCTAAACTACTTATATAAAGATTACAAGGGATGCCCAAAAGCAAAGCCCCTAAAGTTTCCAGTTCAAAAGCAAGTGTTCTCTCTCACAAGCTCTCTCTGTGGCTTTAATAAAATAAAGCAGAGCTTTCCCTCTCTCTCTCTCTATCTCCAATTTGCGTCGCCCAAATCAACCTTTTTCAACGCCGTAAAATCCGGGGGTCCGTATTGCTGCCACGTGGCATTTTTGCCACCTGTTTTAGGGTTTCAGCCAGCAGTTAAGGCTAAAATTAGGGTTTCTGCAAATTAGGGTATTTGGCAGAAATTACGGTTTGCAGGAATTAGGGTTTCTGGCAGTTTCTGCTCTCGGTAGCCACGTCATCACTTTGTGACATACCCACAAACGATTTGCACTCTCTAAAAATGTGGTCAATCATCTTGTTGAATGTTGTAGGAGCATTTGTTAGATCGAAAGGCATCACCAAATACTTGTACAATCCGAAGGATGTCTTGAACATGGTCTTGTATACAAATGCATGAGCGATCCTGATCGAGTCTGATAATAGCCACTTTTTACATCGAGTCTGCTAATACACCAAGAACCTTGTAGTCTGTCAAGTACATCATCAATCTGTATCATAAACCTGTTCTTGATGGTGATTTTGTTGAGAGCTTTGTAGTCAATGCATTTCTTCAAAACTAGAAGAATTGGTGAACAAAAAAGGGATGTTCTTGGTTGAATTAGACCCTTTTTCAAGTTGTTCTGTTACTTCGTGCATTATTTTCTCATTATGGGTTGCTTACTCTGTAAGGTGGCCGTGGCCGGTTCCGTGGTGTACTGCCAGGTATCAAATCGATCGTATGATCTTTAGGTCTCTCAAGAGGTAGCTCTCCCCAAGACTAGAGATACACTTTTTGCTCAGCTTAATTTCTTATCGTCATTTCATCCACAAATAGATGGGCAATTGGAGAGAGCCAATTCAACGGTTTTGGACTTGTTAAAGTCTTATATATTTGTTCACAAGACTCAATGGGAGAAGTATTTGCCTCCGGTATAGTTGGCTTACAACAACACTATTCACACGTCTACTGGAAGGTGGCATTCGAGATTTTTGAGGGTGTCAGAAAGGTTCCACCAATTTTGAGCATCAAGGACAAGATTTTTGTAGCAAATCGGTACACATAGGATCTAGACACTGCTTTTGCCAAGGTAAAGGAGGCCTTGCAAAAGTCTCAAGCGCTACTTGTAGTTGAAGGAGAATGATTGGGTACTGCTTACTTTTGAGAAAGCACGCCTAAGGGTAAGGAGAGGCTTTTTCCAAATCTTAGTATGCGATACTATGGGCCCTTTCAAATACACGTACAGATCAATGATGTATCCTTTTGACTCAAGTTGCCACATACTTAGAAGATTGTCAATGCTTTTCTTGCAAGTCTCTTGAGACCTTTCAAAGATAAAGTGCGAGAGGACACGGAGCCAGAGAAGCATTTGTCGTTCCAGAATTGGCGCACAAGGAAAGGAAAGTGAAGGGTAAGCTTGTATGTCGATAATTAGTCAAGTTTAGGAACTATCTAGCTCTTGATGCAAAGTGGATGGAGGAGGACTTAGCAGATCCTCCTTGGTTACTAGAGATTTACCTTGAGGCTTTTGGTTTAGCACCGACTATTTTGAAAGTGCACGATGAATCAACACGTTGAATCTCGTGCGGTGCATGCTACGAGAGGGGAGCCGCTCCACTCCCCTATCTCAGATTACCAAAAATAGAATAAAGTCACTAATTTCTCCATGAGATTTTAGGGATATTGAGAGGCTGATGGTATTCTGCTGAATGAATCTATAAAAAGATGTACATTGAAATGGGAATTCCTAAAATGAACTTGTTACATGTGTTTATTGTTTGAGTACGTGTCGAAAAGATGAAATGATTGCAGTATTTCTCTCTTTTTCCTACCGGGTGATGTGAATGTGATAGTAACAAGATTTAGTTGATCAAGACATTCGTGAACAAATGTGCCGGTCTGGATGCGATTGCAAATAAGTTACGATGATCATGATTCTCATCTAAGATCTCGAGGGGGATATTTATGTGAATGTTCGATGACTATCGTCTTCGTGCAAATGCTGGATGTGTGTAGTTTAGTGCATGGGTACATAGGGTTAATGTCTCCTGATCTAGTTTTTTGTCCTTTTGGCAGGCGTAATTACTCTTCTTTCAAGGGAGGCGTATGTCACAAGTTAGCGACTTGGCAAGACATAGGGATTAGGTTTTTTAAATCCCCCTTCCAATTTTGGACTTTGGCCAAGGCCTTAAAAGAAGAATCTATGCAAACACTGTTGACGTGGCTGATCGTACAAACTTGCCCCTAATTCATGGACTGTTGACATGGCACATGTACAGACAAGCCGCAAGATGCAGAGGTAGGATCTGGCGCGCTAGCTTTTGGGGAGCTGAGCTTTTCATGTTATATTTTTTTGGGCCAAGGGTCTTTAAGTACGGCCTTTGGGGGCTTACTCTGGCATTCCAATTGCGAAAGCAGAGCGTAAGTTCTCCCAGCTATTGTACCTTTGTGAAGCAATAAAGGAAGAAATACCGAAAGGGGCTCCAAACTTTGGGGCCAGTACATCTAGAAGCGGAACTCCGTCCCTTTGTGTCGACTCTCCTCTTCTCTCTCTCTCTCTCTCTCTCTCTCTCTCTCTCTCTCTCTCTCTCTCTCTCTCTCTCTCTCTCTCTATTCAAAGTGAGTTTGTTGTATTTTGAGGTTGTAGTTTGAATTTGTGTGTTGCTATTGATGTCACGCTTGGGTGTCCAAGCCTGCTACACAAGGACAATGCCTTCGTGTATTTCTAAGAAGCAGCATACAAAGCTATTACAAAGCACTCTACACAATGAGCTACTAAGGTTTTAGTGTTGGTTCACACTAACCTTTGTGGACCTTTACAGACTTCATCCCTAGGTTGAGCTCTATACTATATGTTGTTGGTGGATGATTTCAGCCGCTTCCTCAAGCACAAGGACAAGGTTTTTGAGATCTTCAAGAATTGGCGTACGCTTGTGGGGAAGGAATCCAGGAGCAATTGAAGATTATTCATGAGGATAAGGGTGGAATTTACCTCTAATGCTTTTGTACAAATTTGTGCAAACCATGGCTGGATCACTCTCAGAGAATGGAGTAGTGGAACAAAAGCATAAGATTGCGGTGGAGATGGTACAGACTATGCTTGAGCATCTAGATCTTCCAAAGACCTTTAGGGCTGAGGTAGTTTCTACAGCGGTTCATACCCTCAACGGGTCTCCTATGACTTCACTCCCTTGATAGAATCATTTGAGGCTTTCTTCAATAGTCCCATTTTCAGACTTTTGGAGTGATACCTACGTCGTCCAAGCAAACCCTCAAAGAAACAATCAGCTTGAGCTTGCAAAAAGTCTTCGCATTCTTATTCTAACTCTGACAAATTTGACTTCAATATATCGAGTAAAGAAAAAGACTGGTTTTATTAATTGAGCAATGATCGAAGCCGATACAAGTAGGAAGGATTCCTCCTCTAATTTTACATCTAGGCTGATTTCTCTGTCCTTATTCTTCTTCGATAATGCCTTTCTTGCCCAATAATCACCACAACATTGTTCCTGTGGAACCAGGGTATCCCAAAGAGTACATCAAACCCCTTAAGTGGCATGAAATAGAAGTCCTCGTATCCTAGATACCCCTGACAGTGCAACCGCAATTTGCCATGATAGGTGTAATTGCGACATCATACCTTGGTGCCGCTACAACCGCATCCATTTGTGATCCCATTCCTTCAAGCGTAATCCCAAGTCGAGCTGCTAATTTTGGTGAGATGAAGTTGGCCTTGGCTCCTCCATCGAAAAATATCAAGACTTCCTAGTCTCATACTTTGCCCCATGCTGTGCGAAGCTTGGTATCTCACCCTTTTGCTCTAAGGTCGCCCCCACAAAATCTGGAACCAATCTTGCCTGTCTTCTCTTTCTTTGCCTACTTCCCAATCGATTTTGAAGTCTATGGCTTGTCCTCAGCTTGCTCCTTTGGTTCTTTCTTACGACACTTTGCAAGAATGTGCCCTTGTTCCCCATAGCCATAAGACTTGCCCTCTTTGAAGTATTATGTACGCTACTCCACTGTCTATTTGGGGTGTTTCTTGCCCTTCTTCTCATCGGAAGACTCTTTTCCTGTTGAAATGGACACTAGCTTGCCCGAGGAATAAGTCCAGGAGCCAGAATGCATAGAGAAATTGTTCTTGGAGTGTTCCATGAGCTTCTAGATGCTCTAGGATTTTTGCTTCAAACAGTACCACCGCATCTCTTTTTGTAGACCACAACAAAATTGCTCCATCTGCCCTAGAAAGAAATCTTCCTAAAAGAAGCTACTAGCAAAAAGGTATTCCAAAACCGTTGACAATAAGTAGCCAAGGTATCTTCCTTTGTCATCCTCATACGATTCCAAGCTGTAATGACGTCCTATTCGTACTCCTCCGTCAACCATGCCAAAGTGAACAGCCTTTTGAACTTTACCCACATTTCCAAGGCTTTCTTATGCAAAAGCAAGATCGACCACTATGTCTAAGCATTACCTTATGGAGTTTCTACAAGCTCCACCAGTGTCACAGTAGGCTCAAGGGCAGGTCCCAAATGCGACCCAGCAAGACAGGAGCATTCACATGTTGCGGAATCACTCGAGCCTCCAAAGAAAACTTTTTCCGTCTATGAATGCGTGGCTAGGACACCAATTCCTCAACTATACCAATTCAAACAGCCATCTTTGAGCGTTTTGGAGGTGGATCTATGTTTCAAAGCATGCCTGGTTATGCGCCTAGAAATTAGTGGTACATGCCACGAACAGTGTTTGGGGGTATGCAAGGCGTGATGCCAAACCCCATGTATGCTAATATTGGCTCACAGTCAAGCTTTTGGTGTACTCAGGTTAGGGCCAGTTCGTAGTGCCACACGACAATTGGTATGGCTTTTTTTTATCAACCAAAAGGCAAATATGGCATCGGGAAGCCAGAATGCTAATGGCCAAGGAGCACACGTGATCCCAACCATTGCACCCCTGTTGCAAACACTTTCCTAGGACACTTTGATAATGCTTGACAAGCCAATTGACCATGCACATTGTGCTCATTGCAAGTTCGAGAGTATGAGTACCACACACTACTAGAGTGCTCAACTTTTGCTCACGTCCGAACTTGCTTCCCTCACATTTTCAGCCATGACTTAGACCTACACACTTTCCTCTCCCACCCACAGTGCAGGCTCTCCATTGTGACTCTCATCACCACAATCTTGGAGCATTGAGAATCACTTATCAGCCCCACACATACTACATCACATGTATTTTTGGTCCCATAGGTCATATTTGACCTCCAAGGACGAAAATAGAATCTCTCTCTCTCTCTCTCTCTCTGACACACACACAATCAAGGAGGAAGAAGTGGGGGAGGCCCATGGACCCACCCACATGCTTTTGCAATGAAAGTTTCTTCTCCACCACAGGCCTTCACGTGTCGCTGAAACTGCCTTGCCTTGACTAACCTTCGACTCCACCACTTAGGCACGCATGCAATGAGCTGCCAGTGTAGTCTCTCTTTAAAAAATTCGTTCAACCTGCTAGATAACACTAAAAAGGTACACGGAATCTTCGTAGATTCCATTAAAACACAATTTCACTAATCGAGCCTCCCTACTCAAAGGATTTGTGCGAGGAAAAAGTGTTTTTAACCCCAGCACTTCAAAAACAAAAGTTAGACCAGCTTGAGCTCTACATGTGAATTCACCACAGGCCTGTAGACAAACTCACATCTTTAACACATTGCTACATGAATTTAAATTTGGAAGTTGACAACATTATGTACAAACACAACCTTGTTGTAGACCTGATCCATAGTTCTCCAAATTCTCTCTCACAAAAGGCCTTGGTTGCATAATTGACATGCCTGAGCGAACCTCGTAGCGAATCGCATCAAGCTGTGCCATTGCCTCACGTAACTCTTTTTGCAGCTGTTCAAAAGAAAAAATTAGCACACTTGTAATCAAATCCACGACACACACATTGATTAAGCTGTTGGCTCTAGCTCTTTGATGACCCTAACTTACACAAACATCTTATGTCCATAATCCTCAATAACACCAAGCAATATTCACAGATTCAACAGTCTATGCCAAGATCTGCAAAGCACAAAGGCAACTCTTTGACCCATTTCCCTCCCTCCCTCCTTTTTTGCCTCTCCCCCTCCCTCGACGAGCGTAATCTCAAATTAGTCCTGAAACTGTGGAAGTACTTGGCTGCAAAAAAAAATCATGCAGTACGTAATTGATTGCAACTTGCCTTTATCTAGCTTTATATGCACTGCAGTTCAAACCATACTCAGAAGCCTCAAAGCTTCCATTACTGGCTGGACAAGCACATGCGTGAAAATACTAAAATCAGCATGATCCATTAGGCGTACATTGTGAACTAAACCCATTGCAGGTCAGTGAACACTATTCTGCATTTGCAGTAAGTTTATTTTGACTCTAAAAATTAAAGGAGTCTCCAAAGGAATCAAGAGAGGAGCACACAAGAGGAGACGAGCACAATAGAGGGAGAACGAGAGAGAATGATCCACTAACAAAAACTCAATAACCCTATAATGAGTGATTATACAATGAAATAATGAGAATGATCCCTAGAAGGTCAATTATATACATGCTGAAGTGACCTAGAAATGTGGAAATGAGGGGGCACTGTCACGAGGATGTGGCAGTTGTTAACTATGTCACGAGGACGTGGCAACTGCTAACCTTAGTTGTTGGTTTCTTTCCAACGAGAGAGAATGATCCACTAACAAAAACTCAATAACCCTAGAATGAGTGATTATACAATGAAATAATGAGAATGATCCCTAGAAGGTCAATTATATACATGCTGAAGTGACCTAGAGATGTGGAAATGAGGGGGCGCTGTCACGAGGACGTGGCAGTTGTTAACTATGTCACGAGGACGTGGCAACTGCTAACCTTAGTTGTTGGTTTCTTTCCAATGATTTTTGTTTTATTTTTGAGTGAAGTAGCAAACGGTCGGACATTGTATGGCCAATGTGAACGGTAGTTTCACCCGCAAACGAGAAGTGGTCGGCACTAGAATTCGTATAGTAAGAGGATGTCTAGACTCAAAGCAAGATCATGTAGGTCCCCCCGTCGCACTTAGCAAGTTGGTGGATACTAGGAAGTGAACTCAATAAAGGCATAAAGTCAAGGTGGGAATACCAACAGAAAGTATCCGATAGTTGGGCCACATTGCACATTTGGATGCGGTCCCAATGAGGATAGATGGTCAGATGACCAGTGGGAGCCCAACGGAATCATTTCCTAAAATTTAGGGAACTGCTATTTTGGGCCGTGAAATGTGTTTGCGTCATTACCTTCGGTATGACTAGGGTTAACAACTCTGCCGCGAAGTCAACTGGGTAACCAGTCGGGAAATTTTTGGGCGGCAACCCCAAAATTAGAAATGGCTTGTAATCCTGCCAAGTGGCACTTTTTCATGCACTTGCCTCACAAAGGAAAAAGGGCGCTGAATTTTATGCTGGGAGAGGCCTCATTTGCATTTTGTCACAGGTTAAGAGCTATGGAGTGCTTTCTTTCCCTCTCATGTACAGTGTGGTGCTAGGAGTGATGCCCTCCATGCTACACACTGCTCTCTCTCCCCCCTACGTGCAGTTATGTGATGCCCCACAAGAGGGCTCTTCATTTGACTAATGTACAACTATGTGGTTTCATGCTTTTGTGTTGAGGCAAGAGCCTCCTTGAGTAGGAACAGGGGTAGCTAGGTGCTACTCCAAAGCAGGCACCGGTGAGGATCATAACCTCACCGTACAGGTACGAATTCGGTGTTGTGTATGCGCTGTAAATTGACTGTTTTTCAGCCATATGGACGCGAGAACCCTTGGGAATCGTGCCCCACTGGCAGAGGACAGCTAGGGGATTGTTTGGGGCTGAAAACAGAGCAAAAACCAATAAATATAGCGTGCTGAATTTACTGTTTTTGGGCAGGAATCAGAGGGTATACGTCAGGGGAAGTGAGTTCTAGCAAGGGAATTGGTTTCACGCAAGTTTCGGGGCTGTTATGCTCCCGCAATTTGGCCAAAACTGATAGTATCTAGCGGGATACAAGTAAAGGATTCCCACGACTCTACTTTGTAATTTACCCTCTCAAAGTATAAAGATATACCGAAAGGGGCGCCAATTTTGGGGCCAACAGGCTGTCGGCATCTGCTCGGAGCATTCTAGCTTCCGAGCCGTGTGTGTGCTTAAGTGTTCATGTTCATTCCCGTCGCAGGTTTCCTTTGCACGTTCTCTTTGTGTGTGTCTAAAGTAAAGAATTTCGGGTGAAAGCCAAAGCCTACCGCCCCGTGGGCCGGTTTCAGGCGCCCTAAAATGGATTAAAGTTGGGCCTAGGAGAAGGTGCCCACATAATAAATATGCCATAAAATGGACCAAACTTGACCCAGTCATCATAAAGTGACCTAAAATTTTGAAACAGTCCTTGAAAATAAGAATGGATCATATAGGCTAAAGTATATATGCAGGACCAAATTGGCCATACAGCCATGAGATGCAACCCGAGATGCCATCATCTAATGATGGCTTATTTCCAATACCACCTCTTGAGCGTCAGATGGGTGACACAGAGTCCAACGCCAAATGGCTGAAGAAGATAATTCAATCGAGGTGGAGAGAGGCTTGGTGATAGTAAGGCAATGCTCCATGTTATGCAACCATCCTCAATGTAGTATCGAACAAATTGGTGAACATCACTATGCCGAGTTCATCCAAGGACAACACCATTATGTGCTAAAGCAAAAGCACTCTTAAAATAGATAGTGGTAGGAGATGAGGAGCAATAGCAAGTTGATCCAAAACCTATAAAGCTTTCCCTCTTGTAGTGCCAAGATTAGCCCAATACTCAGCTTAAAAGAAGAACAAGCAACGGTGTTTTTTTTTTACATTTCCATATATAAGTGCATTGACAAAGAGAGAGCAAAGTAGACCTCCCCATGTCAACACATCCAACCCAATCACAATTATAGAAGCCAACAAGATTATCACTGCTAGAATAGAGAACCCCATAGTCAATAGTTCCACAAATGCTCAATGAGATCCCTCCCATTGAGACACATGTGGCTCACTAGAAAATAGCTCAAGATACTCATGTCCTAGCCAATATCAGGACAAGAGCTGCCTGTACTAGAACTTTCACCCAACCAACAAGATCCTCATTTGAGCCTTTGACAATAACATCATCTACACACAAGATAATGATGCAAATTTCACAATCTTCGACAAGCCCGAAAAGATAAGCATCAACATGAGATCGCTTAAAACCTAAATAGATGAGGCAACTATCCATTTTTTGATACCAAGCCCTATGTTAGATGTCGCGGAATTGAGAAAGAAGGCAGAACGAGCAATCACATTATCACAATCCTTTGTGTTTTGCTTGCATTATTGAATGTAACATTGAGTTATTGATAGTTCCTTAGAGAGAGAGAGAGAGAGAGAGAGAGAGAGAGAGAGAGAGAGAGAGAGAGAGAGAGATGGGGTCCCAACCGACCCTCTCAAAGGCCCTCCCACAACGTTACTGTAGTGGCATTTGCTTTAGGTATAATGTACACAAATGCAATACCTCAACACAAGGCTCTAGTAGATGATATAGCTATCGTAACTCTTCAACATAAAGCACCTCCGATGGAGCTGATTTGATGCACCAAAGAGATCCTCAACGTGGGTTGTGGATGGCCACCACAGGGTAGATCAGTGGCTCATTTGCACACCCGATGTGAGAAGATTCAATGCCTGAATGCAAGTTGCAAAGACGCAGGTCTGAGATTGTCACGTGACACATCCCAACCCTATGTGTCCGTGGGCAAGCTACACCACAGCAAGGTTCAATCAGTCCGATCAAGTTAGATTAGCAGTGATCTGGCACTTTTGTGAGTCTATTCGTAGACCGTGCATGCCCAGTCACTTAGCATAGATGCATATCCTCCAATTGCACACAGCATGATCGTCGGAATTCCCATCAGAATCCATTAGCATCAATTAGGGGAATTTTCCAGTGCATTTAGCCTATTTTCCTATTTATTGGTTATTTTCACTTATTATTTTTAAGTGACTTTCCAACAAAAGTAGGTAGGGCAATTTTGCTAAGTTAATATATAAGCAAACCAAAGTTCACACTTTCTGGCAAAAGAGGCAACAGGAGCTTCCCGCTCAACAAGCAACTTCTCAGCAGTACCCCCCTTATGACCCATCGCCATACCTCCCATCACCCCCGGTGTTTTTCCCGCGACAAAACCCAACAACATTAGCGTTTTTGCTTCCCTCAGCCTTCGCCAAATCACCCATTGCCTAGCGATCCCCCACCCACTTCAGCCAGCGTTTTCTCATGCAAAAACGCCAGCATAATCTCAGATTCCCCAGTGTTTTTCAGCAAGAACAAAAACGCTGATTTCAGCCATAAACGCTATTCAGCCTGCAGCAGCCCCAGAATTTACTAACGCTAGCATTTGCTTGAAGATCTGCAACGGTTTTGCCTTCACGGTTCAGCCATTAAAACGCAGGTCATCAGCAGTACATTAGCGTTTTACAGCAGGGTTTTCAGCCATGAAGAAAACGCAGAATTCAGCCATGACTCAGTAGCCGATCAGCCCCAACCTGGTGCAGATTGTTCCCCATCTTCAACCAAGGAAACGCGGCCAAAACAGTCCATTTTCAGCCTTGAAACAGTCCAAGAAATTCAGCATCTAGAAGATCTCAGATTTCAGCCCAAGTCGCCGTCGTCATCACCGTCGTCGTCATCGGCATAGTCCAGCTTGCATATGTCCATTGCATCTGCATTGTACGCATTTGTGCAATCAAGTAGACCACTCTCGCCGACGAGAGTGGGGCCTTCGGAGGAGGGTTTTACAAACCTCTCGGTGTCGTATCTCTTCTCTCTCCTTCTCTCAGTCTCATTCATTTGCACGCACAACATCCACTCACTTTGTTCGTGACCACAGCACTCTACAAGACGGAAAGCTCTATCTTTCCCTGAAGAACTAAAAGGAACCTTGAGCAATAAAGATCACTAATCTTGAGAAAATACAACATTCATTCCGTTGCACCTAACATTGGTATCAGAGCTTTGGAAGTGTTCTGCATTACTCAAGGAAAGAACCACAAGAATTTTTTTTTTTGCTTGTTGCGATCGCACGAACCCAAGTTTACTTGGGCGTGGCGATTCCTAATCGTGTTTTGTTGAAGAGTGACAGGAATCCCAAGAAAGAAGGGCTTGTCCAGCCTCCCCTTGTGTCTCTTTTCACTCATTGAGAGCGGACCATGCACTTAGCGGCCGGCCAATCGACATAAGGTGGGAAAAAGCAACCTTGGTGTGAGCGCAAGGCTGCCAAGGGGTGCGCCCGCAGAAAAGGGTAGAACTTGGGTGAAGAGTAGATCCTTCTCCAACGCGATTTGCAAGCGAAAGAAAACCTCAAGAACCCCAAGAACCCAAGACCCTCAAGACTCACAAACCTCAAGAACCTCAAGAACCCTAGATTCTCACGAATCAAGGACCTCAAGAACCTCAAGACCCTCAAGAACCCAAGTTCCTCGCGAACTTCAAAACCCAAGATTATAGTGCATGGTCGTCACCCGAAGCGGAATGGATACTTCGCATACAGGTGATGAGCATGAGAGAGGCGACGAAGATTTTTCCCCATCAGGAGACTTTTTCGACCCTCCGTCTTCGCCATCTACACCACGAGTTGCACTCACTCCTATGGAGATGATGGTCAAGTCGATGTTGGACATGATGGCACAACAACAAGAAACGAATCGAGTTGCATTGGCACAACTCGCAAGCAAAGCAGAAGCACAAGAAGCCAAGGACCGCGAGCGCGATGAAAATCGCCTTGCTCAGGAGCGTGAGCGCATTGCTCTTGCCGCAAAACAAGAAGAAAATCGACTTGCTTTCGATCGCGAGCGCGATGAACACGAGGCTCAAAGGGAGATTCGTCATCAAGAATTTATTTCCCACATCCTAGCCTCGAAGACCGAACCACCCAAAGATCGTGGGAGTTCGGCAAGTGACGCAAGCCACGACGCGGATTCCAACCATCCAGTCACAGAAAAGTTGACTTTCAGTAAGTATGACGGTAAGATGGATGCTACAGTTATTCATTCTTGGTTGCATCAATTTAATGCTTATTTTGCGACAACTAAGAAGACAGGAAATAGCAAAGTTTTGACGGCAGCTATGTACCTTGCCGGTGATGCCATCAATTGGTACCACGCATGGCAAGAGGCACAGCTAGCCGCGCACCTAGAGGCAGCCAACGATTTCACGCCCCTCTTTTAGTTGGGCTGATTTCCAAGACAAGCTCAAGGCGCGGTTTATGCCACCTCAGTACCTGGCACGATTGAAGGACGATTGGCGAGCTCTCAAGCAAAATGGTATGCCGGTCATGTCTTTTTCTAATCGTGTTTTGCAGCTAGGTACCCAACTTCGCATGTCGGATGATGAACGCAAAGAGGCTTTTCTCTTTGGATTGGACGAGTATATCAAGTACGATGTCGAGGTATTCGATCCAATCGATCTCAACAAGGCGGTAGCGATTGCTCTCACACAGGAGATGAAGCACAACAAGGGAAAGCCTAAGGAGAACAAGACTTCCACAAGTACCTCGCAGACTCCTCAGAACGGTAAGAACGGTAAGAATGATAACTCTTCTAACCAATCTACCAACAGTCTCTCATCAAAGAATTCTTCCAATGAATCTAAGGGTAAGGCTAACACAACTGCTAAACCTAAGCTTACTCCATATGAAAAGGTAGCACAAGGAATTGTAGGAGGATACATCACTTCGGAAGAACAAAGCACGTATTCTAAGGAAGGTCGTTGTTTTCATTGTCACATTAAGGGTCACATAAAACGAACATGTCCTAAGCTTGAATCGAATGAATCTAAAGAACCCACAGCTGAAACCGGCCCGTAGGGCAGTAGGCGTTGGCTTTCACCCGAAATTCTTTACTTTAAACACACACACAGAGCACTTTGCAAAGAGAACCTGCGACGGGAGTTAACACTTAATCGCACACACGGCTCGGAAGCTAGAATGCTCCGAGCAGACGCCGACAACCTGTAGGCCCCAAAATTGACGCCCCTTTCGGTATTTCTTTATTCTTATGGAGGGTAAATTACAAGGTAAGGTCCTAGGAATCCTTCACGTGTATCCACCTAGATACCATTTGATTTGGCCAAATTTCGGCAACATAACAGCCCCAAAACTTGCGCGAAACCAATTCCCCTGCTGGAACTCGCTTGCACTGTCGTATACCCTCTGATTCCTGTCCAAAAACAGTAAATTCAGCACGCTGTATTTACTGGTTTTTGCCCTGTTTTCAGCCCCAAACAGTCCCCTAACTGTCCTTTGCCAGTGGGGCACGATTCCCAATGATCCTGGCGTCCGTATGGCTGAAAAACAGTCAAATTACAGCGCATACACAGCGCTGATTTTGCACCTGTACGGTGAGGTTATGACCCTCACCAGTGCCTGCTTTGGAGCAGCAGTTAGCTACCCCTGTTCCTGCTCAAGGAGGCTCTTGCCTCAACACAAAAGCATGAACACACACAACTGTACATCAGTCAAATCAGTAGCCCTCTTGTGGGGCATCACATAACTGCACGTAGGGGAGAAAGAGAGCAGTATGTAGCGTGCGGGGCATCACTCCCGTCACCATACTGTGCATAAAGGGCAAGGTAAGCATTCCATAGCTTCTGTACCTGTTGCAATCCGTCTGTGGCTGAAAATGGCGCCCCCTTTGATGATATGCAGCTCGTTTTTGCCTCCCAGAGTGGCAGAATCGCTCACAAGCTGACACGTCGCCCAGTTTCCGAGTTTGGGCTTTCCCTGCTAAAAATATCTCAACTGGTGCGTCAGTTGACTTCGCGGCAGAGTTGTAAAGTGTTCCCCTAGTCATACCGAAGGTAATGACGCGAACACATTTTGTGGCCCAAAATAGCAGTTCCCTAAATTTTAGGAGATGCTTCCGTTGGGCTCCCACTGGTCTTTTGACCATCTATCCTCATTGGGACCGCATCCAAAAATGCAATGTGGCCCAACTGTCGGATACTTTTTGTTGGTAGTCCCACCTTGACTTTACGCCTTAATTGAGTTCACTTCCTAGTATCCACCAACTTGCTAAGTGGGACGGGGGGGACCTATATGATCTTGCTCTGAGCCTAGACATCCTCTTACCATACGAATTCCAGTGCCGACCACTTCCCGTCTGTGGGTGAATCTACCGTTCACATTGGCCATACAATGTCCGACCGTTTGCTACTTCAAAAAGAGGGTCTCAAAATAAATAAAATAAACCCCATTGGAAAGAAACCAACAACCAAGGTTAGCAGTTGCCACATCTCTGTGACATGGTTAATAACTGCCACGTCCTCGTGACATACCCCCCTCTTGAAATCGCAAACGTCCTCGATTGCATACCATAAATACACGCCACTGATGATCTTGTGCTATCAACACTCTTTTATCATCGCATGTATCCGCAAGAAAGGTCGTAACATACATAGATACAAATGACTTAATGAGGCCTTCATACTTTTGCCATTTCTATCTATGGCACTGAATTCATATGTACATTCGATGTACTAGCTCTATCATTACCCCTCCTTTGCACACGTTGGGTTGGGGCATAAGTAGGCTGTAACCCAAAGGCTTCAAGGTAAAGCTGCAATACATTTGGTGACTCTGACAGTTCATGCTCTTCCATCCACTTTGCATCCATAGGCGGATAGTTCTTGAACTTCACCAAATAGCGTCTTGCAACTTGTCCTTTAACTTTTCTGTCCTTATGTGCCAAAACTTGCTCAGGTACCAGGATCTCATCAAGTTCCTCAACTTCTGGCTGATCCTCAACTGGCATATCTTCTGGCACATCACCCACGAAGGGTCTTAGAAGACTCACGTGAAACGCATTATGAATCTTCCACGCATCAAGCAATTTCAGCCTGTAAGCCACATCGCTGATCTTGTCAAGCACTTGAAAAGGCCCATAGTAACGCATGCTGAGCTTAGGAAACAGCCGTTCCTTGCCCTTCATCTTCTTTAACCTTGCCTTTTCGAACCTTAAGAGAACCCAATCACCAGGTGATAGTAGCAATTCACGACGGTGACGATCAGCAACCTTTTTCTGTTTTGCCTGAGTCTTCTCCAAGGCAACTTTAATCTTCTTATACATCTCATCCATGTTCTCAACATATCGATCTGCCTCAAAGATCTTGTCCTTTGTGTGCAAAATGGGAGGAACCTTTTTGCCGCCTTCAACAATTTCAAAAGATGCTTTGCCAGTAGACGAATGCACTGTATTATTGTACGCATACTCAAGCATAGGCAAATACTGTTCCCACTTGCCCTTATTATCTGACACATAGCATTTCAACAGATCTAAGACAGTAGAATTGGCCTCTTCTGACTGTCCATCAGTTTGTGGATGAAACGAAGACGAGAACTTGAGCGTAGTACCCATGTTCTCAAACAATCCTCTCCAGAACAAACTGGTCATGCGAGGATCACGATCACTGATAATCGATTGTGGCATACCATGGTACTTAAACACATTGTACATGAACAAGCGTGCCATCTGATCAGATTTTATCTTCTTCCTGACAGGGATAAAATGGGCCTGCTTGCTGAACCTGCAGATAATGGTCCATATACCATCATTCCCTGTTGGCGTTCTTGGAAGATCAAAGATAAAGTCCATAGCAATGCTTTCCCATGGCTTATCCGGAATCGGCAGTGGTTGTAACAACCCTGGTGCCTTTTGCCTGTCAAACTTGACCTTTTGGCAAACTATGCATGCTCGCACAAAGGCATCCACATCTCTCCTCAAGGTAGGCCAATAGAAGAACGTCTCTACCGCTTTAACTGTTGCATCAATGCCACGATGCCCTGCATACGGTGGGACATGACTCTCTTCCATGACCTTATGTCGCAGTGGCCTAGTGACACAAAGTCTGCCATGCATCATCATAAAACCATCTCTGAGGAGGTACTGCTCGTGATGTTGCCCCTCTTGTAACTGTTCAAAGATCCTTGCAAAATCTTCATCAGCAGTATACTGTTCCTTCATGTCATCTAACTCATGATGATAAGGAATTGACACAGCTGAAATTTGTGGCTTTCTTGATAACGCATCAGCCACAACATTCTTCTTGCCTTCCACATGCATAATCTGGAAGTGGAACATGGAAAGAATGTTTGCCCATCGCATATGCTTTTCAGATAACTTTGACTGTGTCAAGAAGTATCGCAAGGTCTGATGATCTGTTTGGACAACAAAATCAGCACCTAAGAGGTAGTGCTTCCAGCTAGAAAGCGCATGAATCACGGCCAAGAGCTCTTTCTCATAGACTTGCATAGTCCTCTCTGGCCCTTGCAAAATTCGGCTTTCATAGGCTACTACCCGTCCATCTTGCATTAGCACTTCTCCGATGCTACTGCCACACGCGTCACATTGGACCACAAATGACTTCCTGAGATCTGGCAAAACAATAACTGGATCTGAAGTCAACTTTTCCTTTAAGAGACTAAAAGCTGAAATCTCTTTTTGGGTCCATCTGAAAGTGACCTCTTTCTTTTGCAATGCGTGAAGAGGCGATGCTATCTCTGCAAAATTTCTGATAAACCTTCTATAGTAGGAACACAATCCCAAGAAGCTTCTGACATCGTGCACAGTCTTCAAGTCTGGCCATGTCTTGATAGCTTTGACCTTTGCGGGATCCATTCTTACATCATCCTTTGAGACTATGTGGCCCAGAAAGTGGATCTCTTCAAGGAAGAATTCACTTTTCTTAGGATTGACAAGCAACCTGTGACTGCGCAGCTCTTCGAACACAATGGTCAAGTGACGCCTATGCTCCTCTTCATTCTTCGAATACACAATCATGTCATCGAAGAATGTTCCAACAAACTGTTGATGCGAGCGGAAAATCCGGTCCATCATTCTGTTGAACGTGGCTGGAGCATTTGTTAGCCCAAACGGCATCACTAGAAACTCATAAAGACCAAATGTCGTTCTAAACGCAGTCTTGTGCACATCCTCTGGGCTTATACGAATCTGATGGTACCCACTCTTCAGGTCTATCCTGCTGAAAATTGCAGCACCCTCTAAACGATCGAGAATATCATCAATGCGAGGAATAGGAAACCTATTCTTGATGGTATTCTTATTCAACGTACGGTAATCAATACACATGCGCCATGAGCCATCCTTCTTCTACACTAGGAGCACTGGGGAGCAAAAGGGTGAAGAACTAGGCTGAATCAGCCCCTTCTCTAATAACTCCTCAACCTGGCCCATAATCTCTTTCTGCTGCGCCGCACTAACACTGTAGGGAGGTCTATTTGGTGGGCTACACCCTGGCACCAAATCTATCCGATGGTCCTCAGGTCTCTCTGGCGGTAATTGCGACGGTAATGAATCAGAAAAACAGTCACTAAACTTTTGCAAAAATGCTGACCTTTCTTTATCTAACACAGATAAATTTGACTGATCCCTATCTGAGACATCACGTGCAAAAATCAAGTACACAGAAAGATGATTCTTTATTACAGAAGTGATAGCAGAAGCAGATACAATAGGGACTGACTCTCCTTTAAGCTTTACATCCAAGATGTGAGTTTTGCCCCTATGCTGTACAGTGATCTTTTTGTTGTAGGCATCCAAGACTCCATGCACTCGGAACATCCACGGGATCCCCAACAAGGCGTCACAACCTTCCAGCGGCATGATGTAAAACTCTTCAGTGTCCACATACGACTGAATATGGAGACGCAGTTTTCCAATGATGGGAGTAACACACTCTGAGTGGCTAGGACATGCCAACCCTGCCTCTGCTGTGTACCCCATCTCTTCAGCTTTGATGCCGAGCTTCATAGCTAACTCTGGTGAGATAAAGTTGGCTTTGGCACCTGGATCAAAGAAGATGAGTGCCGTCTGATCCCTAACTTTACCCCATGCCCTGCATAACTCACTGGCATCTGTGCTGGGTCTGTCACCCACCATGTCTGGCACTAAACCTGCCGCGGGTTTAGGCTTCTTGCCTTTCTGGTCTTCTTTATCCTCTGAGTCAGCTGGCCTTTTCCTTTGTGGACAATTGATAGAAATATGACCAGGCTGCTCGCATATAAAGCATTTGTTCTCAGCCATTAGGACCTTCTTTTCTTCGAGCGACTTGCGCACAAAAGGCTTCCTTTTCTGTTTCTTTGCCTGCGCTCCAGAAGTCCCAGCTGAATCCTTATCTTTGGTGGTTGAATCCTTATCTTTGGTGGCCTGTTCTGACCCCTGTGACGCATCAGGAGCCGTCTTCACAAAGGGCTTCTTCGCTGAATTTTTCTTTTGCTGCCCTCCTTTATCACTGCTCGGAAATCCACTGTCCTCTCCTTTCAACAGGGCAAGACCAGTGTTCGCAACTTCCATAAGCTGAGTAAGGGTAGCCACTCTATTCTTTGTACAGTAATCGCGAAGCCCTTTAGGCAGCCCACAACAATACTTCTCTATCTGCTCTGTCAATGGCACAAATCTGTAGGAGGTCACTGAGAGTAATGCTTTACAAAACCTCCTATTGTACTCCAGCAAGCTCTGGCACGAAGCTGCCGTAAGCTGGTGCCAATCTGTCAAGACATCGGCTTCAAATTCATTTGATAGCCAAGCAGATGCAAACATTTGCTTGAAGTAAACCCAAGTGGCGGGTGCCTGTCCTTGCATTAACAATGTCGTCCACCGTGTAAGCGCATTGTCCTTTAAGAAAGTGGCAACTTTTCTGACCTTCGAGGCCTCTGTAAAATTCCCTCCCGCATAAGCTGTATCAAACTGCTGGAGGAAAGTGAGTGCCTTTGTCTTATCCTCGAAACCACTGAAGGTACTGAACTTTACCGCTGCACCACCTTCTTTGTAAGCCTTCGGCTTCTCTAGTGCCCCCAAGTTGTCATACGGGATGGTCTGCAACATGGGCACTGTACTAGGCATGATCGGCACGTGTTGGCCATTCACATTTTGCGTCAGAGGTGCGATATCTGGCTGCTGTCCAGAAAAACCAGCCATGCCAAAATGACCCTGTGGCACCCCAAACTGGCTCTGGTTGCCGTGGAAACCTTGCTGCATGCTGATAGTACCATACATGGGGTTTGGCATGATGCCTTGCATACCCCCAAACACTGTTCCTGGCATGTACGGCTGACTTCCAGACGCATAACCAGCCATACTTTGGAACACTGATCCACCCCCGAAATACCCAGGATGTACCGTGGGTGGTGGAAAAACTGAGTGCATAGCCTGGTATCCAGCTCCCTGTCCATTCAAGACAGCATGCTGGCTCTGAAAGGTGGCGGGCTGAACTGGCATAACCTGTGGAATAGGCGTTCTAGCCACCTGTTCAAGCACGGGAGGAACCTGCTTTGGAGCCCCCGACTCGGCAACATGCGAGTGTTCCCTTTCCTCCTGCGCCTCATGAAGTATCTGGGCTTGAGCTTCAACAAGCTCCGTACGCGGCGTAGGTTGTCTATTTTGCTGTTGGACTGGTGGCGCTTGCAAGAATTCCATAAACCTAGGATTCTGCACCAGCTGCGAAAAGACATTCACCGCGGCAACTAACTGAGTCTTAAACGCATCATCCTCGAGTTGCCCTGTCATAAAGCCCTGTACTACTGGAGGGACATTCACGTTGACAGGAGGTACAGACTGACGTGGCCGTGAGCTCTCGCCAATCTCAAAAACCATAGGAATCTCCTGCCTGTCCTTTGGAGAGGAACCCTCTTCCATAATTCCCTTCCCCTTGTCGGTCATAGTGTAATCCCCGCGTTCTTGCACTGTGTGTCTTTACCCTGAACAATCCAGGCTCACTCTTTGAGGAAAAAGTGATTGATGTCCCGGCAACGGAACCATGAAACCGGCCCGTAGGGCGGTAGGCGTTGGCTTTCACCCGAAATTCTTTACTTTAAACACACACACAGAGCACTTTGCAAAGAGAACCTGCGACGGGAGTTAACACTTAATCGCACACACGGCTCGGAAGCTAGAATGCTCCGAGCAGACGCCGACAACCTGTAGCCCCCAAAATTGGCGCCCCTTTCGGTATTTCTTTATTCTTATGGAGGGTAAATTACAAGGTAAGGTCCTAGGAATCCTTCACGTGTATCCACCTAGATACCATTTGATTTGGCCAAATTTCGGTAGCATAACAGCCCCAAAACTTGCGCGAAACCAATTCCCCTGCTGGAACTCGCTTGCACTGTCGTA
The DNA here is from genome assembly GCF_014529385.1 of Adiantum capillus-veneris. NCBI lineage: Eukaryota > Viridiplantae > Streptophyta > Polypodiopsida > Polypodiales > Pteridaceae > Adiantum > Adiantum capillus-veneris. Next base: position 130,855,263 of record NC_140948.1, on the reverse strand, counting down.
TACCCTTTGATTCTTGTCCAAAAACAGTAAATTCAGCACGTTGTATTTACTGGTTTTTGCCCTGTTTTCAGCCCCAAACAGTCCCCTAACTGTCCTTTGCCAGTGGGGCACGATTCCCAATGATCCTGGCGTCCGTATGGCTGAAAAACAGTCAAATTACAGCGCATACACAGCGCTGATTTTGCACCTGTACGGTGAGGTTATGACCCTCACCAGTGCCTGCTTTGGAGCAGCAGTTAGCTACCCCTGTTCCTGCTCAAGGAGGCTCTTGCCTCAGCACAAAAGCATGAACACACACAACTGTACATCAGTCAAATCAGTAGCCCTCTTGTGGGGCATCACATAACTGCACGTAGGGGAGAAAGAGAGCAGTATGTAGCGTGCGGGGCATCACTCCCGTCACCATACTGTGCATAGAGGGCAAGGTAAGCATTCCATAGCTTCTGTACCTGTTGCAATCCGCCTGTGGCTGAAAATGGCGCCCCCTTTGATGATATGCAGCTCGTTTTTGCCTCCCAGAGTGGCAGAATCGCTCACAAGCTGACACGTCGCCCAGTTTCCAAGTTTGGGCTTTCCCTGCTAAAAATATCTCAACTGGTGCGTCAGTTGACTTCGCGGCAGAGTTGTAAAGTGTTCCCCTAGTCATACCGAAGGTAATGACGCGAACACATTTTGTGGCCCAAAATAGCAGTTCCCTAAATTTTAGGAGATGCTTCCGTTGGGCTCCCACTGGTCTTCTGACCATCTATCCTCATTGGGACCGCATCCAAAAATGCAATGTGGCCCAACTGTCGGATACTTTTTGTTGGTAGTCCCACCTTGACTTTACGCCTTAATTGAGTTCACTTCCTAGTATCCACCAACTTGCTAAGTGCGACGGGGGGGACCTATATGATCTTGCTCTGAGCCTAGACATCCTCTTACCATACGAATTCCAGTGCCGACCACTTCCCGTCTGCGGGTGAATCTACCGTTCACATTGGCCATACAATGTCCGACCATTTGCTACTTCAAAAAGAGGGTCTCAAAATAAATAAAATAAACCCCATTGGAAAGAAACCAACAACCAAGGTTAGCAGTTGCCACATCTCTGTGACATGGTTAATAACTGCCACGTCCTCGGGACAACAGCACCCACTACAACTGTCAATGCAATGAATGATAACACGATTGTGCCCAAAGTTTCTTAGGACCCTCCCATTGATGATTCTCTCATTAAATGTTATGGTCGCACGTCGGGGCACCGTTTTGTCATATTGTTTGACCCACGTAGTATGCATGATGTGATCAGTTTCTCTCTTGTTGAGAGAGCCCGCCTTGAAGTTAGTCCGAGATCTCTGGCTTTCGTCCTGGTATGGACGCTCTCATCACCGAGGAATGCCTTGATGTGTTATTTGCAATTAAACAGACTACCTTCACTAGAAGATTTGTTGTTTCTCCTCTCTCAGGATGTGATATGATTTTGGGCATTCGATGGTTTCGTGATAATGACGCTCTCATGGATTTTCTGACTAACACTATGACTCTCAATGCCAAAAGTGATTCTCCTATTGTCATTCATGGAGAGGACATTGCTCATTCTCCATCTCTCATTGCTAATATGCAGGACAAGATTGAAAGGATTTGGGATAAGGAGATTCTCTCAATCTCTCTTTCTCCACAGCATGACACACAGGATTTGCATGATTGCGTGAAGCATGATGATGATTTGATTGACCATGATTTGCATGATGATTTGGATGAAAAAGACAAGCATGATGAATTGCATGAAGAAGATGTGATTGTTCACAAGGATAATGTGTTAGTGGATGCTTTTACTAGCGATGTAACCTCGTTGTAGATTCGAGCAGTCACGAAGATCTGATCTTGACTTTCGAGTCGAGGTCCAAAGAACCCCCACAGGCCGATTCGATCATTCAGGAAGAACCAATCTTGGCTCTCGAGCCTTGGTCCAAAGAATCCTCACAGGAAGTATTGTGTGTTCGCATGATTGATACGCACGCATTGTTCGAGTGTTTCATTCGTGACCGTTTCCTGTATTTTAGTCAGCATCGTTATGTGATCCCTTTTCCTAGGCATGACATATTGTATGTTGAGCACGTTTCTCTCATGGATGAGCATGAATGTATACGGATTTTTCGTGAAAAGTTGAAAAGTTTGTATGTAAGGAAGCCGCATTCCATGTCTCTTCCTTGGCATGACACAGTTTCCGAAAGAGCACATGATTGTATGAGCACCAAGCATGGGCATTTCCATTGTGATTTACCACAGTTGAATGATTTTGATCAAATAGAAAAGATTCGATCTCATTGTTTGCATGTGTTTGATGAACGGGTTGTCACTCCGTCTCTATGTTCATCTACATTGCATACACAATCTTTAGCGAAGACAAGATTTTTTTCCTTCACTTTACATGGAATGGGTATGTTCATGGTTTTGTGTTGGAGATGGTTTCAGGAATTTTCAGCCATGGAGATTCTTGAAGACGGAAGAAGCAGGACTCTAGACGAAGTTGAAGCAAGAAAGAAGATTTTGAAGACTTTGTGTCGCTTTCGGCGCGGCCCAAAGAAGCAAGCATTGCAGACCTTTATGAAGTTCAAGTACCGCTCGACCCACACATCAGAGTGGGCCGGCGAAGAGTCCCTTCCAGGATTCCGGATGCTGATGGCGATCTCCCTTGACGCCATACAGTTCGGTACCAGTACCTCGCTTTGAAAAGGAGGGGATGTCACGTGACACGTCCCAACCCTGTGTGTCCGTGGACAAGCTACACCACAACAGGGTTCAATCAGTCCGATCAAGTTAGATTAGCAGTGATCTGGCACTTTTGTAAGTCTATTCATAGACCGTGCATGCCCAATCACTTAGCATAGATGCATATCCTCCGGTTGCACACAGCATGATCATCGGAATTCCCATCAAAATCCATTAGCATCAGTTAGGGGAATTTTCAAGTGCATTTAGCCTATTTTCCTATTTATTGGTTATTTTCACTTATTATTTTTAAGTGACTTTCCAACAAAAGTAGGTAGGGCAATTTTGCTAAGTTAATATATAAGCAAACCAAAGTTCACACTTTCTGGCAGAAGAGGCAGCAGGAGCTTCCCGCTCAACAGGCAACTTCTCAACAGTACCCCCCCTTATGACCCATCACCATACCTCCCATCACCCCCGGTGTTTTTCCCGCGACAGAACCCAGCAGCATTAGCGTTTTTGCTTCCCTCAGCCTTCGCCAGATCACCCATTGCCTAGCGATCCCCCACCCACTTCAGCCAGCGTTTTCTCATGCAAAAACTCCAGCATAATCTCAGATTCCCCAGCGTTTTTCAGCAAGAACAAAAACGCTGATTTCAGCCATAAACGCTATTCAGCCTGCAGCAGCCCCAGAATTTACTAACGCTAGCATTTGCTTGAAGATCTGCAGCGGTTTTGCCTTCACGGTTCAGCCATTAAAATGCAGGTCATCAGCAGTACATCAGTGTTTTACAGCAGGGTTTTCAGCCATGAAAAAAACGCAGAATTCAGCCATGACTCAGTAGCCGATCAGCCCCAACCCGGTTGCAGATTGTTCCCCATCTTCAACCAAGGAAACGCAGCCAAAACAGTTCATTTTCAGCCTTGAAACAGTCCAAGAAATTCAGCATCTAGAAGATCTCAGATTTCAGCCCAAGTCCGTCGTCATCACCGCCGTCGTCATCGGCATAGTCCAACTTGCATATGTCCATTGCATATACATTGTACGCATTTGTGCAATCAAGTAGACCACTCTCGCCAACGAGAGTGGGGCCTTCGAAGGAGGGTTTTACAAACCTCTCGGTGTCGTATCTCTTCTCTCTCCTTCTCTCAGTCTCATTCATTTGCACGCACAACATCCACTCACTTTGTTCGTGACCACAACAATCTACAAGACGGAAAGCTCTCTCTTTCCCTAAAGAACTAAAAGGAACCTTGAGCAATAAAGATCACTAATCTTGAGAAAATACAACATTCATTCCGCTGCACCTAACAGAGACGAATAAATGCAGCAGATCTTGATGGGGATGCAAGGCTGGGCATGCAGCTGAAGATGGAGGGAATGATGGGCAACAGTTGGGGCACAGCTCCAGGGCAATCAGTAACCATAGAGAGGGCGACATATGGCTGCTAGGTAGCGCTAGGGATGGCTGGTGGAGGTTGGGCTGAAAAATGCCACCAAGAGGGAGGGCTGCCATCACGACTCAAAGTGCCACTGAGAGGTGAGTGACACTTTGCAAAATGCCAAGAGCAAGGGGTGCCCAAAACTTAATATGCAAACAAAGAGCCTATAAGTCTCTACATAGGGCAGGGTCACCTGGAATTCCGAGTCGATGGCAAAAAGTCCCATCAAAATCAATGCCTTCCTTTTGAGCATAGCCTTTAGCAACGAGGCACAAGAGTAAAGAACCATAAAATGGAACTTGACTTTGAAAATCAGTCACCTTCTTACGGGATGGACGAGAACATGCTCCCATTAATTTTTGAATTGCAAAAGAACTCCAAGAGGGTGCTCGCTGCTGCTGCACGCTCCCCCCCCCTGCGCCATCGCTGCCCCTCACCCCCCTTCTTCTCTCGCCCTCACACTGCCCCCCCCCCTTGCCCTCGCGCTGCATCCCCTGCCCCTCTCGCCCTCGCGCTGTTTCCCTCGCCCAACCCAGCCTGCCACCACTGCCCCCTGCTGCCCGCCGCCCTCGCCCCTAGCTGCCCCTTAGCCCGCCCGCTGCCCCCCATTCCTTGGCTGTTTTTTGGCGAAACAGCTTGACCCCCCCCCCCCCCCCCCCGCGCAGCCTTTTGTACCCTCGCTCGCCACTTTATCCTTCCCTCCATCCCCCCCCCCCCCCGTCCTCATTGTCCCCGAAGGTTTTCTGCGCCTGGCTCTGCAACACTTTTTCTTCGGACAAGTGTTCGGCGCACTCAGTTGCAGTTTTGTCTTCACCGTCCGCTTCTTCGACTCAGCAGTAGACACAGATGGAGGCTCCAGCTCCGCCACACAGGGACTCGCCTGAAGCCCCCTCGCCCAACCCCGTTGAGCCCACCATTTGACTTGCTCTTTCGCCGACAGAGCAAGCGAGCCTTGCCGCAGAGGTAGAGCGCTTGCAGGCGACTTTTGTCATCTGCAAGGTTCTCGGCACCCGTCCTAGCAGAGGAGAGCTGCGAGACCTTCTCCAGGCCCGCATTCTCGCAGAGGTGGGCAAGATTTTGGATGTCCAGATCCTCGGACGGGGGTACTACCAGATCGAGTTCGAGACTTCCGAGATGGCCTCCAAGGTCATAGCTATGAGTCCACTGGCTATCCGAGCATCACGCGCCCACTTTCAAGAGTGGCGACATGGTTTTGACCCGACTTCAGATGTGCTAGTAGAGGAGGCAGACATCCCCATCTCAGTCTCCTTTCCGGGTTTACGGAGGGAGTACCTTCCACTTCTCTCCATGATTGGCTCCGCCATCGGGACTGTTCTGGAGACACCTCGTACGACAGCATCAGTAGCTGCCAAGGCGGCTGGCATCCCTTCAGTTCGAGTTTTGGTCAGAGATACCCACACGCTCCCGAAGGTCATCCTTCTGCCTCGTGTGAGTGGGGGTTGGTTTAGACAGAGTGCGGAGTACTCAGGTCTCCTGAACCAGTGCTTCATTTGCAGACAGATGGGCCACCTAGCGAAGGCCTGTCCACGGAGGAGGCCTCGACCTGCACCTCAGCCTCAGCCCCAGCCTACCAAGGCTGGACCGCAGCCACAGCCAACGGCACAACGCACAGATTCTAAGCCACCCTCCGAGCCTGGGGCTCCAGCGGAGGAGGGGTGGCAGCAGGCCCGTGGCCGTCGACGCCAGGGGCCACAGCGACAGCCTGGCACTCAGAGTGGCCCTCAGATGCCTACTCAGCAGCAGTGGGTTCCCACAGGGAACCGCTTTGGTCCTCTTGAGCAAGAGGAGCCCCCTACGCCAGCCTCCACTTCCGCTTCACCCTCGCCAGCCACCCCACCTTCAGATTTCCCCTCTTCCTCCTCATCCCCTCCCCCGCCCTCTGCTCCCGCCCACTCCCCACCCCGCTTCTCTTCTCCTCCGCCCCCCCCAGCTCCTTCTCCCCTTCCTCCTGCTCCAGTACCACAGTCGGCTAAGGAGACTGGTCCCTCGCCGGCAGCTAGGAGATCTCTTGGCAGCGCTTTTGACACGAGTCGCCTAGCGAGAGAGGGTCAGCCCTTCTTGCGGCCCCCTCTGCAGATTCAGACATCTTCCCTTGCAGCTATCCCTCGTGGTCTGACGAGCATTGACCTCCGACGCCGATGGGATTTCTTCGATTACGGATTCACTCGCTTTCTCGGCGATTCCGCAACAGACCACGAGGCAGCCTGCTTCAGGGTCAACGCTCTGTTCCTCGCCGCTAGGGGGACAGAGGCCTTGGACTCAACATTTGGTTTCTCTTTTCCCCTTTGTGGTAGGACCGAGACAGAGTGGTCCCTCGACTCAGTGGTGGGATGGTTGCATACACAGGTTCTCGAGTTCCCTCACCACATGGGAGAACTTGGAGTTACAGATTTGCTGCAGACTTTGTGGCCACTGGCCAAGTTTGCGGTGACACCCCCAGACTCAGCAGGATGTAGGCACATTGTGGTGTACTTTTTTGCTGATACACAGTGTTTGCCTTGCTATGTATACATACATGAGGACTCCTGGACAGAGGAGGTTGCTTTACACATGGCTCACTCTGCTTGGGCTTGGGCCAGGCAGTCACTACAGGCTCGCCTATCTAGAGGACGCTCGGATGCGGACTACTCCCAATCCAAGCCTGCCTCGAAGATAGCCCGTCTTGCTGCTGCGGCAGCATCTGTTCTCTCTCGCTCCCCATGAGGATCATCTCGTGGAACGTGCAGGGATTAGGTGGGCCCCAATTTCAGCGACAGCAGGGCCGATTGCGTCAGGAGCTTCAACGTTGCCTTGTGGGAGGAGAGATTGATCTCCTTATGCTTCAGGAGCACCATTTGTCTGAGAGCCGCATTCGGCGATGTGGTCAGATTTTGCGTGGACGTTATGATACCTTTTGGTTAGCTGCTTTTGGACCTGGAGGCATCCAGGGTGGGGTATGCATGACTATTGCGAACTCATTGCAGCAGGCCATTGTGGGCAGAGGGATTATTGTGCCAGGCAGGGCTCAGTGGATTACTTTGCAGGTTCAGGGTGGCCTTGTGGGCTTCCTGAACATCTATGCGCCCAATGTGGCGAGTGCTCGTGCAGAGTTTTGGTCACAGATTGTTGAGTCTTTGCCAGAGGTTGACCATTGGTGTGTAGGAGGGGACTTCAACATGTTGGAGGACCCCTCTGCCAAGATCGGAGGCAGCCATGCTACTGTGCATGGAGTCGAGTTAGCAGCTTGGGAGAGGTTGTGTATGACTTTGAGGGTCTCGGATACATGGCAGCATTCTGGCTTTGTGAGGCCTCCAGAGAGTCTTGCCTTCTCTAGATCGGACCGCAAAGTGGGAGGAGTGAATCTATCGCGGATAGATCGCTTCTACACTAGTGACCACTTCAGTGACTTGGGGGGATCAGTGGGCATCCTGGCAGGGACATCCTTCTCGGACCATGCACTAGTGATCCTCACAGTGGCAGACAGGCAAAGGAGTGGGAGCACGATGCTTCGCATCCCAGAGCGGGTCTTGTTGGACTCAGCACTCAGAGAGAGGGTAGAGGCTCTCTGGACAGAGGGCATGGACAACCAGGCTCTACCTGCAGACAGAGTGGCCTTAGGCCTAGCTCAGCTTAGCCATTTTTTTCTCCAGGAGTCTCTGGCTCGACGGGCTGCAGCGAGAGAGGAGGAGCAGCGTCTCAGACGAGGCATTGCTTCACTACAGAGGATGCAGGAGCAGCATCCAGACAGTCCATGGTTGGAGGAGCAGTTACAGCAGGCTCGAGAGGAGTTTGCTTGCACAGAGGAGAGGCGCGATGAGTTTGCCTTTCACCGACAGGCATCTCAGTGGACTCAGGTGGGTGACAGAGTGACAGGTGCTTTTTTTGAGACAGTGGGACCTCGGCACTCGCATGCCAAGGTCAATCAGTTGAGGAGACCCGATGGGTCAATTGTTTGTGAGCCAGAGGATATGCGTGCAGTTGCTACTGACTTTTACCGTGAGCTACTGTCGGCTGGACCCCAGTCAGAGAGACAGGATGCATGCAAGGAGCAGGTTTGGGCACAGATGCCTTGTCTTGTGACTGAGGAGATGCGCCAGAGGCTAGAGATACCTCTTCAGCTTGAGGAGCTGCACACGGCTCTTAGGGCCCTCCCTCGTGGTAGCTGTCCAGGTGAGGATGGACTGACTCCCAGCTTCTTCTTGGAGTACTGGGACCTGCTTGGCCTAGATCTTTGTAGTGCCTTTCAGTACATTCTACACACAGGAGTGATGCCGGATAGCATGAGTGAGGGCCTCATTTACCTCATTCCAAAGGAGGGTGGCTCCTTGGATGAGATTCGACAGTGGCGCCCCATCACCATTCTCAACTCAGCCTACAAAATTCTTGCCAAGGCTCTAAGTTTGAGGATTCAGCCACTTTTGGAGAGCCTTATACATGGGACTCAGACAGGTTTTGTCAAGCAACGCAGTATCCTTGACAACATCTTCACTTTCTGGGAGGCTTGTGCCCTTGCACGTCTCCGTGGAGAGGACCTTGTGATTCTTCTTCTCGATTTTGAGAAGGCATACGACAGAGTTGACTGGGACTTTCTAGAGGGCACGCTACGCAGGATGGGCTTTTCCGATGCTTGGATCAGAGGGGTGTCAGCTTTGTACAGACAGGCTCACAGTCAGGTGCTTTTGGCAGGAGGTAGAGGTAGAGGTGAGCGCTTCATGCTCACACGATCGGTCAGACAGGGTTGTCCTCTTGCCCCCTTTCTCTTTCTGTTCTATGCCGAGGCGATGAGCAGATTTTTGGTGTCACAGCAGGTTGGTTTGAGGGGCTTAGCACTCCCTATACGGGGAGATGAGCTTCTGGACGCTGACTTTGCCGACGACTCGGCCTTGTACTTAGAGGGCCAGGAGGCCAATTTACACAGATGTGGGCAGGCTTTGGAGACCTTCTGCTGTGCATCGGGCGCACTGATCAACTGGAGAAAGACAGTGGCTTTCTCGGTTGGCAGTGCTCCTGTGCCAGATTGGATGCCAGGAGAGGGTTTCAAGTGGATTCCTCCAGGGACTGCAGTTCGATACTTGGGTTGTCAGGTTGGTTTGGATTTGTCCCCCGAGCAGCAGATTGCTCCTCTTCTCCTGTCCATCAGGAGAAAGCTGTTACATTGGAGCTCAGCACGACTTTCGCTGCCTGGTAGAGTAGTAGTTGCCAACCAGGTGTTGTTGGCAACTATGTGGTACATCACTTCTTGTTGGATCTTCTCGAGTTCTTGTATCAGCCAGGTAGAGAGGCTGATCAGGAACTTCCTTTGGTCAGGTCGCGACACTCAGATTGCCCGAGCCAAGGTGGCTTGGTCGGTCATCACACTTCCTTGTTCTCAGGGAGGGCTTGGGATCATTGATCCAGCACAGCACAGCAGAGCAGAGCCCTTCTTGGGAAGTTCGTCATCAGAGGACTTCTTCCAGGCGAGGAGCCCTGGAAGGTGTTCTTGATGCAGAGGCTTCGTGCCAGGGTGCCTCAGTCAGGAGGCCCTTGGCAACCTTCGACCAGATGGATCTTTACAGAGTTGCGCCGAGTTGGTTTGAGCAGGAGACTGGAGGACCGATTCGCTGTGAGTTTGCTTTGTTCTTGGGAGCTCTTACGGCGTGGCCTAGAGCAGAGACAGCCGACGTGCACGGAGGAGCGCCTACGGCAGCCCCTCGTCTGGAACCCCATGGTTAGCACTCAGAGAGGCCACTTGGTTGGGAGTAGGCCTCATGTTTCTTGGGGTCCCATGGCAGCAGGTCCAGTGCGCTCTCTAGGTGACTGGCTAGAGTTCACAGGTTTGTCAGAGGAGGTGCAGGCTGTCCAGCTACAGGGCATGAGAGGGGTTCAGAGCATGTGTCAGGGACATCTCAGAGTCAGTTCCAGCTGAGTGGCTCACGCCTCTCGAGCCAGTAGCACCCCGATGGATGGGAGCCTTCACACGACTGGAGGTTCTCATTTCAGTCAGGGCTTGTTCAGAGACTGTCCCAACCCTGTTCTTCGAGCTTCAGGGTGGGGGACGATTACAGCGAGTTGCAGAAGAGGCCCCGCAAGTAGCAGAGTGTTGTTTCCAGAGGATCCGAGTTGTGGGCATCTATGGGAGGACTTGCGTCATAGACCCTGACCCAACAGCTCTTGAGGCAGGACACTGGAGGCTATGGGCTTGGGAGTGCTGTCCACTGGCACGAGTACAGTGGGATCCTGGTGAGTGGCTATGGAGGGACCCCTTCTCTTCTGCAGACCGCCCAACAGTCCCTTTCTTTCAGTACACTGTTTGGCTTGGACGTCATATACTTGTAGCACAGAGAGAGGCCAGCCCCGCTGCAGCACGTCATTGGCAGGAGGAGGGTCTCACAGTCTAGTTCTTGGCAGCTTTTTGGCAGAGGCTATGGGACTCCAGACAGCCGAGGCGCGTCACTTTGTTCCAGTGGTTGGTTGCACACAGCCACAGTAGTAGGGAGCTGGCTTGTGCATAGTGGTCTCTCGGCCGCATGTACAGCCTGTGACCAGTTGGTGGAGAGTCAGCGTCACTGTCTTTGGGACTGTCCCTCGGCCCAGCAGGTGTGGTTACGAGTTCTTCGGCTGATGCCTGCCCTCTCCACGGCTCGACAGTACACTTGGGGGGCAGCGGCTTGGTCCACCCTCACGGGCCCGTCACTTCAGTTTGAGCTATCTTCCACCAGCAGGATGATAGTGATACAGGGGGGGCAACCTACACTCCAGCCTGCTACAGATCTTACTCCACAGGAGTGGTGCAGTGAGAGAGAGGAGTGTTGGGAGCTCATCAGCGGCCTAGCTCTCTGGTTCATCTGGCGGGCCCGCTGTTTCCGCATCTTTGAGGCTCGCCCTGTGCCACCAGCAGAGACTGTTCGTGACTTTTGGCTAGAGCTGATCCATACTCTCACAGGACAGCTTGAGGGACTACAGGGCAGCTCCGACCGCATGCGGGAGCGCCGCGAGGCTTTCCTTCGACTCTGGCGCCCTGGGCCTTTCTACACCATGGTCCAGGGGGTGCTCAGATGGCACTACTGTCCACCTGTGTGGCTCTTCCCTCCTCCCATCTCTTGATTTAGCCCCAGTGTATATATATGCTGTTTTTTCATTGGGAGAGTCTCCCCATCATGCTTGTTGTAGCCCTCTCCTGCAGAGGTGGATGTAGCCCTATGGGCAGTTTTCATTAACTAATAGAAGGATCTTTTTCTCAAAAAAAAAAAAAAAAAAAAACATGCTCCCATATATGATTGTCCTCAATAGAAGACATCACAGCTATCATGGCATCATGCCAATAAGAGAGACACCCTCCTCTAAAGAATTTGGCTATGTAAGAGCTGTGAGGGGTCACCTTTTGCCATCTCAGCTATCATGGCATCATGCCAATAAGAGAGTCTCCTCTAAATAGTTTGGCTCTAACACGGGGTCATCTTCTACCTAGATCTAGGGAGAGGGCTTCTATGTGGCTGTACTTGGTCTTGTGACCTCTGTATTAATTTTGGCAGTGCCCAAATTGTGTCCGTATGGCCATCGTTGGCCCAATTATTATGGGTGCTCTATATCTAGGCTATGACTCTTTATATTTGCCTTTACTATGTTTGGGTCATGGAGTATATTAGGGGGAGTTGGGCAGGCAAGGGAAAACTCTGTGTGTGTGTGTGTGCGCGCGCGCGTGTGGTGTTTTGGGGGGGTCGTTTGAGGCATTTGGCTCTATTGTATCATTCACTCTGATCAACGGTGCTCTTATAGGGCTTGTCTGCTAGCGTTTTCTCTCTCCTCATCCCTCTCCTCTTGGTGACATGCATTCGTCTTCCACTGCATACTTTGACATGGTATTAGAGCGTAGGCCACAGCTTGCATGGAATTGCAAGATTCCTACAAGAGGATGTGTTGATGCAGATGATCCAATGCGGTTTAGATCCTCGTACCTGTTCGCTTTGAGAGATGATAAGAGATGTCCTATCATGCTTCATATTGCCGACTTGCTTCGGAGGCGTATCTCTCATGCAAGGGGTGGTAAAATGTGAATGGTGGTCGTTGGTTCTTCTTTAGAAGGGAGAATCATCTTGCTACCCATGCTAAGGTGGACGAGTACCGGTTGGACGGTGTTGTCACTACAATATGACCAGTGCTTTATAGCCAAAGGGGGTTTGAATTGCTTGCACGTGGAACATGTATGGATACAAGAGCAAGTTCTTTACTCATAGAGGATTTTTGACTCTTCACAATCGGGTGAAGTGGCAAGACTAAAGTTATTTGTCCAGCATGTGGTATGGAAATGTTAGATCTCTCTAGATTCGTCCATTTGGTCTCGATATCTCCCAGGGACAAGTGATAGGGAGTGCGGGTTGTTGCAAGGGCCCTCCAAATGTTAAGAGTTTCAGATTCCTGCTCCGATGTGGCTCCAGTATCTCCCACGCGCAGATTAGGGAGTGAGGTTTGTTTTTTGGTTGTGCCCCGCCGTACACGAGGTAGACGTACTTTCTCGGCAATGTATTCCAACGTGTTGCCCACTCAGTAGGCTAGTAAGAGGTGAGACCCCTATTCTACAGTTTCAGAGGGTCACGATCTCACTGCTCTGCATTTTTTCCTTGCAAAAAATGTGGAGAACATGTAACAGACTTGGACACTCCAAGTCGAGAATCTACCGCGACACCACAAGAATTCACTTCAAATAGTTCACATTTCACAATTGATTCGCCACTGGCCCAGCGGAGTTCCGTGCCTAGAGATATTGGCCCCAAAGACTGGCACCCTTTTGGTATTTCTTTTTATATTAATCTGTGTTCAAAGTACAAGAGAGTAGGCAAGCGCTCACTCTCAGACTCTGCGTCCACATGCTCTGAGTTGTGAGGCCCTCCCCACCTATTTAAATGTTTACAAGAGATGCTAAAATCAGAGCCCCAAAAGCTGAAAATCAAAAGCCTCTTAAAATAAAGCATCTTATTCCCAAAAGCTGCCCCTTAATTGCTAGGATTTTAGCCTTTCCATACGTAGCCAAAAAGCAAAAGTTCTGTACGCTGCTGCCACCTCATCTATCCGTACAATTCTGCAACAAACGCCGCATTTTCCGGTGATGTCCGGCAGTGCCACGTCAACAGTCAGTCAGAATTTTCGGGAGCCCAGTCTGCTGCCAGCCGGGGGCGGGTGTGTTGTGTGTATACTGTGGGCACACCATCTCACCAGTTTGTGACATACCCCCCTCTTGAAAGCATTGTGATCGCCCTCGATTACTCCTGCAAAACAGACAGAAGCCATAAACTATCATAGCAAACACTGACTGTTAGTACCGACGCACTAGGAACACGCATCTAACACATGTACTAATCCATAGTCACATCACACGACATCACAGGACATCACATAACAAATCACATTCAATATTCATTCGGATCTTAGACCATGATTTATCGGTAATGCAATCAACAATCACATCTAGATCCACTCAGGACCTCATAGATGCCTGATTCACTAATCCCTATTGCAACCATGTCTATCGAGATCATTCAGACCAAAATGCTACAGTCATTTCGTCTATCAGTTCCTGCACTTAAACAAGTCAAGAACAAATCAGTATCATATTATTGGGAATTCCATTTAATAAAGTCATTACAACAGAATATTGTCAGCTCTCAGTATCCCTAAAGCTCAAAGAGACATCAGTGACTCTAGTATTCAAAATTCGTGGCATCTAATGACAAAGGAGCGGAGTAACTCCCCTCTTGTGCATACCCACTGCACCAGATTTTCGGCCAAGTTGAATTCAGGGTTCCAATTGGAATAGACTATGCTAAACCAAAAGCTTTAAGGTAAAGTTTCACGATTTGAGGAGTATCTGCTAGGTCCTCCTCCTCCATCCACTTCACATCCAATGCAGGATGGTTCTTGAATTTAATCAAAAACCGCCTTATTACTTTATCCTTAATCTTTCTGTCTTTATGTGCCAATATTTGTTCTGGAACAAGGATCTCCTCGTTTTCTTCCACTTCGGGTTGCTGATCAGGCTCCCCATCTTCGGGCACATCGCCTCTAAAAGACCGCAGGAGACTCACATGAAAAGAATTGTGAATCCTCCAAGATTCGGGCAGCTTCAATCGGAAGGAGACATCATTTATCTTTTTAGAGAGCTGGAAAGGTCCGTAGTATCGCATACTAAGCTTTGGAAAAAGCCTCTCCTTTCCCTTTTTCTTTCTCAGGCGTGCCTTCTCAAAATGTAAAAGCACCCAATCGTTTTCCTTCAATTTCAAATCACAACGATGGCGACCTGCTGCCTTTTTCTATCTTTCTTGAGATTTCTGCAAAGCCTCGTGGACCTTGGCAAAAGCCGTGTCCAAGTCGAGCGTGTACTCATCGGCTTCAAAAATCTTATCTTTCGTGCTTAGGAAGGGTGGAACCTTCGTAGCACCTTCAATAATCTCAAATGGCGCCTTCCCCATCGAAGAGTGTATCGTGTTATTGTAGGCAAATTCCACCAAAGGTAAATACTTTTCCCATTGAGTCTTTTGATCTGCGATGTAAGACTTCAATAAATCTAGAACCACTGAATTAGCAATCTCGGATTGCCCGTCAGTCTGCGGGTGGAAAGATGACGAGAACTACAACCGCGTGCCAATGTTCTCCCAAGTAGCCTTCCAAAACAAACTCGTAAATCTGGGGTCCCTGTCGGTGACAATCGTCTCGGGCATGCCATGTAGTCTGAAGATATGGGCCACAAACACTCTCGCTAGTGATCCGGCTTGACTGTTTTCTTCACTGGAATGAAATGAGCTTGCTTGCTAAATCTGTCAATAACAGTCCAGATACCATCGTGACCACTCTGTGTTCTCGGGAGATCAAAAATGAAATCCATTGCAATACTTTCCCAGGGGCGGGTGAGTATGGGAAAAGGCTATAACAATCCCTGTGCTTTATGCCTGTCAAACTTGACCTTTTGGCATACGAAGCACCTGCGCACAAACTCGTCCACATTCTTCTTGAGTATCGGCCAAACGAAGTCTCTCTCTACCCCTTTCAAGGTGGTAGAAATGCCGCGGTGACCCATAAAAGGTGGACAGTGGCATTCGGTCATAACCTTTTTCCTCAAGGGCTGTGTAACACACAACATGGTTTTCCTCATTAAGTAGCCATCCCGAATGGAATATCCCGCTAGTGTCTCCCCATCCCGTATCCGTGTGAAATGTCTGCAAAATTTGTATATGTGGCATATTGATTGACCATATCCTCGGAGCTCCTATGATGTATCGCGGAGATAGCCAGAACCAATGGCTTCCGAGACAAAGCATTTGCCACCAAATTCTTTTGTCCCTGAACATGGACAATCTGGAAGTGAAACTGTGACAAGATGTGATGAGCGCGCGGCGGTGTGCGCAAGTGAAAGAGCACGCGAGGAAGTGCACTGTGTGTGCAGAGAGGGGAGCCGAAGGCCGGCAGGAGAGGAAGCGCTAGCAGAAGAGAGAGGGCACGTAAGTTTCTCAAGGTGATAAGTGAGTGAGTTAAAAACTCACATTCCCTTTATTATTTTGTATAGGACCAATTTATGGTCAGTGGCCAAGTTCAATGTGAACTTGGCAAAAGGTTAGTACCTTTAAAATATACATTAAAAGGGGGCCATTTGCGCCTTTAACCCAACAACCTCCCACTTAAAGGCATAAATGGTGCCTTTAAGCTACGTGACTCCCTCCATCTCTATGCATAGATGATGTTGTGCTTTGGGTAAGCACTTAGTGACAGCATTGGCTGGATTTTGTGATGTATGGACCTTAACCAATGTAATAAGGCCATCCTCAAGCACTTCTCGAATGAAGTAATATCGCACATCAATATGCTTTGTGCGTGCATGAAACATGGCGTCCTTTGCCAGACATATGGCACTCTGGCTATCACAACCAAGCATAGCTGCCTTGGCAGGCAAACCAAACTCACTGCATAGGCGTGCTAACCAAATAGCTTCTTTGGAAGCTTCAGTAGCTGAAATATATTCAGCCTCTGTCGTAGACAATGCAACAATCTTTTGCAATCTAGAACACCATGAAACAGCACCTCCCGCAAGAGTAAATACATAGCCACTTGTGGATTTCCGTGTATCCACATCACCAACCATGTCAGAGTCACAAAATCCTTTCAATTCCATTGGTCCTTTACCATAGCAGAGGCATTTGTTTTTAGTCCCTTTTAAGTATATTCTGTGGCTTCACTTGTTTAAGTGCCTCTTCGCAATCCTTAAGAAATAGGATTCCATGAATCCTATCTTTCCAAAGATCAAAACCTGTTCCATCGAACCTCCTAATCTCGAAGAGGTTCTTCACATCCGAAGAAGATGAGGCCATAGTTGCACGAAATAAGAGGAATAATACGCTGAATTTTTGGGCGAAATGTGCAAAAATCGGAGTATAGCCTCACAGAGATGTGCACTACAGCTCCACATGGTCACAGGAGCAATTTGGGGCAAAATAGGACGATTTGGGCACAAAATTCAATTTCTTAAATTTATGCGCAAGAAATTTCAGCGAGCGAATTTGTGCTCGAAAACAACAAATTTAGTTGTTTTTAACCTCTGAAGACATACATAAGGCTAATACACAGGCTTTAGAAGCATGTAAGCACAAAAGCCTCAATTTGTAGCATCAAAACTGCATGCAATTGAGCCACAAATGGTCATACATCGACAAAATTTGTCAAATGTGCGTAGATTGCATCAATTTGCACTTTCCCCAATGTAATCGCACCATAAAAACACTTGCAAAAACCTGCGTAAATCTGAAATTTTCTTAAACCACCTGTTTTAATACTTGTTTTTCAGCAATTTCAGGGTTTTCGGGTAGCGGGGACTTAGCAAAAGTATTCCCACACCTTAATACATCATTTGCAAAACATGTATTTTGCTATCATAACCTGTAATTTCCTGTTTTTGACCTAATTTCAGCCTGTTTTGGGTCAATTTGAGGTGCCAAGCTCTCTAGTGTCCGGGACGAGTCCTTTGGTGACGAAATTGCAAAATCTCGCGTGAAAGTTAACCTTCTTGGCTGAAATTCAGCGTTTGCAGGTTTGGGGGCAAACCCTAATTGGGCTCTGATACCAGTTGATGAGCGCGCGGCGGTGTGTGCAAGTGAAAGAGCACGCGAGAAAGTGCAGTGTGTGCGCAGAGAGGGGAGGCGAAGGCCAGCAGGAGAGAAAGCGCTAGCAGAAGAGAGAGGGCACGTAAGTTTCTCAAGGGGATAAGTGAGTGAGTTAAAAACTCACATTCCCTTTATTATTCTGTATAGGACCAATTTATGGTTAGTGGCCAAGTTCAATGTGAACTTGGCCAAAGGTTAGTACCTTAATATACATTAAAAGGGGGCCGTTTGGGCCTTTAACCCAACAAGATGTTCGCCCACGGCATCTGCTTTTCCGATAGCTGCTTCTATGACAAGAAGTAGCATATACTCTGATGGTCTGTAAAGACAGTAAAATTCGATCCGAGTAGGTACTGCCGCCACTGAGTAAGAGCATGGATAACCGCCAAAAGCTCTTTCTCATAAATATGTGCTGTCAATTCCGGCCTTGAGAACAATCGACTCTCGTAAGCAATGACATGCCCTTCTTGCATTAAGACCGCATCCAGACTACGACCACAAGCATCACAATATACTTCAAATGACTTCTGCAAGTCCGGCAAAGTCAAAACTGGTCCTCTAGTAAATTTCTCTTTCAATGTCTAAAAGGCAGTCAGCTCCGTGGGTCCCCACAAGAAAGGTACTCCTTTCTGTGTCAAGATATGCAAAGGGGAAGCAACATCTGCAAACTTTCTAATGAACCGCCTGTAGTATGAACACAAGCCCAAGAAGCTTCGAACTTCATGGACATTCTTCAAATTGGGCCAATCACGAATAGTCTCTATTTTGGTTGGGTATCTGCACTCCTGCTGCTGAGACAATGTGTCCCAAAAAGTGTCTCTCTCGTAGGAAAAATTCACTTTTCTTCGCATTAATCACCAACTTGTGATCTCGTAATGCCTGAAAGACTTGAAGCAGATGTTCTCTATGTTCTGCCTCACCCTTGAAGAAAACAATGATGTCGTCAAAGAAAGTACCAACAAATAGTCTATACTCTCGAAAAATCCTGTCCATCATCTAGTTAAATGTCGCAGGAGCATTGGTTAAGCCAAAAGGCATCACCAAAAACTCAAATAACCCAAAAGTCGTTCGAAAGACTGTCTTGTAGCGTCCCCCAACGCGATTCAGATCTGATGATATCCGCTCTTCAAATCGATCCTGCTAAAGCACGAGGATCCTTGTAATCTGTCAAGTATATCATTGATCCTAGGAATCGGAAATCTGTTCTAGATGGTGATTTTGTTGAGAGCTCTATAATCGATGCACATTCTCCAAGGTCCGTCTTTCTTCAAAACCAACAACACTGGAGAGCAATACGGTGAAGTACTAGGCTGGACAAGACCTTTTCCAAGAGGTCTTTCACTTGGATCATAATTTCTTCGTTTTGGGCTGTGCTCACACAATAAGGTGGCCGGTTCGGTGGTGTGCTTCCAGGTATCAGATCAATGGTATTATCCTCAAGACGAGCGGGTGGCATAGTTGACACGTACGGTCACGTACGACGGGTACATGTACGAAGACGTGCGGTACTAATCGAACTAAAAAAAATTAGACGTACGGTGACGTAAAGTACGATGCAAAAAAAAATCATGCGTCTTACACGTCATAACATCGACCTTAGTACTTAGTACCAGGGCTAGAAACAAACATTTTTCCTAACCAATCAAAATAAGGGAAAACTTGAAATTCTCCCGGTTTTCAGGTCAAAATTTGAAGCTTTTGCCGGTAATTACACTAAAACTTGTGTAAATTTGCCGGTTTTCTTAGAGGCAAGCTCAAAATCTAACCGGGATTTTATAATTTCAACCGGTTAAAATACACTAGACCCTTGCTTTTTTCTAACACTGCTTAGTACTAAATACTTGTAACTTAAGTCTTACAAGTTAGAACATGAAAGATCTGTCCATGGACATTGGAAAAGGCAATGTCCGAAGAAAGAAGAATCATGATCTTCAAAGTGATGGCGGCCATAGTAGATCCGCTACCCAAGCCTCGTCGCACATAGGTCATGGTGGTTTGAGCCAATGCAGCCATTGGGCTCTTGTTTAAATGCAGTCGAGATGCAAAACATTCCCACACCAAAAATCGCCCCCGCCAATATAATTATAAATATAAATTTATTTATTTATTTTAATTTTTTAATTTTTAAAAAAAACGGACGACTCATGTACGGAACGTACGAGTCGTACGGTACGGTACGGAATGTACGGAACGTCCAGTACGTCGAACGTGGACAACCCTGGCGGGTGGTAACTCGCTTGGCAAGCCCTCTGAGAAGCAATCGACATGAGTGTGGAGAAAATCTTGGCATTCTTTATCAAGTTCAGACATATTTGTCCTATTCTCATCATTCATCTCTCTCAAGAAGATCGAGTAACCAAACAGACTGGATTTCATTAATTTTGAAATGGCCGAAGCCTATACAATAGGGACAGACTCGCCCTTCAGGTTTACATCGAGTACAATGGTTCTTCCCTTCTCTGTGGTCAAAGTTGCTTTTCTCGCCCGATAGTCGACCACGGCGTTGTTCTTTTGGTACCAGGGAATTCCCAAGAGGACATCACAACCTTCCAAAGGCATTATGTAGAAGTCCAAATACCCCTGACAATGCAACCGAAGTTTGCCAATGACACGTGTAATGGCTACGTCTCTGCCGGGTGCCGCTAGAACTGCCTCTGCTAGTGGTCCCATTCGATCGGGTGTGATCTCGAGACGTGCCACCAATTCAGGTGAAATGAAGTTGGCCTTGGCTCCTCCATTAAAGAAAATCAAGGCTTCTTGGTCTTTCTTGGTAAAGTTCTGTACTCTCATCAATCGTGCTTGGGTCAGTACCCATGCAATCTGGAACCAGTCCTGCTTTCATGTTGCCTTTTCGTCCACCGTCCTTAGCTGCTCTCGAACTCTCTGGCCTATCTTCATCCTTGTCATTCTGTTCTTTCGGTGCCTTTTTAGGGCATTTCACGGAGATATACCCAGTTTCCCCGCATCCAAAGCACTTCCCCTCTTTGATGTAAAGAGCTCTCTATGAAAGAATAAGCTTGGGTCGTGCATCCTTTTCTTTCTTTTCTGGGTTATTCTTCTTCTTTCTACTTTCATGTCTGTTCATTCCTTTGTGTCATGATTTCATATGTGGGGTAGATCAAACTGCCTGAGTGAATGGCAAAACCCCGTTTCACATGACTCATCAATTCTTGAATGGAATCTGACTTTTGTTCTAAGCAGTGATCTCGGATCTACGTAGGAAGTCCCAAGGTAAACCGCTCAATCTGCTCTCTAAACGAGATCTTCTTAAATGAAGAGGCTAGTAGAAAAGAGCTCTAGAATCTCTCGCAATATGAGTCCAAAGTATCCTTCTTGGTCATCCGAAGAGAGTTCCAAGCAATTTGTATGTCGCGTTCGTACTCTCAAGTCAGCCAAGAAGAAATAAAAAGCCTTTTAAATTTCAGCCATTTAACTGGCGCTTTCCAGTTCAATAGAAGCGTGGACCACCAAGTTTGAGCATTCCCTCTGAAATAGGAAGTAGCCCTCCGAATCTTGGAGTGCTCTGCGTAACGCCCTCCAGAGAAAGCTATGTCAAACTGGTGTTTGAAGGCCAAAGCCTTCGAAGCATCTCGAAAACCAGAAAAAGTGTTAAATTTAACTGACTGTCCACCTTCTTTGAACTCTCGGACTTTCTTGCTTTTATTTTCCAGAAAGTCATACTGGTTGGCTTTGTTAAAAATTTCTTCTTTGAATAGAATTTGCGGTCGTCGGAGTCCGAACTATCTGAAACGAGTCCTTTGTAGAACTGTAGGAAACTGGGCAAGATTTAGACTTCTTTGCCTTTTTCTTGCCCTTTTGCTTTTTACATCGCTTTTTGCCTTTTCTGTCCTCTTCGCTCGAATTGGAAGAGCTAGAAGAACTCGAAGAAGAAGAAGAAGAATTAGGTAATCCTTCAAACCGCACACGCTTCTTCTGCTTTTTGGCCGAGGCAAAAGTAGACTGACGACCCAAATAACCAGGGAAGTCAGTTCCTTTCTTCTGCTCTATTCTGTGCGTCAAAAAGCTGAGAAATCCGTGCATCAACCACCTCTTCTAATTCTTGCTCAGTAAACATCCTTGGGGTAGAAGGTTTCTTGAGAATTGGTTTGGGGGGTGGTTCAGTGGTCTGTTGCCACTGTGCATACACCTTGTCGAAGGAGGTCTGGCTCATAAATTTTGCAAATTTCGGGTCCTTCGCAAAATTTAGCAACATCTTTGTTGCATCGCCGATCAATTGTCGACGCTCCATCTCTTCGATCTCCGCTTGAGTAGGCCGAGGGGGGCCGTACTCCTCGCCAAATCTTCTTCGTGCTCTCCTCCCGCATCTCTGGATGCAGAGGGAGTCGACTGATCTTTGTCTGAAGCCATAAGTGCCATGTAAAGAGGATCGGATTTCCCAGTAGAAGAGAAATCGGCCGCAATCTGATACCATTACAACAGACTTGGACACTCCAAGTCGAGAATCTACCGCGACACCACAAGAATTCACTTCAAACAGTTCACAGTTCACAATTGATTTGACACTTGCCCGGCGGAGTTCCGTGCCTAGAGATATTGGCCCCAAAGACTGGCGCCCCTTTTGGTATTTCTTTTTATATTAATCTGTGTTCAAAGTACAAGAGAGTAGGCAGGCGCTCACTCTCAGACTCTACGTCCAGATGCTCTGAGTTGTGAGGCTCTATCCACCTATTTAAATGTTTACAAGGGATGCTAAAAGCAGAGCCCCAAAAGCTGAAAATCAAAAGCCTCTTAAAATAAAGCATCTAATTCCCAAAAGCTGCCCCTTGATTTGCGCAAGATTTTAGCCTTGCCATGCATAGCCAAAAAGCAAAAGTTCCGTGCGCTGCTGCCACATCGTATGTCCGTACAATTCTGCAAAAAGCGCTGCATTTTTCGGTGATGTCCGTATGGCAGTGCCATGTCAGCAGTCGATCAAAATTTCCGAGAGCCCAATCTACTGCCAGCCGGGGGCGGTTGTGTTGTGTGTGTACATCAGTTGTACATAGAGCTTGTCAGCGTTTGGGCACTCTCTCTCTAGCTCATGTGTGCTGCTTTATAGCGTTTCTCTTGCACCAATGTTTTCTCTCTACTATAGATGTGCGATGACAGAGAGAACTCGTAGCAACCAACTAGGAACCTCCTCCTCGAATGCCCCACCTCAGGAGGAGGATGCACTCGAGTGTCCAAGGGAAAGAGCCCTAGCAACGTGAACACCAAGTGAGCACAAGGTGTCCCTCTAGAGTGTGAACCAACGGGGATTTGAACCCACAACCCGTAGGTTGAGAGGCCAAATGCCTTACTGTTAGACCAACTCTTTGGGGACGAAGTTACACAATTTTATTCTACACACTTCGGGTTTCATCGGTGAAAGGGTTTTGCACAATGGAAAGATGGGTGTATATACAATGCACGAGGGAAAAATGGAAAAAAAATTCCCGCCGACGGTCCTAAGTGTGTTCACACAAATCACTACCACATTTATGGTGACAAATCCCCCTTGGAGTGATGTGGTGAACAAGAGCTAGCACATAGTGTAAAGGAAAGTGCCATGCCCAGAGGACATGATCAATCCACAAAGGGAAACAAGCCCAAAGCTTTGCGGCAAGCTTTGAACTTCTAAGAAGGCAATGCCTTTGTGAATAGATATACAAGGTTGTCCTGTGTTGGCACATAAGCCAAGTTGATCTCTCCTATTGAGAGTATCTCTCTGACATAGTGATAATGCACCTCAATGTGCTTTTTGTGAGCATGAAAAATTGGGTTCCTCACAACTACCAATGTTCTCTGGTTGTCTATAGATGATGTTGGCAGTGTCCTGTCTAACACCCAAGTTATCCATAAGGCATTTCATCCATACACACTCAACCGTAGCTGTGAAGACTATCCTATACTCAGATTCACAATTGGAAGTGTCCAGAGTAGGTTGCTTCTTGTTGAACACTCGCGTGTCATAACAACTAGCCCAATTTGAGTCCAAAAAATCACGTAAATATGGAGGCAATGATCCCCCCTTGGGATAAAACAACCCAAAATATAAAGTGCCACTCAAGTAGCAAAAGATTTTCTTAAGAACCAGTCAATTCTTAGACCCTAGGCTATGCATAAATCTGCTAACTTGTGAGACTGCAAACTGAAT
This sequence comes from Adiantum capillus-veneris, assembly GCF_014529385.1. Taxonomy (NCBI): domain Eukaryota; kingdom Viridiplantae; phylum Streptophyta; class Polypodiopsida; order Polypodiales; family Pteridaceae; genus Adiantum; species Adiantum capillus-veneris. The sequence continues at coordinate 130,831,869 of NC_140948.1, read as the reverse complement.
ATCTGGCCTCGTATTGCATACTTAAATAAGGCATCCAATAGCAGTCTGATATAGAGTAGCATCAGCAAGATCTCCAACATCATGAAGACTCAATTTTAAACATGTTTCCATTGGAGTAGCAATAAGTTTGCAATCCTCAAGTCCAAACTTACTTAGTAATGTCTCTATGTCAAAATACAGCCTTCACAAACATGGTAAGAAGGTGCTACAATAGGCGGCAAAGGAGCAACCATATTAGATTTCTACAAACGGAGCAAATTGGCAAAATTCAAATGTCCAAAATGTGCATGCTACAGGTTTGCATTTGAAACAGCCTTTAAATACACAGTTACATTTACAAAATTCTATCGACATGTCCTACAAAGTGAGCTTATATAGCGCACGGTACAAAATTCTAGATGCAACTATTTTATCACCAAAACTAAATTCATTTTATGTACATCAGTCATCCACAAATATGACAACAAGACCAAGTCTTGCAAGTGCAAATACAGATAGAAGGTTCTTTTTTATCCCTGGTATATAAAGTGCGTCAATAAGTGTGAAAGAACTGCCATTCACAACAGTTAGCACAGTCTTTCCAAGTCCCTTGATTGGTTAAGAGGCATTGTTGGCACAAGTGACTGTATTCCCATGAGGGACAGACTCGAGAGAGATAAAGAAGTCACGATGTGAAGTAATGTGCTTTGCAGCACCACTATCAAAGTGCCACAAACATGAATCGACACACATGCATCATCGACAGAAGGATCACAAGTACACTTTGCACTAAATGCCAACTCTGCATCTACATTTACATCAACATCACAATCTCCTTTCCTAGTAGATTCTACAATGGCGACACTTGTAGTGGAACTAAACTCTTTCTTATTGGCCTCTTTCGCCTTCAACTTAGGACATGGTTTCATCAAATGATCATTAGCCTTGCAATAATGGCAACATATCTTCTTCTACCCCTTTTCACCAGAATTCCTAGACGAGGTGCTACTAACAAAAGTATTAGGAATAGCTGATTTGCCACTCACTAAAGAACTATGAGAAGTGGCTATATTGCTATTACCACCTTTTCTTTGAGTAGCAAGTAAGAACTTTTGTTTTTGAAACTATGCCTATAAATAGATAGAGCTCCATCTTCAACAACAGCTTCATTTCACTATACTCCTCAATACCTGTACTAAATTAAGTGTAACTAATGAAACAATCTATTACTTTTCCGAATTGTTCTCACTTGAAACCCTTGCCTAGTTTATGTCTCTCCAAGACTCATTTTATAGGAGAAAAAAACATGACAACCTAAACATGCTTTAACCAATGAAAAAAACTTGAATCATAAAGGCACTTACATTGTGCTTGAGATCTTGACTAGCAAACAATCCTCAAACACCCAATGTGCCACGTAATGAACGAAGCATATTGCCATGTAATGAACGAGCATATTACATGGGTTATCTATCTTATTAAACTTTTGCAAACCTCCTCAAGGTGAGGTGGTTTTGTTATTTTGGCTTTCTACTAGTAGACTGGTTCCGAGGATAATTCGCTTTCAGACATTCAAATTTTTGGAAAGCCCTTGCTTGGTTATACATACACAAAGCTTTAGAAAAGCTACATTCAAATTCAAGTTGGCATTTATCCTAGAGTCATGTCAATATGTTTCTTCGAGGAATGCGTCGCTTCAGACAACCACTTCAATTATTACTAGTGTGTGACCCGCGCGTTACTGCGGTTAAGAAAGCATGGCCATTGGGTCACACACATACACATATTTGTAGGGGTGTGTGTGCTTGTGTGTGTGTGCGCACAAGCAAGAAGGATGTACTTTAGTCCCTGTAATCACTTCAAGAAGATTGCAATTCCCCCTCTCTTTCTTATTAGATCTTGAGATCAAGACTCGTCGAGACCTTTGATATCTGTTTGGATTTCTCTATGACAACAAAAATCCTCTTCTCCTCTCTACCTCCTTGCCCCCCCCCCCCCCCCCCCCCCCCCCTCTCTCTCTCTCTCTCTCTCTCTCTCACACACACACACACACACACAAAACGTTTTGAGTTTAATAGTTGTCACGTAGATCTTTGGGATCTCTCTCAGTGAATAAGAAAAGGAAACTATAGTAACCTTTGAGTGTAGCAGATTGGTTATCAAAGTTCTCTCTTAAATACCAGGTCTTAAGTTCAAGACTTGTCAAATAGAGCTTTGAGATCTCTTGATGTGTTTCTATGACATCAAAACTTCTCTCTCTCTCTCTCTCTCTCTCTCTCTCTCTCTCTCTCTCTCTCTCTCTCTCTCTCTCACACACACACACACACACACACACAGGCGTTCAAGTTGTCGTGTACCCTTTCTATCTCCCTCCATCATTCTTTATCTCCCTATGGACAATTGTACGCTCATAGGAAGATGCAATTATTTGTATTTGTGTGTGTGTGTGTGTGTGTGTGTGTGTGTGTGTGTGTGTGTGTGTGTGTGAACGCACAATTGAGGAGAGTGGATTGTAGTCCTATAATCACTCCACATGCTTTGACATAGAAAGGGGTTCCTTTCACTTGGGGACCAGCTGAGATTACAGCCTTTAAGACTCTCAAGGAGAAGTTGATGACTGGCCAGTATTGGTTTTGCCAGACTTGCAAAAGCTATTTGAAGTATATTGTGATTCCAACGGCCGCAGTCTGAGAGCCGTCTTGATGCAGGAAGGTCGTGTTGTAGCCTATGAGAGTAGAATGTTTTCTAGACCAGAACGGGTTGCACAGATTTATGAGAAGCTATTGGTAATTATTCACGTTCTTACTCAGTGGCGACACTTTTTACTCGGAGCCGATTTCACAGTGTTCACTAATCATAGAATTCATGATATTTCTTGTCTCAGAAAGAGCTTTCAGACAAGCAGTTTGTCTCATAATGTAACAGACTTGGACATCCCAAGTCGTAAATTTGGCACGACACAAGAGAATCGCTTAAAAACACTTCACAAAACTTAATCACAATTCAAAATAGAGTCAACACGGCCCGGCGTATTTCCATGCCCAAAAATATTATGGCACCCCTTTCCTTTCGGTATTTATTTTTATATTAATGCTTGAGCAAAGTTACAGAGTCTGAGGGTCCTCTTTGCTCAGCTCGTTAGCAAACTGAGAGAATAAGCAGCCATGGGTTCATATTTATAGGCCCTTGACCTTCAAACTCAAAAGCAATTATATGAAAAGCTGCAAACTCAAAAGCCACTCGCCCAAAAAAGCTGCCAATGTGAATGAATCGTGGAAATCCATACAACTTGCCACATGGCACAGCCAACGCAAAATGCGGGCTGCCACATCAGCATGTCAACGCAATTTGCGGGATTTTCCATACTACTCTGCCACGTAAGTCTCCCAACGTGAGACTGCCATGTCATCAGTTTGTGACATACCCCCCTCTTGAAAGAATTGTAAGCCATAAACCAGTTCAGTAGACAGTTCAGTAGACACTGACTCTAAGTACCGACACACTAGACGACACTCACTGAGCATTCACATCACATTCAAATCATATCACATACAAATCCATTTTGATCTAGGACCGTGACTCCTGGCAATGTTTAGTAATCGCATCTAGATCCACACCGGATTTCACTGATGTCAGTGGATTAACTAATTCTCATTGCGATCATGTCCATAGATTCAAGACCGAAATGCTGCAATCGTTTTGTCTTTCAATCTGGCACTCTAATACAATCACATGAGTGAGCACTCAAAATCAAATTCCTTTCCAGGAATTCCAGTTCACAAATCACACACTTAGTTCGTAATGCACACAGTGTTTCAATCATTCACTCTAGTCATCTCATCGATTCAAAAATCTTGATGCACTTAGATCCCTGTGTGGCCATTTCATCCCTCGGTAACTCTTGATGCGCTCACCACAGTATGTAGTCATCTCATTCAATCATTCATCATCATCATTCAAAATTCATGATTCTTGTCTCGAACCAAGATCAGGTTCATTCTGGAGCCGTCATTGCTTCCCATTGCATTCATATGCAAATTCCTCACCATCTCATCCTCGATTTCACCTGCAAAACAGGTAAAATTTCAAGGAGATAGCTCACCTCGTAGCAAAAAAGTGAATGTCCAACTCCATACTTCCCAATGCTTACAAACGTGAGTTCCTCGCTCCTATTACCAGTTACCTGAAGACAAGTTAACAAGATCTTGCAAAAACATTAATTCCACACATACTGAAACTTTCTGCAGAAACCCTAATTTTTTATAGTTGTTGGATATAAAATCTGTTCGCGTCAATGCATTGAGCTTGTTGAGAGGAGCAACTTTGTCTTCTGACACACATTTAAATTCTCAACCGTCAAAGAGGTTTTTTAAGGTCTCTGCAATACTAAAAAGCGTCAAAAAAACGAACTCCTTTTTCTCTTGCAAGTAGTCTTGAACTCCTTATGGCTTATGCCCTGGGACACGGTTCACACGCAGGCAATACATGTGTCGACGAGGTGTTGAATACACGAGGGTTGACAATGAGCATGTATGTGTCGTACATGTGTCGACAGATGTTGAATACATCAGTGTTGACTATGAGCATGTACGACATAGATGCAAACGAGGACGTTTGAGATTTCAAGAGGGGGGTATGTCACCAGCGTGTGACTACTATCTATCCTTTTTGTTGATTTCTTTCTTATTATTTACTTACTTTCACTTTTTGGAAACACCCCTCGGGAAATCTAGCTGCCCTGCATTGCATAGCTAGTGTGGAACTGTCCAAAGGGAGTCCAGGCCTAAAGGCAAGAGAGCACTAAGGTTGAACAAAGACTATGGTTAGCCAAAGTGGGGTCATTGACTAGCCAAAGTGGAATCCTTTGCTACAGAGGCTACATTTCAGTTATGGGTGTGGCTACAGTGTACAAAGGGGGTCAGATGACCTAGAAAGATACAATGGCAGCATCTCCTAAAATTTAGGAAACTGCTATTTTGGGACCTGAAAATGTGTTTGCGTCATTACCTCCGGAATGACAAGGACAACATTTTCTTACTCTGCCGTGAAGTCAATTGGGCAACCGGTTGGGAGATTTTTAGGCAGCAACCCCGAAACGGGAAAATGCTTGTAAATGTGCCAAGTGGCACCTTCTGGTGCACTTTCCTCATGCAACAAGAAGTGGCGCTGAATTTGAAGCTAGGAGAGGCTCATTTTCAGATTTTGTCACAGGTTAAGAGCTATGGAGTGCTTGCTTTCCCTCTTATGTACAATGCAGTGCCAGGAGTGATGCCCTGCACGCTACGCAATGCCCTCTCTCTCCCCTATGGCAGTATGTTATGCCCCACTAGTGGGCTTTTCAATTGACCAATGTACAGTTGTGTGGGTTCATGCGCGATTGCCGAGGCAAGAGCCTCTTGCATAGGTACTAGATTAGCTAGCGGCTAATCCCCCGCAGGTACAGGTGAATTCGGAGAGGTTTCACGCCAGAAATCTCGTCCGATTCAAAGGGCAAGTAGCCCTACAGGTGCGGGAGCTCGAGGACTTGCTACAGATGCGACCGGCACGCGAAACCGAGCCCGAAACAGTAAATTACAGCCTGCTGTGTATTTTTGCAGGTTTAGGGTTTTGGCCCTAAACGGTCCCTAATACCCCCAGGAGGTTCGGGGACGCGAGGGGACCGCTGTACAGATGATCTGGCGCATTTTCGGGGCTGAAAACAGAGAATTCAGCCTGCTGCAGATTCTCGCCAGGTTTTGCAAAGTGCCCGTATGCGTCGGGAAAGTCATTCAATGCGTGGGAATACTAACTGTGAAGGGTCCTAGTACAGTTATGCTGCCGGAACAGTTGAAATTCAGCCAAGCTTGTGCGGGGCAGCTTGTAGGGAACCACAGCGTTTATTCCCTCTATTAAACAATAAAGAAATACCGATAGGGGCGCCTAAGTTAGGGGCCAATCTAGTGTCGGTCTTCTCATACAGGTGCATTCTAGCAGCCTGTATCCCTTTCCCCCGTGTTGTGTCTTGAAAGTACAGGTAGAATAGACGACTAATAATGGGTGAAAGCTAAATCAAGGTTTGAAGTAAAGTCTACCACCCTTTTTGAAAGTACAGGCCGGTTTCACACGGTGGAGTTTCGCACCCAGATGCGATGGCCTCAAAGACTGGCACCCCTCCCTATATTTCTTTATTATTGAGCTGAGGTTCAGATGCTTTGCAGAGTGAGAGGCCCAAGGGTCCTTATAAACAGTACAAGGGTTGCCTAAAAGCACGGTCCCAAAAGCATGTCACCCAAAAGTAACCCCAAAAGCATCTGCTCACAAAAGCTAGCGTCAAAAACTGCCGAAATGTACCAGTGAAAAAGATGGAAATCTACGCAACTTGCCACGTTGCACAACCAACGCAAGCGGCAAAACGTAGAAAATCCGTAGAACCCTGCCATGTGAGCATCCGTACGATTTGCCGCATTAGCATGTCAATGCGATTTAGGAAAGTCGGCCTCAGAGTTCAAGCTTTCGGTTTTTAGGGTTTGAGGCCCCTAGGCCGGTGCTCTACGAGTTAGGTGGGATCTTGGAATTAAAAATCCCTTTTTCCTTTCAGTTTTAGGCCCCTCAGGCATTCTTGATTACACCTGCAAAACAACCATAGGCATTGACTCTATGTACGCATGCATCAAACTCCACCAATCCAGAGCTTCTACAAACACATCAGTCACTGATGAATCACATTTCCGTCGAGGATATCAGATACAAATCATGATCATTGCAACCTATTTAAAAATCACATCAAGACCGCCCTAATCTTTTTACGGATGTCTTGATCTACTAAATCCTATTACTATCAAATCCAAATCTTTTCTTATCACATCTCAATCAAGCAAACCATGCCCATGACCATCTCCACAAGACAATACATCCACATAGCATGCAATTCACAAAATCAGACACTTAGTTCACACTGAAATCTTCTGCAATTTTTTAAGCGGGCCCTGGCACATGATCCGACCCTGCTAGGAAGATCATTGCCCTGGCCCTATTTAAGGATGATGATGCATGCTAGATGCTCTCTAGTCAATGGATGGCCACCGCTTCGGAGAGAAGGAGAATATACAATAAATTTTGGGTTTTTTCTAAAATTACAAAAAAAAAGGTAAGGGTAATGCTAGGTAGAGTAAAACGAGAAATTTACAAGTGGTCGTGCGATTGCAGAAGAGAGGAAGAAGAGAGAGAACCATTGATTTTTTTTAGAGAGAAAAACGAGAGAATTTTCAACCATGGAGAGAGAGAGAGAGAGAGAGAGAGAGAGAGAGAGAGAGAGAGAGAGAGAGAGAGAGAAAGAGAGTGAAGAATGTGTGTGTGTGTGTCCGTGTGAGTGGTTATGTGCTGATAATTGGTAGTTTTGAGCTTGTGTGTGGACGAGTGTCTGTGTGTGTAGAGAGAGAGAGAGAGAGAGAGAGAGAGAGCTTTTTTATTGATCGGAAAGAGAGAGAGAGAGAGAGAAGAAAGAGGAGAGACAAGAAGGTCTCTTTATCCTCCTTTGTTGACTTTGGTTTCATTATTAGCCACTCTATTTTCGAAGTATAGATAATAGATACTATATTGCTTAAATAAATTAAGAGTGGAGTCCCATGGGAAGAAAAGCATGGGAAAGGAAGATGCTCTTGGCTTCGCCAATGCTTGACCATATGCACCCTCTTGACCATCCGTCCCATGGCAAGCTCTCTACAAGATTTTCCTCCAATCTTTGAGTCTTTAAATGAGGGCCGCTCTTCGAATTTCGGATCACCTCTCTCTTGGCATGCACTTGACGATAAGGCGTCCAAGCTTCGTTTTAAATGAGGCAAGCTCTTCGAAATTAGGTTCACCTCTCTCTTGGTATGCACTTACGTCAAGGCATCAAGGCTTCGCGGATAAACACCACTTGAAGACTCGAAGCTTGGAGGAAAATCTCTTACGAGAGCTTGCCATGGAACGGATGGTCAAGAGAGTGCATTATAATTTATGGTCAAGCATTGGTGGAGCCAAGAGCATCTTCCTTTCCTATGCTTTTCTTCCCATTGTTGAGCGCAGGGAGTGTGTGAGAGCAGGAGGAGATGGGCACACACTGCAGGAAGTAGGGTGCGCAGCAGATCGAAAGAGAGAGAGAGAGAGAGAGAGCTCAACGTAAGAAACCCACAATGTTATATTTTGAGGGTTCTTTGTTTTATTTAAGTACACTTATAAGTTGTCCGGCCAAAGTGGCTGGACACTTAATAAAAAATGTGTGTACTCACTTATAAGTGAGTTTTAAGTATAAGTATGTGTACACTATACAAGAAGGGGGGCCACAGGGGGCCTTTACCCCCAACAACCTCCCACTTAAAGGCCCAATGTGGTACCTTTAAGCAACTCCCACTAAGCGTACGCAATGCTCATGTTGAGACTTTGCAAGACTTTTAGTGAGGACATCTGCAGGGTTGTCTTGTGTTTTGATCTTTGTCAATGAGACAAGACCAACATCCAAGACTTGTCGTATAAAGTGGTACCGCACATCTATGTGTTTGGTACGAGCATGAAACATGGCATTCTTAGCCAGGCATACAGCACTCTGACTATCACAACCAAGCACTGGAGCATGTGCAAGAAGACCAAAATTCTTGATCAACCTGCCAAGCCATATGGCTTCCTTAGAAGCCTCTGTGGCTGAAATATATTCAGCCTCTGTAGTGCTCAGTGCGACAATCTTTTGCAACCTTGAACACCAAGAAATAGCACCTCCAGCAAGTGTGAAGACATACCCACTGGTAGATTTCCTAGTGTCAAGATCACCTGCCATGTCCGAATCACAATAACTCCGTAGCGCAAGTGTAATCCCACCATAGCATATACATATGTCCTGTGTACCTTTCAAATATCTAAAGATGCATTTTACTGCCTCCCAATGTGGTTTGCCAGGGTTGGACATAAACCGGCTAACAACTCCCACTGCATGAGCAATGTCTGGACGGGTAGCAACCATGGCATACATCAAAGAACCACAGGCGGATGCATAAGGAATCCCTTTCATGACTTGTTTGGCAGCATCATCTTTTGGGCAATCAAGCTTGCTAAGCTTTGTGTGTGGCGGTAAAGGCACACCAAGAGGCTTAGCATCAGCCATATGAAAACGTTCAAGTACCTTCTTGATGTACTTGTCCTGTGAGAGAAACAACAATCGTTTCTTTCTATCTCGCTTAATGCGCATGCCCAAAATATTTTCAGCTGCACCCAAATACTTCATAGAAAAGGCTGAATTCAGCTCTTTCTTCAATGTATCTAATGTCGCTCTATGCTTTCCTGCAAGTAGCATATCATCCACATAAAGGACCAACACAATAAGGCTTCCATCCTCAGCCTTTTTAGTGTAAAGACAGTGATCTGCATGACTGCGTTTGAACCCATGGTTGAGCATAAAAGTATCAAACTTCTTGTACCACTGTCTAGGGGATTGTTTCAACCCATACAAGCTACGTTTCAATTTGCATACCAAATGCTCTTTCCCTGGAATGACAAAACCCTCAGGCTGCTGCATATACAGCTCCTCATCCAAGTCACCATGTAAGAAAGCAGTGATCACATCCATTTGATCCAGCTCCAAATCCAAGATAGCACATAAAGCAAACAGCACATGGAGAGTGGACATCTTCACCACAGGTGAAAAAATCTCCTGGAAATCAATGCCTTCCTTCTGTGCATAACCCTTAGCAACTAGACGTGCTTTGTACTTGGGTTTGTCATCAACACATTTGACCTTATAAACCCATTTGTTAGGAATAGTTTTCCTTCCAATGATTGCATCTCAGATTTCATAGCAAGCTCCCACTTACTCTTATCTTCACATGACTGGGCCTCTTTGTATGTAAGAGCCTCTCCCTCATCCGTCAACAAGACACAATCCAAAGAGGGCTGAAACCTTTCTAGTTGTCTTCTTACACGTGTAGACCGCCTCACCCAATGATCTACATTAACCGGCAAGGGTTCTACATCATGCGGAACATTAACCCCATCAAATAGAGGCTGATTTTCAGCATTTATACCCTGCTGTAATTGATTTTCAGGCTACTGTAATTGATTTTCAGCATGCTGATTTTGACCCTCAGACTCAATTTCAGCATCCCCTTGCTGTCCATTATCATCTGGCTCAATGATAACACGCTGACCCTCATGACCAGCATCAAAAGGAGCTGAATTTTCAGTAGAAAATGGCTGTGAAAGTGACTGATCATGCTGAAATTTCACCTTTTTCTTATCAAAGTCACTGGATGTGGCATTTTCAGCAGCTTAGGTTCATTAAATACCACATCCCGGCTGCGAATTACCTTATGTGACCCCGGAATCCAAACTCTATATCCCATTTCACCTTCATCTCCATAGCCCAAGAAGATGCCTTTCAAGGATTTCATATCGAGTTTGATCCTCAAGTCAACAGGCACATGTACATAGCATTCACAACCAAAGACTTTCAAGTGGTCATATGAAGCCGGTTTGCCAGACCAAACCTCTTCAGGGATGCCACCATTAAGTGCACGATGTGGAGATCGGTTGCATATATGCACCACGGTTTTAAGTGCCTCTCCCCAAAACAATTGCGAGAGATTAGCTGTAAACAGCATGCACCGAATCTTCTCACATAACGTGCGATTCATACGCTCAGCCACACCATTTGAAGATGGATTATAAGGGGCAGTTAGCTCCCTTTTAATCCCATTCTCATCACAAAAAACATTAAAATCTTTCGAAACATACTCCCCCCCATTATCTGTACGTATGCATTTAAGTTTCAAACCCTTTTGAGTACAAACAAAGGCATAAAACCTTTTAAAAACATTTAAAACCTCACTCTTGTCCTTGAGCAAATAAACCCATAGCTTTCGTGAACAATCATCAATGAAAGACACAAAGTAACGAGAACCACCATGAGTTTTTATTGGCATTGTGCATACATCAGAATGTACAAGATCCAAAATACTAGCCCTTTTAGAGGCTCCATGAGAGTAAGAAGCTTTTACATGCTTCCCAAGTACACAATCATCACAAAAATCAAGTTTAGAGCTTTTTACATCAATCCTGCCAAGGGAGGAAAGAGTCTGCAGTCCCTTATGACTCATATGTCCAAGACGCTTATGCCAAAGCTCCATGTGTGATTGCAACAAAACGACCAGGTAATGACTTGCAATGCAGATAGTATAAAGTACCCTTCTTACTGCCTCTAGTCATAAGCATAGATCCCTTTTGGATCTTCCACATGCCACCACCAAATGTAGTGAAGAAGCCTCTGCTATCCAACTGCCCAACTGAAAGCAAACTCTTCTTGATACCAGGCACATATCTAACATCATGAAAGGTGAGTTCCTGGCTATTATCAAGTGCCAGGTGTATGGTGCCAACTCCCTCATTGTCACAAGCATAGTTATTGCCCAAATACACTTTTCTAAGGTTTCTTGCAGTGTATGAGGCAAAACACTCCAAAGAGGGAGTTACATGAAAAGAGGCACCACTGTCAACAATCCAAGATTGTGACAGGCCATCATGAGTAGAAAGCAAAGCATCTATCACATCATGCTTAGTAATATGCATATCCACAACAGTCGTGACATGTGGATCTAAAGATGCAACATAAAGATCACGAGTGTCTTCATTTTCATCAATCTCTTTAATGACAACACTAGAGATCACATTTGCCTTTTCAGGCTCACTTTCCTTAGGGGTAGAGCTGCCCTCTTTGTCATTTTTCTTGCCTTTTGCATTCATTTGCTTCTTGCGCTCCTGCTCTTTCTTAAAATACTTGCAATCGGGCTTTTTATGCCCCTTTCTTCCGCATTGATAGCAAGTAATGTCTTGTTGTTTTTCCTTGCTTTTGCTGCGATTTCTTTGCTTATTTACAACATTTTGCCTTTTTTCATTGCGACCACGCACACTATAGGCTGATCCACTGCCACTCCCACTTGACTTGCGTCTAATCTCCTCATTGAGGATAGAGCCACGCACACCATCATAGGTCAAGTTGGAGTTGTTACTCAAAGAAACAACCAATGCTTCCCAAGATAGACTTGAGCTTATCATCCTCAAAAGCCTGCAAACCTGAATCACTCAACTGACTCAAAATCCCACCAAAGGCATTCAAGTGATTAGAGACAGATTTGGACTCATCAAGCTCTAAGCTTACAAGCTTCCTCATGATATGGACCTGATTTACAGGAGTCGTATTCTCATAAGTAGCTTTAAGCTTATCCCACACAGCCATAGCTGTGTCAAGTCCCTTGATGTCAACAAGGATATCATCAGTCACAGCCATCTTGATGTAAGTAATGGCTTTCCTGTTAAGCTTAGTCCAATCTGCATCTGACATACCCTCTGGCTTATTTGCAGACAATGCATCATCGCACTCTTTCAAGAAAAGAATGCCCTGTATGCGATCCTTCCACAAATCAAAACCTGTACCATCAAACCTACGGATCTCAAAGAGGCTCTTAGAGTCCGAGGATGACGAAGTGTCAGCCATAATGAGGCAAAACAAAAACAGATAATTTTCAGCCAAGAAGTACAATCACTGTACTGCAAAAGCAAATGCAAATATACACTGTAAAAGTGTCTACAAGAGCAAATATAATGCTGTAATTTACTTCAAAAGTAAAATTTTCAGCAAGATGACATATTGAGCATGTCAAACTCAACGCATAGAACAACCTCACATCAAGTATACATCACCAAATGCATTTGCAATGACCCCAATGATGTACATGCCACAGTTTCACTGCATAAAGTACATTTGGCAATACACATAAGAGGTGAAATTTGCTCAAATAATTGAATAAACACCTGTAGGCTCCACAAGCCTCAATCTCTCTGCTCAAATTGACCACAAATGTAAGTACATAAGTGAAATTTTGCCGAATTTTTCAAAATTCAGCAAAAACCACAAATTCTCACTGCTCAATTCTCCACTGTAGCTTTGCCACCTGCACTTGTAAGGAGTAAACTTGATAGTTTTTGCTGAAATTAGCAAAAGCCCCCAAGTTTTGTCGCGAATAATTGCTGAAATTTGACAAATTTCAGCAAAGTGGTAGAAAACCCCAATTCCAAACATGAAATTGGGTTCCCTAAGTGCCCTGTGACAACCTGTAAACCTGTTTTTGTTGTTTTTACACCTGAATATGCAGAAAATGGCCTGTTTTTAGCCAAAAACAGCCCAAAAACACCTGTGTTGGACCTATAATTCCCTGTTTTCAGCGTGTAAGCAAGGGTAGTAGACGTAGCATACTTGGAGAAGAGAGAGAAAGCTGCTGCGCTGCTGTTTCTAGAGAGAGGAAATCTGCGCAGGAGAGAGAAACTCCTTCCTACGCGCGAGAGATTCGCCCAAGGCACGTAGCCGTGCTCTGATACCAGTTTGTTGAGCGCAGGGAGTGTGTGAGAGCAGGAGGAGATGGGCACACACTGCAGGAAGTAGGGTGCGCAGCAAATCGAAAGAGAGAGAAAGAGAGAGCTCAACGTAAGAAACCCACAATGTTATATTTTGAGGGTTCTTTGTTTTATTTAAGTACACTTATAAGTTGTCCGGCCAAAGTGGTTGGACACTTAATAAAAAATATGTGTACTCACTTATAAGTGTATTTTAAGTATAAGCATGTGTACACTATACAAGAAGGGGGGCCACACGGGGACCTTTACCCCCAACACCCATGGGGCTCCACTCTTAATTTATTTAAACAATATAATATCTATCTATACTTTGATAATAGGGTGGCCAATAATGAAGCCAAAGTCAACAAAGGAGGATGGAGGGGCCTCCTTGTCTCTCTCTCTCTCTCTCTCTCTCTCTCTCTCTCTCTCTCTCTCAACCCACCACCTTTTCTGTTTCTCTCTCTCTCTCGTACTCTCTTTCTTCATGGCTAAAAATTCACTTTTTCTCTCACAGCTTGTCCCCTCTCTCTCTCTCTCTCTCTCTCTCTCTCTCTCTCTCTCTCTCTCTCTCTAAAAAAAAGCTCTCCTACACACACACACACGCCCACACGGAAGCTGAAAACAGCCAATTTTCAGCACATAACCACTCACACATACACACACACATACACTCTTCACTCTCACTCTCTTTCTCTCTCCATGGCTGAAAATTCTCTCTTTTCTCCCTCTCTACAAAAAATCAATGGTTCTCTCTCTTCTTCCTCTCTCCTGCACTCGCACGAACACTTGTAAATTTCTCGTTTTACTCTTTAAGTAGCGCCAGGGCAATGGTCTTCCTAGCAGGGTCGGGCCATGTGTCAGGGCCCTCTTGTCTAGCATTAAAAATTGTGGAAGATTCCTCCTCTCCACCTATATAAGGAGGGTTAGACGTCACTCTTAGGACACGGTGTAACAGACTTGGACACTCCAAGTCAAGAATCAATCGCGACAGCACCAAATAACCACACTTCAAAACAATTCACAGATCACAATAGATTTGCACTGGCCCGACGGAGTTCCGTGCCTAGAGATATTGGCCCCAAAGACTGGTGCCCCTTTCCGTATTTCTTTTTGTATTAAATCAATGTCAAAGTACAAAGTACAAATCCCTACGTCCACGTGCTCTGTGAAGTGAGGCCCTCACCACGTATATAAAGAATACATGGGATGCCCAAAAGCAGAGCCCCAAAAGCTTAAAATCAAAAGCAGAGATTCTCTATCTCAAACTCTCTCTTAGGCTTTTGTAAATAAAGCAAATCAGCTCTCTCTGTCTATTTTGCGTAGCCAAAAAAAAAGCCCAAATTTGCATCGCTAGGTGCTTTTTTTCCCACCTCCGTAATTTCCGAAATCCGTACACTACTGCCACGTGGCATGGCCGCTGATTTTAAGGTTTCCAACCATTTTAGGGTTTCAGCCAGCAGTTAGGATTAGGGTTTCCAAAAATTAGGGTTTTTACAAAATTAGGGTTTCTGGTAGAACTTAGGGTTTGCAGGATTTTTAGGGTTTCTGGCAGAAATTAGGAATTCTGCTATCGGTAGCCACGTCATCACTTTGTGACATACCCCCCTCTTGAAAGCATTGTAATCGACCGCGATTACGCCTGCAAAACCGACAGAAGCCATAAACCGTCTTAGACACTGACTGTTAGTACCTACGAACTAGGAACGCACATCTAGCACATGTACCAAATCGACAGTCACATCACACGACATCAAAGGACATCACTAGACATCACAGGACATCACATGACATTCAACATTCATTCGGATCTTAGACCATGATTTATCCGCAATGTAGCTAGCAATCACATCTAGGTCCAATCGGGACCTCATCGATGTCCGATTGACTAACCCCTATTGCAACCATGTCTATTCAAGATCAATCAGACCAAAATGCTGCAGTCAATTCGTCTATCAGTTCCTGCACTTAAGAGAAGTCAAGAACAAATCAGTATCATAATCAGGAATTCCATTTCATTAAAGTCATACAGCAGAATACTGTCAGCTTTCAGTATCCCTGAAGCTCAAAGAGACATTAGTGACTCTAGTATCTAAATCAAGGCATCTGTTGACAAAGGAGTGGAGTGACTCCCCTCTTGTGCATCCCACTGCACCAGATCTTCGGCCAAATCGTCCTATTTTGCCCCAAATTGCTCCTCTGACCATTTGGAGCTGTAGCGCACATCTCTGTGAGGCTATACTCCAATTTTTGCGCATTTTGCCCAAAAATTCAGCGTATTCTCCCTCTTATTTCGCGCAACTATGGCCTCATCTTCTTCGGATGTGAAGAACCTCTTCAAGATTAAGAGGTTCGATGGTACAGGTTTTGATCTTTGGAAAGACAGGATTCCTTGAATCCTATTTCTTAAGGATTGCGAAGGGGCACTTAAACAAGTGAAGCCACAGAATATGACAGATGAAGCATGGGTTAGCATGAACAAAAAAGCCGTTACATACATTAAAATGGCCATGACAAATGAGACCGTCATTAATGTGAAAGGTCTCACGACTGCTTTTGATGTGTGGGAGAAGTTAGAGAGAATGTATGAAAATACAACGCCTGTCAACCAGGTGCACTTGATGCGAAAACTTGTTGGCATGCAACTAGATGAGTCCAAGAGCGCGGCAGAGCACCTGTCGTTGTTCGCAGGTACTCTGTCGCAGTTACAGGATTCTGGCTTGCCCCCTTTTGATGATAAGCTGAAAGCTATCTTCTTGCTTATGACCTTACCTGAGTCATGGGAAACTTTCGTGGTTTCGTTGTCCAATAACCCCAATTTGACCTTTGATGGTGTTAGGGGTTCTATCTTAAATGAAGAAATTAGGAGGAAAGCAAGTGGAGAGTTGGATGTTGATTCCGGTGCTTCATTTCATGTGGCTCCTATCAAGGAGTGTTTCTCTACTTTTGATGTAGGCAAGCGTGGCCATGTATACCTTGCAAACAATCATACATGTTCCATTGAGGGTATTAGCACTGTGCATCTCTCCATAGATGGCACAAATGAGCTTGTCTTGCATGATGTTAGATATGTGCCGGGAATCAAGAAGAGTCTGCTTTCTGTTGGTCAGATGGATATGCATGGTTACAGCATCCTGTTTGAGAGAGGATCATGGAAAATGACCAAAGGCTCAAGGCTGATTGTAAAGGGCACAAAGAAAGGGACACTTTACTGCATGCATGGAAAGGCCGTGTTGGGCAAGTTTATTGCATTGGCTGAAATTAACTCTCACATGGAGTTGTGGCACAAGAGGCTTGGCCATATGAGCCAAAAGGGCCTTTCTAAGCTTTGTACTTTGAACAAGCTTGATGCTAAAGACGCAAAGCTTCATTTTTGTAATGAATGTCAATATGGCAAGCAAGTAAAGCGTTCTTATTACTCTAGTGTCTCTCGTAAATCTTGTGTGCTTGATCTTGTACATTCTGATGTATGTGTTGCTAAATTGGCTTTATCTTAAAGAAAAATAATTCTAAATGAATTGTTGGAATTATAAGTGAGAGGGTTTTCTCGCTTGGAACACCAAGGAAAAATAATTCTAAATGAATTATTGGAATTTTAAGTGAGAGGGCTTTTCTCACTGGAGACATCCGAGTACAGAGTATTCCTAGTGCGTCATTCAAAGTAATGACGGCAGCACTGAGAACGGGAATATCTGTAAGGCCACCAGGAACGGGTACTTCTGATGCGTCACATCGGATGGGTCACAGGGAGCATCGGAAAGAAGTATCCGACCATCCGGGAACGGACATCTCTCATGCGTCATAGGATGGGTGACATAGAGCATCGTGAAGGAGATTGTACCGTAAGTTCGGTAGGAAAGGACTAGGTGATGGGTATTCCTGATGCGTCACAAGGTGGGTGACGGGTGCATCGGAAAGGGAATATCCATAGTCGGGAGGAAATTCCGAACTGTGTTAGAATTGTGCACAAGGAAAAGCAAGCACTTGAATGAAGATGGGTTCAGAGGAAACTTTGAGGAAAAACAGATGCTTTCTGAGAAAGCGGGATTGCTTTTCGGGAAAGCAGATGCTTTCCCGCGAGGAAGTTTATGTTTGCATTGCAATTGTGCGTGTGATTGCATTCAGGGACGCCTGGGAAGTGCTGGGAAAGCATTGTTTTTAACTTATAAGGTTTTATTGAGTTTTTGGGCAGGCTCATACTATTTTTAAAATACGCCGGCCGCCCACTTAATAAGTGGGCAGATATCTGATAAATAAAGCAACAGATCAGCCAGCGTTTTCTCTCTCTCTTTTTCTGGCAGAACAGAAAAAAAAAAAAAAAAAACGGCCGCGATCTCTACGCGAGCAGCTATTCGTGCCCATGGCTAGGAGCTATAAAATCATCACATGCCCTCACCCAGAGAGGAGAACCAATCTTTGCAAGGAGGAGATGCTACTGCAGATTTCAGCCGTAAAGAAGACGTTGCCAGTGATGCCCATGGTTGCCCCAAGTGTACCAGATGTCGCCAAGACCCAGTGCGCGAGTTCCCTCGCGAAGAAGTGCCTACGAAGCGTGTTTCCATCGCGACAAGTTGTTGTTTTTCTCTGTTTTCAGCCCATAAACGTCGTAGACGGGGCTGATTTACGAGAAGGAACCCCAAAACACACCTCTTTTGTGTGTAGGATTGGAAGAGAGGATTTTTCTATGTAAAGATCTCTTCCGGGGAATTGCTTTTCGAGAACGGAGTTGCGTTTCGAGCGTCGAGACTTTGAAGGTAACGTTTTTCATGTTATGATCTTTGAGTATTTGATTGCAGGTGTACTTCCTCTTCGTGAGGGAGTAGGAGCAGAGGAAGGCATGAGCCTCTGCAGGAGAAAAGCGCTCTGAGGAACTAGAGCCAGATCAGCCCAAGGGTTTCGTACTCGAGTTTGGGAAGAAGATCCACGGATCGGAGAGAGGTAGTCTCTCAAGTTGCGATCCGGAAGTTGGGATTCCCAAGTAAGGACTTCGTGTCCGGGAAAGCAGAGTTATTCTGCGGGAAGAGGACTCTGGAAAGAGAGTTAGAAAGAGTCGCAGGGATGTCATGCCCTGAGTCTGGAAGGTGAGATCCAGAGGCGAGAACCTTGGTTCTCAAGGATTTGGAATAAGGAACGGAAGTTCCTTGGAATAGGGTTTTGCCCTAGGAATCGGAAGCTGAGGCTTCCGAGAACCATCAAGTCTTATTCTAGAACGAACGTGGTAATACGTTCGGTTCAAGTGCTTGTATAGACTTCTCCTCAGTAATAAAGATACTATTACGGGGGGGGGGACCAGCCCATCTTCTGGTCCCCAGTACTGTGTCGATCTTCTCACTCTCTATCTCTATCTCTCTATTTATTTCTCTCTATATCCTCTGGCTTCAGTAATAAGTGATAAATCCTATTTATCCGAATGTATTTTAGATTGCTCTGCGCTCCCGTTTGTGACAATATGTAACATGCCTACTAAGTCTATGGGTGGTGCATGTTATTTTGTCTCCATTGTTGATGATCAGTCTAGGAAAATTTGGGTTTATTTGCTTAAGTCTAAGGATGAAGCCTTTGGTGCGTTTAAGAGATTTCATGCATTTGTGACCACCCAAACAGGTAGAAAGCTAAAATGCTTACGTACAGACAATGGGGGGGAGTACACAGGTGATGAATTTAACAAATTTTGTGAAAATTTGGGCATTAAGAGGAACCTTACTATGCCATACAGCCCCTCTTCTAATGGTGTGGCTGAAAGATTTAATAGGACACTTTGTGAGAGGGTGAGATGCATGCTGTCCACAGCTAATCTGTCTCATGGATTTTGGGGAGAAGCTTTGAAAACTGCAGTGCATATATGCAATCGATCCCCTCACATGTCTTTGAAAGGTGACATTCCTGAAGAGGTTTGGTCTGGCAAGCCTGCTTCATATGATCACTTAAGCATTTTTGGTTGCGAAGCTTTTGTGCATGTTAGACCTGAGTTGAGGAGTAAACTAGATGCCAAGTCCATTAAAGGCCTCTTCATGGGATATGGTGAAGAAGGCGAAATGGGTTACAAGATTTGGTTACCTCAGCTCAAAAGGGTTGTACACAGCCGGGATGTTTTTAATAAGGCAAGGCTGCTTCAAAACAATTGTGCCTCAAAGAATGACCATAAAAGGGTGAAATTTCAGCATGACCAACCACCTGTTAGGCCTACTTTTGACCCTCAAGATGCACCACAAATGGCTGAAAATGTAGATGATCCAGTGGTGTCTGAGCCAGATGATGTTGGACAGCAAATTGAGGCTCCTGAACGGCATTTGCAGCCAAGAAACAATGCTGAAAATGATATACAGCAGCCCATTGTTGATGATTTTGTAGTGCCACCTCATGTAAACCCATTGCCGGATAATGTGGATCATTGGGTGAGGCGGTCTACTCGTCAAAGACGGCCTGTGAGTCGATATGACCCCTCTTTGCATTACATTATGTTGACAGATGAGGGAGAGCCTCTTACGTATAAAGAGGCAAAGACATGTGAGCACAACGACAAGTGGGAGCTTGCCATGCAGGAAGAGATTAAAGCTTTGCATGCTAATCATACTTGGGATTTGGTTGAATTTCCCAAAGGAAGGAAGGCTATTCCTAACAAATGGGTGTATAAAATCAAGACTGTTGATGCAAAACCCAAGTATAAGACAAGGCTTGTGGCAAAGGGATATGTTCAAACCAAGGGCATAGACTTTCAGGAGGTGTTCTCTCCTGTTGTGAAGATGACCACTTTGCGTGTATTGTTTGCCATTGTGGCTGCTCTTGATTTGGAAATGGACCAAATGGATATACATACCGCCTTCTTGCATGGTGATGTGGAAGAAGAGCTTTACATGAAGCAACCCGAGGGTTTTGTTATCCCTGGCAAGGAACATTTGGTATGTATGCTCAATAGAAGCTTGTATGGGCTGAAACAATCATGTAGACAGTGGTATAAGAAGTTTGATCGCTTCATGCTTAAACATGGTTACAAAAGAAGCCATGCAGACCATTGTTTGTATACCAAACGTGATGAGGATGACAGCCCTATCATTCTTGAGCTCTATGTAGACGATATGTTGATAGCTGCAAAGAAAAGAAGCACTCTTGATGCTCTTAAAGGGCAGCTGAAATCTGCGTTTTCAATGAAAGACCTTGGGACAGCTGAACATATACTTGGAGTGCGTGTTACACGGCAAAGAGACAAGCGCCTATTGTATTTTTCGCAAGAAAAGTACATTGAAAAGGTGCTGGACAGATTTAACATGGCTGAAGCAAAGCCTCTTGGTGTGCCATTACAGCCATATGTCAAAATCTCCAAGGCTGATTGTCCCAAGTCAAAGGAAGAAGCCAATGACATGCAAAGTGTGCCTTATGCTTCAGCTTGTGGTTCGCTTATGTATGCTATGGTTGCTACTAGGCCTGACATAGCCCATGCAGTGGGAGTTGTGAGCCGGTTTATGGCTAATCCAGGCAGGTTACATTGGGATGCAGTGAAGTCCATTATGAGGTACTCGAAAGGGACTAAAAACAAATGCCTCTGCTATGGTAAAGGACCAATGGAGTTGAAGGGATTTTGTGACTCTCACATGGCTAGTGATGTGGATACACAAAAATCCACAAGTGGATATGTTTTTACTCTTGCAGGAGGTGCTGTTTCATGGTGTTCTAGACTGCAAAAGATTGTTGCATTGTCTGCGACAGAGGCTGTATATATTTCAGCCATTGAGGCTTCCAAAGAAGCTATTTGGTTAGCACGCCTATGCAGTGAGTTTGGTTTGCCTGCCAAGGCCCCTATGCTTGGTTGTGATAGCCAGAGTGCCATATGTCTAGCAAAGAACGCCATGTTTCATGCACGCACAAAGCATATTGATGTGCGGTATCACTTCATACGAGAAGTGCTTGAGGATGGCCTTATTACATTGGTTAAGGTCCATACATCACAAAATCCAGCCAATGCTCTCACTAAGTGCTTACCCAAAGCAGAACATCATCTATGCATAGAGATGGTGGGAGTATGCATAGAGATGGTGGGAGTCACGTAGCTTAAAAGCGCCATTTATGCCTTTAAGTGAGAGGTTGTTGGGTTAAAGGCCCAAATGGCCCCCTTTAATGTACATTTTAAAGGTTACTAACCTTTGGCCAAGTTCACATTGAACTTGGCCACTGACTTATTAAATTGGTCCTTATACAATAATAAAAGGGATAGTGAGTTTTTACAAACTCACTCACTTATCCCCTTTGAGAAAAACGTACGCTCTCTCTCTGCTCTATCGTTTTGCTAGCGCCTCCTCTCTTGCTGGCCTTTGCCACCCCTCTCTGCACACACACTGCACTTCCTCGCGTGCTCTATCACTTGCACACACTGCCACGCGCTCATCACTTTTAACACTTCAATAACAACTGAATTGAAAGAGGAGTGGCGGAATTCCACCCCAGAGTCTATTGGCCCCAAACCTTGGCGCCCCTTTCGGTATTTCTTTATATTGCTCAACACAGTACAAGCCGGTACTCCAGACTCTGCACCTTCTCCAGGAAGCATGCCAAAGAATGAGCCCTAACCTCATATTTAAAGGCCCTTGGCCTGAAAAGCAGTTACAGTGAAAAGCCTTCAAAACTCAAAAGCATCTGGTCTAAAAGCAATGCTCAAAAGCTGCCAACGTAAATCACGGAAATCTGTACAGCCTGCCACGTCATCAGCCAGCACAAAATGTGGAAATCCATACAACATGCCACGTCATCATGTCAACGCAATTTTTGAAAATCTGCCACATCATCAGTTTTTGCGTGTGGGGGTCCTGCTTTCTTTTGATCCTTTATGTCACTTGGGGCCCCATCAAACGGGGTCCCCATATGTTGGGTTGATTACTTGTTCTTCTTAGGGTTTAGGCCCCTCGGCCGACATCTGCACGTTGGCTCCATTCTTTAGGGTTTTGCCACGCAGCAGTTTGTTACATGATCCATACTTCAGGGGTCGGTTTGGAAGACTTCAGGGTAGAGAGACTTTCCTACGACTCTGGCGCCCAAGGCCCTTCTTCACCATGGTCCAGGATCTTTGAGAACCGAGTTGCATTTCAAGCGTCAAGACTTCAAAGGTAACATTTTCATGTTTTGATCTCTGGATATTTGTTTGCAGGAGTACTTCCTCTTCGCTAGAGAGTAGAAGCAGAAGAAGGCATAAGCCTCTACTGGAGAAAAGCGCTCTGAGGAATTAGAGCCGGATCAGCCCAAGGGTTTCCCACCCTGAGCTTGGGAGTAGATCCACGGATTGAAGAGAGGTAGACTCTCGAGTTGGGATCCGGAAGTTAAGATTCCCAAGGAAGTCCAAGAAAGATGAGTTATTATGCAGAAAGAGGACTCTGGGAACATAGTCGGAAAAGAGTTGCAAGGATACCATGCCCTAAGTTTGGAAGATGAGAACCTTGGTTCTCGAGGATTCGGAATAAGGAACGGAAGTTCCTTGGAATATGATTTTGCCCAAGGAATAGGAACCTCAGGCTTCCAAGAACCATTGAGTCTTATTCTAGAACGAACGTGGTAATACGTTCGGTTCAAGTGCTTGTATAGACTTCTCCTCGGTAATAAAGATACTATTACGAGGGGGGACCAGCCCATCTTCTGGTCCCCAATACTGTGTCGATCTTCTTACTCTCTATCTCTCTCGAGTCTCGCTCTTTCTCTATCTCTATTTCTCTCTTATCTCCTCTGGCTTCAGTATTAAGTAATAAATTCTATTTATCCGAGTATCTTTTATATTGTTATGCGCTCCCGTTTGCGACATTTACTAACTTGCAAAGTCTTGCCGAGTGGCCTATTTTTAAAGAAGAGTTCTCACCAACTTATGAGACCCCATCCAATGGGGCGGTAGACACAATACCGGCTTATAATAAGTTGAAGCAATATAAAGAAATACCGAAAGGGACCCCAACGTTTGGACTAGTGCTCTTTTGGGGTGGAACTTTGCCACTCTCTCTCTCTCTCTCTCTCTCTCTCTCTCTCTCTCTCTCTCTCTCTCTCTCTCTCTCTCTCTCTCTCAGTTCAGTTGTTATTTGAAGTGTTCTTTTCCATTAGCACGTAGTGCCTGTTCCCATTACACATTTTGGGCCCAAAAGCGGCATAACAATGATTGAGAAAACCTATTTTCAAGAAAATACGCATAAAACTTGACACCTGATCAAAAATTCGATGTATGGAAGCAAAGGGAAGCAAGGGGAAGCTTACTTGTGGCTGCAAAGCATATAAATCTTCCCCTTGCATGTGTTCACTTTATGCATGTCACGTGACACATCCAACCCTATGTGTCCGTGGACAAGCTACAGCATGATCAAGGTTCAGTCAGTCCAGTCAATCTAGATTAGAAGTGATCTGGCACTTTTGTGAGTCTATTCGTAGACCGTGCATGCCCAATCACTTAGTGTAGATGCATATCCTCTGGTTGCACACAGCATGATCATAAGCATTTCCATCAGAATCCTTCAGTGGAATTTTCCAGTGCATTTAGCCTATTTTACCTATTTTTGATATTTTTCACTTATTATTTTTAAGTGACTTTTGTTGGAAAGTAGGTAGGGCAAATTGAGTAAGTTTGTATATAAGCAAACCTAGACTAGCACTAATTGGCAGAAGAGGTAGCAAGAGCTCCACTGCTCAACAGGCAACTTCTCAAGCAAGACTCCACAAGTGCTAGGCGATTCCCACTTGCAAGCATCCTTAACGTTTTTCCCCTTGGCGTTTTTCAACAACCCCAGACCAGCATTCCCTAGCGTTTTTACCAACAAAATGCAGCAGTTCTAGTGTTTTCAACAGCCTGCAAACACCAGCGTTTTCAGCCTTGCCATCGCCAGCAGAACCCCCCATGCCTAGCGTTTTTGGTCATAGCAGATTCAGCCCCTAAAGAGTAGCAGATTTTGTCCCAAGAAGCCTCAGTTTTCAGCCTAAGACCTGCAGATTTTCAGCGACAAAGACCTACAGAAACAGCCCCAAAATCAGTGTTTTTGGACTTGCAGCAAATTTCAGCCCAAAGTGTTTTTGGACAGCAGATAAAAGATTGCAGATTTCAGCCCTAGTGTCGGTCTCACCATCCCCATCGTCATCACCGACATAGCCTAGACTTGCATCAGTCACATGCATTCAGTTTGTACCAGTTTGTGCAATCATAAGTAGACCACTCTCGCCGACGAGAGTGGGGCCTTCGGAGGAGGGTTTTACGTCTCTAGTGTCGTATCTCTCTATCTCTCAGTCTCATACACTTGCACACGCAGTGTCCATCCACTATGTTTGTGATCATAGCATTCTCTCATTAAGAACAAAAGGCTCTCCCTTCCATAAGAACAAAAGGAACCTTGAGCACAGTTCGGAGCAGTCATCTTGAGCAAAGCGCAAACATTCGTTCTGCTGCACCTAACATTGGTATCAAAGCTTTGGCAGTGTTCTGTATCACTCAAGGAAAGAACCACAAGAATCACAAGATCTTTTTTGCTTGCTGCGGTCGCACGAACCCAAGTTCGCTTGGGCGTGTCGATTCCTAATCGTGTTTTGAAGAGTGACAGGAATCCCAGGAAAGAAGGGCTTGTCCAGCCTCCCCTTGTGTCTCTTTTCACTCATTGAGAGCGGACCATGCACTTAGCGGCCGGCCAATCGACGTGAGGTGAGAAAAAGCAACCTTGGTGTGAGCCCAAGGCCGCGAAGGAGTGCGCCCGCGGAAAAGAGTAGAACTCGGGTAAAGAGAAGATCCTTCTCAAACACGGTTTGCAAGCGAAAGAAAACCTCAAGAACCTCAAGACCCTCAAGAACCCAAGAACCCAAGACCCACAAGAACCCAAGTTTCTCGTGAACTTAAGAACCAAAGATGATAGTGCATGGTCAGCACCCGAAGCGGAATGGATACTTCGCATACATGTGGTGAGCATGAGAGAGGCGATGAAGAGTTCTCTCCACCAAGAGATTTTTCCGACCCTCCCCCTTCTCCATCTACGCCACGAGTTGTACCAACTTCTATGGAGGTGATGGTCAAGTCGATGTTGGACATGATGGCACAACAACAAGAAACGAATCGAGTTGCATTGACACAACTAGCAAGAAAAGCAAAACAACAGGAAGCCAAGGACCGTGAGCGCGAAGAAAGAAACGAAAGAATTGCCGCACAACAAGTAGCAAATTGCATTGCTTTAGAACGCGAGCACAATGAACGAAATGAAAGAAAAGCACAAAGAAAAGCCGAGCGTGAAGCCCAAAGATTGGCCTTGGAGGCCGAGCGTGAAGCTCAAAGAGTGGCCTTGGAGGTCGAGTGTGAGGCTCAAAGAGAACTACGCACTCAAGGATTGGTTCGACAAGTACTTGCCTCGAAGTCCGAACCAACCAAAGATCGTGGGAGTTCCTCAAGTGGCGCAAGCCACGATGCGAATTCCAACAATCCAGTCACAGAGAAGTTGACTTTCAGTAAGTATGATGGTAAGATGGATGCTACGGTTATTCATTCTTGGTTGCATCAATTTAATGCTTATTTTGCAACAACTAAGAAGACAAGAAATAGCAAAGTTTTGACGGCAGCCATGTACCTTGCCGGTGATGCCGTCAATTGGTACCACGCATGGCAAGAGGCACAATTAGCCACGCACCTAGAGGAAGCCGACGAATTCACGTCCCTTTCCTTCAATTGGGCTGATTTCCAAGACAAGCTCAAGGCGCGGTTTATGCCACCTCAGTACCTCGCACGATTGAAGAACGATTGGCGCGCTCTCAAGCAAAATGGTGTGCCGGTTATGTCTTTTTCTAATCGTGTTTTGCAGCTAGGTACCCAATTATGCAAGTCGGATGATAAACGCAAAGAGGCATTCCTTTTTGGGTTAGACGACTATATCAAGTTTGATGTAGAAGTCTTCGACCGAATCGATCTCAACAAGGCGGTAGTGATTTCAACAAGGCGGTAGTGATTGCTCTCGCACAGGAGATGCAGCACAACAAGGGAAAGCCTAAGGAGAACAAGTCTCCACAAGTACCTCGCAGACTTCTCAGAAAGGTAAGAACGGTAAGAATGGTAAGAGTGGTAAATCTTCTAACCAATCTTCCAACAGTCTCTCAAAAAAGAATTCTTCCAATCAACCTAAGGGTAAGGCTAACACAATTGCTAACCCTAAGCTTACTTCAGATGAAAAGGTAGCACAAGGAATTGTAGGAGGATACATCACGTCGGAGGAGCAAAGCACTTATTCTAAGGAAGGTCGTTGTTTTCATTGTCACATTAAGGGTCACATAAAAAAAACATGTCCTAAGCTTGAATCGAATGAATCTAAACAATCCAGAGACCCCACTTCCTCTGTCAATGCAATGAATGATTAACACGAATGTGCCCCAAGTTTCTCTTGACTCTCCCATTGATGATTCTCTCATTAAATGTTATGGTCAAGTGTCGGGGCATGGTTTTGTCATATTGTTTGACCCAGGTAGTATGCATGATGTGATCAATCCCTCTCTTGTTGAGAGAGCCCGCCTAGAAGTTAGTCAGAAATCTCCTCTTGAGGTCTCTAGCTCTGTTCCCAGTATGGACTCTCTCATCACGCAGGAGTGTCTTGGTGTGTTGTTTACAATTCAACAAGCTGCCTTCAGCAAAAGATTTTTTGTCTCTCCTCTCTCAGGATGTGATATGACTTTGGGTTCGATGGTTTCGGATCTTAACCCTCTCATTGATTGATAGGCTAACACTTTCACTCTCTATGCCAAAAGTGATTCTCCCATTGTCATTCATGGAGAGGACATTGTTCATTCTCCCTCTCTCATTGCTAATATGCAAGACAAGATTGAAAGGATTCAGAAGAAGGAGACTCTCTCAGTCTCTTCTCTTCAAAGCATGACACATAGGATTTGCATGATTATGAGAAGCATGATGATTTGAATGATAATGATAAGCATGATGATTTGCAAGATCAAGATGTGATTTTTCACAAGCATGAAGATTTTCATGACGATAATGTGATTGTTCACAATGATGATGTGTTAGTGGAAGCTTTTTCTAGCGAAGCTAACCTCGTTGCAGATTCGATCAATCATGAAGGATCACTCTTGGCTCTCGAACCTAGGTCCAAAGAACCCGCATAGGAAGTATTATGTGTTCGCATGATTGATACGCACGCATTGTTCGAGTGTTTCATTCGTGATCGTTTCCTGTATTTTAGTCAGCATCTTTATGTGATCCCTTTTCCTAGGCATGACATATTGTACGTTGAGCACGTTTCACTCATGGATGAGCACGAATGTATGCGGATTTTTCATGAAAAGCTGAAAAGTATGCATTCAAGGACGTCACATTCCATGTGTCTTCCTTGGCATGACACATTTGTAGGAAGAGCACAAGAAAGTATGGGCACCAAGCATGGGCATTTCCGTTGTGAATTGCCACAGTTGATTGCTCTAGATCCTAAGAGAAAGATTCGATCTCATTGTTTGCATGTGTGTGGTGAATGGTTTGGCACTCCGTCTATTGGTTCGTCTACATTGCATGCACAGTCTTTGAGGAAGACAAGATTTTTTCCACTCATGTTACATGGAATGGGTATGTTCATGGTTTTGTGTTGGAAATGGTTTCAGGAATTTTCAACCATGGAGATTCTTGAAGAAGATAGAAGCATGACTCTCAACGAAGTTGAAGCATCGAAGGAGCCATAGAAGACTTTGTGTCGCTTTCGGTGCGGCCCAAAGAAGCAAGCGTTGCAGACCTTTATGAAGTTCAAGTACCGCACGACCCACACATCAGAGTGGACACGCGAAGAGTCCCTTCCAAGATTCCGTATGCTATTGGCGATCTTTGTCACAAAACGGGAGCGTACACGAGCACTTTAAAATCTGAAAATTAAATAACTTTGCAAATGTGAGAGAAGGGAGAAGATCGACACAGTATTGGGGACCAGAAGATGGGCTGGTCCCCCCCCCCGTCAAGAGTATTCTTTATTCAGGGAGAGCTCGTATACAAGCACAAGAACCCGAGGAAACCCCTCCGTTCTTTAGACTTAGACCTGAGGGTCGTTTCTTCCCGTGAGGGACTCCCGTGAGGGACTTAGATGCAATGGTCGTACTTCCCTTGAGGGACTTAGGCGCAAAGGCCGTACTTCCCGTGAGGGACTTAGGCGTAAAAGCCATACTTCTCGTGAAGGGCCTTCCCGTAAGACGGGAGATTCCTGCAAAACAAACCACACAAACACGCGACAACAATTCGTATGGCGAATCCACAATAGATACCTGTCGCTCTTGTGCGGGAAAAGTGACTTCCGTGCTTCGTAGTCTCGCGATCTCTTACGGCAAAGTCTTCTCTTGCTGATGTTGGTACCTCCCGTGAGTGAGGGCATGTGGTGCTTTTATAGCTCCCTGGCCACGGTACGAATAACTGCTCGCGTAGAGATCGCGGCCGGTTTTTTTTTTTTTTTTTTTTTTTGCGCTGTTCTCCCCGAAATAGGGAGAGAGAATTCGCTGGCTGGTTTTGTTGCTTTATCTTCTAAGTGGCTGCCCACTTATTAAGTGGGCGACCGGCATATTTTAAAATTGGTCTGAACCTGCCCAAAAACTCAATAAAACCTTATAAGTTAAAACCAATGCATTTAACAACACTTCCCAGGCGTCCTTGGATGCAACCACATGCACGAATGCAATGCAAACATAGATTCCTCGCGGGAAAGCATCTACCTTCCCGCGATTGTTCCTGCTTTTCGTAAAAAGCTTCATTGAACCCATCTTTATTCTTGTGCTTGAGTTCTTGAGTGTATTTTCTTACTCAGTTCGGATTTCCTCCTTAGCCTACGGGATGCCCCCTTACTGATGCACCCGTCACCCATCATGTGACGCATCAAGGGCACTCGTAACCCGGCCCTTTCCACCGAACTTACGGAAACTCCTTCGCGATGTTTACCGTCACCCATCAAATGACACATCAGAGTTGTCCGTTCCTGATGGCAGTTCCTGTAGCTACAATCTTTTAACAGTTCTTAGTGCATATAATAAAATATCCTTTAAAAAATTAATCATTAAAAATAAGAAAATAGTCCAATTAGCAACATCCCTCTGGCTTCTCAACTATAGTGCTTGGACATATACCTTCAGTATCTCGAGATAAGCTGCTAATTCCTCCTGCGTCATCCACTGAGCATCTAGATTCGAATAGTTCTTAAACTTAACCAAATACTTCCGTGTTATCTTTCCGGATTTGAGAGACCGCTCCTGATGACTTACTATCTTCTCCGGTTGGAGTATTTCTTCCGTTTCCTCAACCTCAGGAGGTTCCTCAGCACTAGGCTGACTTGGAGGCGGTCCCACATACGGCCAGAGTAAACTGACATGGAAAGCATTATGGATCCTCCAATTAGGCGGTAGCTCTAATCGGAATGTGACATCATTTACTTGCTCAGTGATCTTAAACGGCCCATAATAACGAGTGGAAAGTTTTACCACCTTCCCTCTATGAGATGCTTGTTTCTCAAGTCTTGCCTTCTCAAACTTGAGTAAGACAAACTGTCCGACTGTTAACTCTAGATTCCTCCTGTGCTTGTCTGCAGCTTTCTTATGCTTTTCCTGAGAGCGTAAAATAGCTCTCCTAACATGCCCGTAGACTGTGTCCAAGTCCCAGACAAATTCATCTGCTGCAAAGATCTTATCCTTAGTTAAAAGGATGGGTGGAAGCAAAGGCTTACCATAGAGAATCTCAAAAGGGGCTTTCCCCGTCGATGAGTGTATGGTATTGTTATACGCATACTCGACAAGAGGCAAATATCTCTCCCAGTCAGATTGCCAGTCTAACACATAAGCTTTTATTATGTCCAATACTGTGGAATTGGCTATCTCACTTTGCCCGTCCGTTTGAGGATGGTAGGCAGATGAAAAATTCAGCTTTGTACCAAGATTATCCATCAAGGCACGCCAAAAATTTCCTGTCATGCGAGGATCTCGATCGCTCACAATAGACTTAGGCATTCCATGATGCTTAAAGATCTGTGCTAGAAAGACCCTAGCCATATGATCTGCTTTGATCGTTTTCTTGACTGGTACAAAGTGTGCTTGCTTGCTAAACCGGTCCACAATGGTCCAGATTGCGTCATTTCCAGTCTGAGTTCTAGGGAGGTCCATGATGAAGTCCATGGCAATACTTTCCCAAGGTTCATTAGGCACAGGCAATGGTTGTAGCAACCCAGGCGTCTTATGCCGATCATACTTCACTTTTTGGCAAACCAAGCATTCCCTGACATACTTATCAATGTCTGCTTTAAGGCTAGGCCAAAAGAAATATCTTTCCATTGCTAAGGTCGTAGGGAGAATACCCCGATGACCTGCATAAGGCGAAGCGTGTGCTTCATCCATGATCTTCTTTCTTAATGGTTCCGCCACACACATGGCCTGATGGTGGTAGAGATAACCGTCCCGAATGGAATAGGGAAACTCATTCTCTCCACGATGTAGCTTTTCCCAAATGGTGGAGAAGTCTGGATCATTCGGATACAAATCCGGTAGTGCTTCTAATTCTTGCTGATACACCGAAGTGATAGCGTTCACCCTTGGCCGCCTAGACAATGCGTCTGCGACACATTCTTACTCCCAGCCGTGTGAAGGATCTGGAAGTGAAACATAGACAAAAAGTTTGCCCACCTCATCTACTTCTCAGATAGTTTCCGTTGCGTAAGAAAATACCTCAAACTCTGGTGATCAGTCTTGATCACAAAATCCGCTCCTAGAAGATAGTGCTTCTAGTTGGATAAGGCGTGAATCACAGCCGAGAGTTCCTTTTCATAGATTGATGCATGCAACTCTACATCCTTAAGCCGTCTGCTTTCATAAGCCACTGCATGGCCTTCTTGGTTTAACACTGCTCCGATGCAATCACCTGAAGCATCGCAATGAACCTCAAATGGTTTCCTTAAGTCAGGCACTATCAAAATAGATCCATGGCTTAGCAAGTACTTGAGCCGATCAAAAGCTCCTTGTTGTCTCGATCCCCATCTGAAAGGAATCTTTTTCTTTGTCAAATCATTAAGTGGTCCTGCTACATGGGCAAATCCTCGGACAAACCTTCGATAATACGAACATAATCCCAAGAAACTACGTACATCATGTACCGTAGTGGGAATAGGCCAATCTTCTACCACTCGCGGATCTTGGCAGGATCCATACTCACTTGATTGTGAGAGACTATATGGCCGAGATAGTGTATATCTGAGAGAAAGAACTCGCTCTTCTTTGCATTCACATGCAACTCATGCTTTCGCAATTCTTGAAACACTAAGTCCACATAGGTCGTTACTCTTTCATGTTCCTTCTGGGCAAGCCAATCCCATTCCTTCCATATGTCCTGCTCGAAGTCAGGCGGAAGAAATTGTTCATAAAATTCAGATTTGAAGCTCTCCCAAGTTTTGGCCTGAGAACCTTCCAGAATCTTGGCTAACCACCAATTACTTGCCGTTTCCTTGAGGTGCATCCCCACATGGCGTAATTTGGATTTTTCTGTGAAGTGCCCATTGGTAAAGGCGACTTCAAACTGTCTGATGAAGGACAGTGCTTTGGAGATGTCTCTCCGTCCGTTGTAGGTTTCGAACTTGATGTCCTTGTCGCCCGATTTGAAGACTCTCATGCGATGTTGAGACTTGCGACCATGCTTCTTGAATCGAGGTTTATCTTTAGGTTGATGTAGGGTAGTGGCAGTAGTAGCGGCTTCCTTCTTCTGACGAGATGATCGAGAAGTAGAAGTATAATCAGGAGAGTAAGATGGAGATGAGATAGAGATGTCCTTGCTCTCGTCTAGCAAAGAGAGCGCTTTTTCCTTGCCTTTCCTTGAAGTAGGCCGTTCATTCCGATCCGTAGATCCTTTGTGCACCTCGGCACGTTCTTCTTCTCTTGCCTCCTGTGGTCTCACGCCAACAGTGTTGTCTGGATGCTTGGCTGCATCAGTTCCATTCGTTTTCTTCATTCCGCCCAAAAGCTTTTGGACGTCTGGCAACAGTAAAATTTGTTGCAACTCCGCAAGCTGAGCTTGCACTTGTTGAAGCTCCTCTTCAACGCTTCTCCCTTGGCTCGACATGATTCTTCCCGTTCTTCCCGGAATCATCCTTCTTTGCAGAGAAAGAGAGGAGTCCGAGCTCTGATACCACTGTCACAAAACGGGAGCGTACACGAGCACTTTAAAATCTGAAAATTAAATAACTTTGCAAATGCGAGAGAAGGGAGAAGATCGACACAGTATTGGGGACCAGAAGATGGGCTGGTCCCCCCCCGTCAAGAGTATTCTTTATTCAAGGAGAGTTCGTATACAAGCACAAGAACGAGGAAACCCCTCCGTTCTTTAGACTTAGACCCGAGGGTCGTTCCTTCCCGTGAGGGACTTAAGCGTAAAAGCCGTACTTCCCGTGAGGGACTTAGGCGTCAAAGCCATACTTCCCGTGAGGAACTTAAACGCAATGGTCGTACTTCCCCTGAGGGACTTAGGCGCAAAGGCCGTACTTCCCATGAGGGACTTAGGCGTAAAAGCCATACTTCCCGTGAAGGGCCTTTTCC
This sequence comes from Adiantum capillus-veneris, assembly GCF_014529385.1. Lineage (NCBI taxonomy): Eukaryota > Viridiplantae > Streptophyta > Polypodiopsida > Polypodiales > Pteridaceae > Adiantum > Adiantum capillus-veneris. The sequence continues at coordinate 130,798,977 of NC_140948.1, read as the reverse complement.
CGTAAGACAGGAGATTCCTGCAAAACAAACCACACAAACACGCGACAACAATTCGTATGGCGAATCCACAATAGATACCTGTCGCTCTTGCGCGGGAAAAGCGACTTCCGTGCTTCGTAGTCTCGCGATCTCTTACGGCAAAGTCTTCTCTTGCTGATGTTGGTACCTCCCGTGAGTGAGGGCATGTGGTGCTTTTATAGCTCCTTGGCGGCACGAATAACTGCTCGCGTAGAGATCGCGGCCGGGGTTTTTTTTTTTTTTTTTTTTTTGCGCTGTTCTACCCGAAATAGGGAGAGAGAATTCGCTGGCTGGTTTTGTTGCTTTATCTTCTAAGTGGCTACCCACTTATTAAGTGGGCGGCCGGCATATTTTAAAATTGGTCTGAACCTGCCCAAATACTCAATAAAACCTTATAAGTTAAAACCAATGCATTTAACAACACTTCTCAGGCGTCCTTCGATGCAACCACATGCACGAATGCAATGCAAACATAGATTCCTCGCGGGAAAGCGTCTGCCTTCCCGCGATTGTTCTTGCTTTTCGTAAAAAGCTTCATTGAACCCATCTTTATTCTTGTGCTTGCGTTCTTACGCGTATTTTCTTACTCAGTTCGGATTTCCTCCTTAGCCTACGGGATGCCCCCTTACTGATGCACCCGTCACCAATCATGTGACGCATCAGGGGCACTCGTAACCCGGCCCTTTCCACCGAACTTACGGAAACTCCTTCGCGATGTTTACCGTCACCCATCAAATGACACATCAGAGTTGTCCGTTCCTGATGGCAGTTCCTGTAGCTACAATCTTTTAACAGTTCTTAGTGCATATAATAAAATATCCTTAAAAAAATTAATCATTAAAAATAAGAAAATAGTCCAATTAGCAACAATCTTCCTCGACGCCATACAGTTCGGTACCAGTACCTCACGTGACACATCCAACCCTATGTGTCCGTGGACAAGCTACAGCATGATCAAGGTTCAGTCAGTCCAGTCAGTCTAGATTAGAAGTGATCTGACACTTTTGTGAGTCTATTCGTAGACCGTGCATGCCCAGTCACTTAGTGTAGATGCATATCCTCTGGTTGCATACAGCATGATCATAAGCATTCCCATCAGAATCTCTCAGGAGAATTTTCCAGTGCATTTAGCCTATTTTACCTATTTTTGATATTTTTCACTTATTATTTTTAAGTGACTTTTGTTGGAAAGTAGGTAGGGCAAATTGAGTAAGTTTGTATATAAGCAAACCTATACTAGCACTACTTGGCAGAAGAGGCAGCAAGAGCTCCACCGCTCAACACGCAACTTCTCAAGCAAGACTCCCCAAGTGCTAGGCGATTCCCTCTTGCAGGCATCCTTGGCGTTTTTCAACAACCCCAGACCAGCATTCCCTAGCGTTTTTACCAACAAAATGCAGCACTTCTCCTAGCGTCTTCAACAGCCTACAAACACCAGCGTTTTCAGCCTTGCCATCGCCAACAGAAACCCCCATGCCTAGCGTTTTTTGTCACAGCAGATTCAGCCCCTAAAGAGTAGCAGATTTTGCCCCAAGAAGCCTTGGTTTCCAGCCTAGACCTGCAAATTTTCAGCGACAAAGACCTACAGAAACAACCCCAAAATCAGCGTTTTTGGACTTGCAGCAGATTTCAGCCCATAGCGTTTTTGGAAAGCAGATAAAAGATTGCAAATTTCAGCCCTAGTGTCGGTCTGTCATAAGGCAGACACCATGTGCTAATAGAAAAGAACAAACTTTTAGCACTTCAATAACAACTGAACTGAAAGAGAGAGAGACAACACGTAACACGGAGTGGCGGAATTCCACCCCAAAGAGTATTGGCCCCAAACCTTGGCGCCCCTTTCGGTATTTCTTTATATTACTACCGATTCACAAAGTACAACAGCCGAGGAGCACCTGCTCTGCATTTTGCGCGCTAAAAAGTGCCAGAGAGGGCCCCCAAGGCTCATATTTAAAGGCCCAAAGCCTAAAAGCATCAAATATGAAAAGCTGACCCCAAAAAATCACTTTCCTAAAATTTCGGAATTTCCCTAAAAATCCACCACGAATTCCGAGACGTCCGTACAGGTGCCACATCATCATATCTTGATGTGCAAAGTCTTTTGAACATGTTCTGCTTTATTTTTAATGCTTTTATGTCACTTGGGGCCCCATCGAACGGACCCCCATAAGTTGGTAGGACTTCTTCTTTTGTTGCTTGTTCTTCTTAGGGTTTCTAGAATTAGGGTTTGCAGGTTTTAGGGTTAGGGTTTCCAAAATTAGGTTTCAACAGTTAGGGTTTCTTGCAGAAATTAGGGCAGCCACATTATCTGTAAGTTGGCTCCATTCTTTAGGCTTTGACACATCAACAGTTTGTTACAGTCTCGCCATCCCCGTCGTCATCGCCGACATAGCCTAAACTTGCATCAATCACATGCATTCAGTTTGTACCAGTTTGTGCAATCATAAGTAGACCACTCTCGCCGACGAGAGTGGGGCCTTCGAAGGAGGGTTTTACAACATCTCTGGTGTCGTATCTCTCTTCTCTCTCTATCTCTCAGTCTCATACACTTGCACGCATAGTGTCCATTCACTTTGTTTGTGATCATAGCATTCTCTCATTAAAAACGGAAGGCTCTCCCTTCCATAAGAACAAAAGGAATCTTGAGCACAGTTCGGAACACTCATCTTGAGCAAAGCGCAAACATTCATTCTGTTGCACCTAACAATGCACTTGTTGCACGTGACCTACGCAAGTACCAAACATACGCATGTTGTTCAAGTTGTGACTCTTCATATTCCCCTTTTTATGAGTCGTGGGGTACATATTTACCCGTAACGAGAAATCAGAACGGCGATCGGGGAATGGCAACAGGTATGAAATGCCATACCCTGTTACGAATACTCACGTCCGAAACACAACGGGAAGCTAGAATGGGGATGGGGCACAAAGACTAGAAAATGACCATTTCTTGTAAGTATGGTGGGAGAAGGGCAATAAGGAGAGAGAGAGAGAGAGAGAGAGAGAGAGATGGTCAAGCCTTGCAAGGGCACCTGCGTTTAAGAGTGAATGATACATTTAAACCGGATGTCTCAAGTGGCCCAAAGAAAAAAAAAAAAACAATATATATTGAGGTGTCCCATGGCTGACCAACTTCATATACTATTACCATGCACCTATCTTCCGTTGCATGCTTTGACTTTGATCAACAACCTATGATATCAAAGAATACATCACTTGTTGTGAACTACGATTGAGGCGACGAGTTAGCAGAAACTTACTCAAGCAAATTTGAATCCATTAAACACGAATTAGAGTGCAAACATGTCTAAGAGGAACCTTATGCTTTGAAATGACAAACCAACAATGGGAGAGGTACTAGAAGTCGCACAATAATGTCCAAATGTGGGAATTGATTGAGACCATCATGAGATGAAGAAGCATGAATAGAATCGAGACCAAATCGAGTCTCATCAAACCGAGCATCACAAGAGAGAACAATATCGCCCAAAAAAAGATCACAAAACCAACATCTTCCGGAGCGAGAACCATAACCCACAAATCCTCTTAAGGAGGTTCACATTGTAGATGGCCATGAGAGCTAGAGTGAATAGATGCCAGTAACTACCTGCACGAGGGCATACTCCCAAACACAGCTACAGATCAAGGAGATTCCTAAGAGAACGCGGGGCTTACTGCATTGGCAGACCCTTTAAGGGATGTTCTCTTGCCACCACCTATGCATTTCATGAATCATCCTAGAGCCTTATTGTGGACACTGCAGAAATAAAGCTACATCTCTTTTCTTTCCATGATTCACAAAGGCATCCCCGTTGTATTACCTCTCTCTCTCTCTCTCTCTCTCTCTCTCTCTCTCTCTCTCTCATGACGCTTACACTATTGGCTTGTGATTGCTGCATGATTGTGTCTGCTTGACTCCGTATTGTCTGAATGTAGCCAACGGCCCTTCCTGTGAGCCTACCAGCTGCCCTCGCAACAATTGGGAGATCCTTGGGACCTGTTTAAAAGGTTATAGGTCGGTTGGGGGGGAGTTTTGGGTTTTTTTTTTGGGGGGTGGGGGGGGGGGGGGGGGGGGCAGATAGTTACCCAGAAGGATCACGGTTCCCACCATCAGCAGCAAAACCTCGCCAAACGAGAACCCAAACACCATCTCTCCCTCTCTCCCTCCTTTGCTAAAATTCTGAAGTTATTTCGAAATTCAAGAAAATTACATTATGGGCAACCCACACATTTTAAAAAAAGCCTGAACCTCCTTTGCACCATAGCGCTGCGTTAGCTGCATGTGTATTGAAGTGAAGTGAGGAATTGAAGTGAAGTGAGGACTAGGGCATTTACCATTTTGCTGTCATCCAAACATTCAACAAGAGTGTACGTCAAGAGTATGGATCCGTAAAGAAGAACCTAGAAAAGGAAAGCTTTTGTTGGGGGCGGGGGGGGGGGGAGGGAGGGAAAGAGAGCTTGTGCTTTGTTTGTCACAAATCTTGCTACCTGGTAGTTGACATGGTTCTATGTTAGAGCGCTACACTCTTCATGTTCCAATTTTGATATGTTTAAATATGTCCTTAGCTGTAATTTTTTGATTCAATCTCACTCTATTGTGTGTATTCTTGTCATTTGTGTCATTGTGGTTGTGTCATTTGAAGATTCAACAAGAGTATACATCCCAAGAGAAGAAAATGGAGAGAACAAGAGAGAGAGAGAGAGAGATTGTTACCTTTCACCAAAGATGTTTCTTTGTTTCTTAATTGGTATCGTCTCTCGTAGGTTACGATCGTGATGCCCCAATTTTGATCCATGTACCTCACAAAAGAACCATACGAAGGATTAGAATTTATATACAGTGATGATACGAATCATTTGAAATATGTTCACTTTGAGATGTTGCTCCCTTTTTTTTGGGGGGGGGGGGGGGGGGGGGGGGGGGAGGGGGGCAGAAAACATGCAAGTCTCTTTGGATGGGGGAGTTTGCACAGTCCTCCTCAAATTTTACAATACAAGGGAACGTGTCATTCTCACTACAACGTGCAATTTTTAGTGCTTTCATTTCACTGCATCGTTAGTAATGAGTAAGGAATTCATGATATTTTACGTACCCTTCTATTTCGACATTCATGTATCGATTGTCGTAACCAACACAATGATGTTGGGTAATGCTTTGTGAATGAGTTTGTTGATATGTTGCTTGTCTACTCTTATTGGTATACCTTGCAATCTTATTGTGGATTTTGATTCATGTGCATGTCTTGCAATCAACACACTCCATGAGAAGACAATTTGAATAGAAAGCTCGTCACAAACTTCGTGTGCTTTTAGATGGGCACCACAATCGGCCTACATATGATCAAAGATTTTTGAGTAACTGCAAGAAGGCTATCCAAGATGTTGCCTGTGACGATCTCCAATGGTTCTCAAAATCAATCGAGATTTTTCCTCCCAAGTTCTTGAGAATGGGTTCTTGGGATTGTTCCTCTGGAGTCCCACGTAAGGCGTGTCCTATGAAAAAGGGGCAATAAGAAGCATGTTGGAAAGGATTGCAATAGAAAAATATGACACAATTTGTAGTCAGAGCTCTTAGTGCTAGATTCTAGTGTGTAGGGACAAGAGAGGATAGGATGTGTCTTGTGACGTGCCTTCCAAGCATGAGGGAATTTTACCCTATATAGAAGGGTGAATAAACGTTCTCCCTTAAGAGAAGAAGTATAGCCTTTGAATGTCATGAGAGAGCAAGGAGGAAGAAGAGCATAGAATATTGATAGCAATGTATATTCCATCTCACTCTCTGTAAAAGAGGTCACGAGGTAGAAACATATATAGTTTGTGTCAAGAATCCCCTTGCCTCTTGCAATATTGACAAAAGGTTACTACGGCCATTTTGTACATAGCAAAGGTGTGGTTCAAATAGATCCAAGAGCTTCCTATTTGGTTGCATCCATATCATGGTCAAGAGGTGGGGCCATTGTGTGATGTTGTCTTAATAGGGCCATATATGTATTTTACACAACATTTTCTCTATGCAATGAAAAATCACCCACTACTTATCTAAATTGTGTGATGGTGAAAATTATGTAGTATAGTTTATGAAGTAGCAAGCTAATTTGTATATGCAACATTCATTATAGATATTCTCTAAGAGAATTTTGGTATCAAAATTCTTTGAGGCATACGTTGTTTTTTGAAAGCACTCAATCTGAGTGAATTTTTTCTAGAAAAAAGCAAGCTTAGTGCAGTCCCATGTTTGAAGACATGGGTCATAAATTTTATTTTATTTTATAGCATAGTGGGTCCTCAAAAGTATTTAATTCATGTATGTCTTGCTATTCAATTCGTATCAAAGTACGAGCAAGCTCATATGCAATGCCTATGTGAGCTATTGAGGTACTCCACGTTGAGTGAAAGGGAGGTAATCAAGCCCATTTTCTATTGAAATTGAAAATCTTCTAAACTATGGAGAGAGAGAGAGAGAGAGAGAGAGAGAGAGAACGCAAAGTGAGACCTTTTTAGTGCCAAAATTGGAAACAAACTATATGCAGAATCTAAATTCTCTTTTGAATGAGCATCGCAGTATTGAGTATTTGTAATTGAGTTAGGAAACTATGAGAAGTGAGCTTTTCATTTACACAAGTGAGCCAAGAAGGACACGGTGGGGGGGGGGGGGGGGGGGGGGAGAGAGAGAGAGAGAGAGAGAGAGAGAGAGAGATGAAGAAGAAGAGAAAATTTAATGTCCAAGGACCAATACCAAGATAACTTAAAGATCTATCCAATGATTTTGAGCTTAGGTGCTAGTACTCAAGTGGGAAATCAAAAAAGAAAATCTACCACGTAGTGGCAAATAGAAAGGTTACTCTGTTTTTCCTCTTCATCTCCCTCCCCACCCCACCCCAACACACACACACAAGCATGAGAAGAGGATTTTTAAAATCTTGAGAGCAATCCAAGCAATTTCAAAGACCTATCCCATGAGTCTCAATTTCAAGAATGGTTGCTCAAAAGGAAAACAAGATAACCAATCTACCACACTTGAATGATAGGAACATCATTCTATATTCCTCTTCTTATTCTATGATGTTTATGTCTTTGTCTTTTCAATCTTTGGTATGGTAATTTGAAGAATTTCTCCTCTCCATCCCTAGCCAGCATGCATGCCTAAGTGGTTTAATAATCAAATTCACTTATCGTCATCATATTCTACTTGGATTCATTGGTCGCTGCATTATATGCCTTATTAGTCCTCCTCGAATACAAATATCTCCTCTTTTATGGGTTGTTTGCTAATATCATTCTTAGTATGGCTATCTTTATCACTATTTATAGATAGAAATTGTAGTGGGATGATGTAATGGAAATGGCCTATGAACTTTGAGAGTAGCGATATTAGGAATTTAGATAAAGCACTTTTGTGAGATTACTTTGTGAGCATAGCGGGTGAACTTAATTGATGGTAGCAACATAAACATGGTACTTAGTTAACTTGGCATGAACACTACTTTTGCAAGAGAGAGAGTTTAGAGAACGTGACAACAATTGAGGACCGGATTCATACAGAGCCGGTCCCCCTCCAATAGGCATTCGTATTATAGTTTCTCCCATCAAGAGAGACTTGGTACAATACAATCTTTGTGTTCCGTGTGACCTTGGTGATGCAATGAAGATGGAAAGCTTCATGCATCACAATCATAACTTAAACTTTGTAGAAAGAATTAACTATCCCAACCCTCAGTCCCAAGGCATCAAACACCTTTGAAGGTGGAGAGAGCTAGCGGGGAATGAGGGTATGGAAGAGAAAGAAGAAACATTCCATAGGAGAAAGAAATAGTTCCTCACTTATCATCACTCTTCTTGCTAGCATACATAATAGCATAGTAATGAAGATGGAGAAGGTGGCAAGCTTAAGCATTGAAGCATGGCTCTTGGTTGGATTTGCATTCCATAGCCAAGAGTGTTGGTGTAGGCTCTTACTTCTCACAAGCTTGGAGAAGGAGGTGGAGTTCCTCTACTTTCACCAAGTGAGAATGAATCCACAAAATGAGTGTGTGTGTGTGTGTGTGGTGTATATCCCCCCAGCACCCCCCTTGCTTTCTTGGGGTGAGTTGTAGCTTTTACACATGTTTCAAGCTCATTGATCCCCTCTACCCCTAGCCAATCACATGCATCATGCATTCAAGTACAGGGGTAGCCTTTTGACAAGTGTTCTCCTTACCCCTTAGAGAGAGAGAGCTTGAAAATATCTAGATATTTGTTGGATGGAACTAGAACCTCTTTAGCCCAACCAATAGCATTCAAGCACACCGTGTGGCTAAGCATAGGGAGAGTCTGACATGTGCCCCATGTGCCCTTTGAGAAAAGGGGGTGCCCTTTGGGTGAGTGGAAGGTTAACCCCTAGCTTTGGGACTTTCATGCATAGGAAGCTTCTCAAGCACCTTCCTCATTAAGTTTGTAGGGTCTCTTTTTGACTCAAGCACCTTACCCCCCCATGCATGGGAAGCTTCTCAAGCACCTTCCTCATTAAGTTTGTAGGATCTCTTTTTGATTCAAGCACCTTACCCCCCCATGCATGGAAAGCTTCTCAAGCACCTTCCTGATTAAGTATGACAAGCACCTTATTCATCAAGCATGACAAGCACCTCAAGCACCTTAGTCATCAAGCACGCACCTTAGTCATCAATCACCTCAAGCTTCGGTTTGGTTCCCACCTCAACCTCAATCCTTGCTTGCCTAAGGTCAAATGAACTTTAACACTAACCATTGGAGGTTTTTAATGAAGCTAACCCTAAGGTCTTTTAAGCTCCATTAGATGCACATTGCTCTTTGATAGACTACCTCCTTTTAGACCCCTACTGACATGTAACCATCTCTCCTCTTGGTCCCCTGCTGAGGTAAGTCTAGAAGCACTTATTGCACATTGCTCTTTGATAGACCATGAAAGGACAGGGGAACTGAACTTGCTCATCACCACCCAGCCATGCCCTATATAGTCCCTTGGCCTTCTAAATATAGGGACCCCCTGATTGCATGTCCGTCCTGGCCCTTGGCCCGGACTGGTCCTACCATTGTCGTGACATTACTCCCCCCTTGGAGAAGCGTTTTCGTCCGCGAAAACACAAGTGATGGTATCTTCATAAGAACACTAATGTTTTCTACCATAACATCCCGCATGGATCCAACGGTTCATTTGAGCGGAACCCGGTTCAGTAGGAGGTTCAATGAAACCAAGAGTAACATCTTGATTGTTGTCCATTTGTAACCATCTGATGGTACCGGTTTCTATTGAAACATAGTGTGTAGACTCCATTTAGAACGCTCATGAGCATGGTAAACGAGTTTATCACAACATAGGTGTGCCAAAAAGAGTACCTCTTGTCACTTTCCACGAAATTAACTTGCTAACATAACTCATCAGCCAATTTTAAGTCCTTGACTTGGTCCCAATTTTCATCATCAGTAAACAACCCCACCCTAAGGAGTGTTCAAGGTTGAGAACCTGAGTTATACATGAAGAGACTACCTAGTCGCAACATGCATTAACTGATAGTAACTAAACTCCAAAAAGAGCAATAAATGCTTATGAATTTGATTGCTTGGTGCTAGTGTACGCACTTTGCATATCTTGTAGCCCAAGATTATACTTTGTAATCTGTCAATCCCCTTGGATACTGACAGTACTGAGGTGTGTTTCCCCCACGGTTTACAGACAGTCTTCCCAGACGATTGGTAAACGGGGAATCACAATAGCGTATAACATTGTTGAGGAATCAACAGTGTTTGGAATAACCATCGTGGTTAGCTTGAAAAATCCACAAACAACCAAACCGAGCCATGACCTTTATTGGTGATCAGTAGACTCAAAAGTAATCTCATAGAGATAGTGCACATAGAGTGCAAAATGCTTTATAAGAAACAACCTGAGGAATATGCAGGCCGTTCCAAATCAGCCTTTGCTAAACACTAGGGCCCATAACACCTAGCGTGCATGCATTTAGCAAAAAACAGATCCGAACGTGTATATCCATGGTGATCCTTGCCAATACTTGTGGCAAATGTGATGCGCCTAGCACGCATTTAAAGAGGAATGTAAATAGTTCTGAAAAGAAACTAAATACTTTCAATTGCAATCTTTTGCAAGCCTTGCTGAAACATCTGAACCATAATAGAAGGTGAAATAGTGATCACTTCTAGGTACAAACAATGAAACTTTTTCATTAACAACTTAGAGCCTTGCTATATCTATAAACAACCATCTGTAATGTTGTTTAGCAGTACTTGTACCTGAACAAGTCATTCTACGTATCCGACAAATTTTGGCCACCGAAATTGCTCCTGATACGTCGTGTTGAAAATGGTCTAGAAAACAGATTTGACCAACACCTAATTGGACTTTGTCGTGACACATAATTGAAATAATGGCGCCAGTGTCAGTCCAAAGACTCATATTCTCCACATGTGGAATATGTCTTATGTAAGGATGTGTAAAAAAAAACATCCTTCAAGTACAAGATGTACTTGTGTGTGGAGGTAACTCTAAATACTCTACGACAAGAGTGAGAGGGACCCTCATTCATTGCTCCACACTGGCTAAACCGAACTCCTTGAGTCCCTAGACCATGTTGTATCCCATGTGACAACATGTGCCAAATTGAACCCTACAAGTAGGTTCGTAACAGCATAAGGCAGAAAGATAGATTGGACACTGGGCCCAAAATACTTTGTGCCGACATGCCCTTGGCATGGTTCTTTAACATTCAAGCGTACTTAGACGTCTTGAAAAACCAAGCAAAGTATACTAAAAATGGAATAACACCAAATCAATAGATGCGTACCTAGAGATTTGAACGTACTGTTCACTTACCCGTATTCAAATGGAGAGGAGCACGTCCCCTTGGTAAGACTCTTTCTAGAAACTGCTCAACTAGCAAATAATGGTAACCAACATAGTCAACTGTGTACAGAATGATTGGAATCAACGTGAAAAGTGTGTTCGTCCGCTACCGCGTGGTAGATTGTGGAATTCTTTCCTTGAAAGTATAACTAGGAGTGATCAACTATGATCCTCAATGCAGATCAAACTGTGGTCCTTAATGCCTATGGGGTGATGTAGCAATCACCCGCCGGGTCTTACCCCAAACAATATGTTCATAGACACTCCGTAGTGCTATAGAGAGAGCAGGAGACCCACACAAGTGAACTGCCGAGCTCTTATGGACAGACATGCTGTCGCAACTGACTGCTGCATCTATACTTTCTTGTAGAGATTAGCTGCTGGGAGTTGAAGATTATCAAAAACTCAACTTGAGTGTCGCACTGAAAACATGTAGTGCAAAAATGACACCCTAAACATCCATAATGACAAGACTCTTGCTTGTCCCTTAACGTCGATGTGTACTTCCTTGGGTAGATCTTGAAAACAATCACCCAAAGAATGCCAATAGTTGGGTCTTACCCTTGGCCTGACAACGGCTCTTAGCCTGTTTGACTCATAGCCCTTATGCAAAATAGTGTTCAATCGATGAATCAATGAAGACTAAGTTGAGTAGCATCTTAGCCACATGCTAGCTGTGAGTTAGAGCACCTTGGCTCAAGCTGCCTCACATGCAAAACATGTATCAAAAGCTTCTTAGAAGAGTTTCATTTTTTTCTGAGAGAGAGAGATAGAGAACGAAAAGAAGAGCATGTTGGGCTGAGGAACTTTCCTTAAATTTCTAGTGTGTGTGTGCCCAGAATGTGTGCTCTTAGATATCTTATGCCTGCCTGGCAGCTTATCCTATAAGCATGAATCAAGCTGTCTGTATAATGTTGTCATCGAGAGAGGAAAGAGAAAAAACAAGCCACAGCTTGCCCCACTTACCATGTATGGGGTCGTGACTTTACAAAAATGATTTAATATGGCACTTCGCCTGTGAAATAAGTCGAAATTTTAGGTTTTGTTTAGTGGAGTTGTACAAAATCCCTTTTTTAGTATGTCCGTGATGACAAAGTTGCAAGTGTGATAGCGAAAGCGTAATTACGAGGCGGTAGAATTGAATCCACCTAAGTAGCATGCCTTGCATCCCGTCTAGTAAGCCCTTGCGGAGAGTGATGTCCTCAACCGTGAGAACCAAAACCATAAGTGCCTTGCACAGTTTAGATTGGTAGGGATTCGGAGAGTTGATATTCCCTATTTTGCTAGTTCCTCGAAGCCTTGCTGCATATATAATTGCCAAAGCACTTTGCTTTGCACAATGACAGTAATTGCCAAGTAAAGTGTAAACAGGAAAAAACAAGAAAATTTAAACTTGGCTAACCTAGTCGTTATTCCTCCAACCAGTTGTCATGAAAGTTGGGAGGAAAACTCATGCCAAAACGGCCCATAGCCATATCTGCACAGACGCCCTCGTATGTCTTATACACCCGTCTGGTACATAAGGCCATAACCTGCAAAATTGAATCCACATGCAAACACCTTGCCTATTCTGTCCCCATTGTGTATGCTCATAGCATATGCGAAACGTGACCAGCTTCAATGCAAGATGTAGAAATTGAAGCCTTGCTTCGTAGAACTCTGTCTGGACTCATTGCCAACAAATGCTATTGACGACGGATGTCATAGCAAAGGGAGACGACCTTGTCGTTCATGCACAGAAAATCGGCCTTGTCTACTTGTAGATCTGCTGGAAAAACAGAATTATATGTGCAATAAATAAATACCAATTGCGTACCTCATGAAGTACGCCTACCGATGAAATGGTCGTTGTAAGAATTGAACGAGTTGGAATCAAGGTTCACAGCTGCTTGAACCTTGAACTGCTGACGAGTTGTGCTTCAAGTGAAGGCGATAGAGACTCAAGCCATGCATGAATCTAATTGCTATGTCAAAAATGTATGCTAGTAGCATCATAGTAAGACATTCAACAAATACTTATCATTTGCATCATTTGTTTAATGCATGCCATGCTGCATTGATTCTTGCCTGTACTGGTATGCCACAGGTCCTGCTTGAACAGCCTGATATTTATCTGTGACAAATATACCTGGAAACTAGCTCCCCTTCTACCATAAGGAAGAGTCTCAAATCGTGCGATCTTTGGCAAATTCATAGAATGGTTCTACAAAATAAACTCAAAATCAAATAAGTTGTAAAGAAAGTTTCATACCTGCGACCTTGTCAACCAATTGCGGGCGGTGAAAGCTTGGATGAATATATCGCGCTTGTTGTGAATTGTATATGGATGCTTGTAGCTACACAGACTTGCTACATGCCAAGCTTCTCGTAGCAAGATTCTTTGGAGCCATGGTCCTACCATGTTGACTCGTAGTCAGGTTGATTTGCCGTGGTCTTGGTTTTTGTCGCGGTGTGAGAGATTGAGACCCCAAATGTGGTTGGTAGTTGAGAAAAATCTATCTCCTCAATGCCGACATCCGAATTTCCTGACAAGTTGGCCGTGCGGAAGTGCTTCACTTGCATGCCGATTACGGCGTTCAAAAACCGTCAAAAATGAAGACCAAAAATCTGCAATAAGCTGTTCGCTTGTACATGTTGGTTTGGAGATGCTCGTACAAACCATTGAATAGGCAACTTTGTCGCCCATGATGAGAGCGAGACTCCTCGTATGTGAAATAATTATCGACTAAACTGGGAAGTAAGCCCCTTAAAACCTTTGAAGTTCTGTAGTATTGCTTAACCTCTGCAGTACAACAGGTTGCTGAAAGCCTGCGAAGATGAGGGCATGTCGAGATGCCGATGCTACGAGGGGGGTTGGCCCATGGGCAGCCCCCCTTAATTAACTTTAATTACCCAAGGCCAAAGGCCTTGGGGTGTCTGTGTGTGAAATTGAGCTCCCAAAAACGCCAGTGTAGCGTTGCCGATTGTTGCAGAGGAAGGCGAGCTCGTAGCTCCCGCCACAAGCACCGAGTGATGGCGCCTCAGTGTCGGACTCTCCCGCTTCCTGCCCTGCGAACCCAACAAGCCAAGGCGCGATCAATTTCATGCAGGTCATCTTCGATCCTCAGCTCGACTAAGCCCGCCTTCCCGCGGTCTTCTCCTCTAGCGTCAGCTCTGCAGGGGCGGTGTCCCATGACCCGTCTCCCATGACTTGACCTACTCCACTCCTTCTCCTCCTTAGGGCGCCTGCCCATGGCCTTTTTGCTGTCGTCATGTCGACCTCGACCTCGTTTGCCATTGAGCACACATAGCATGCAAGCACGGTCTCCTCCTTCGTCCAGGCCTGAGAGAGGGAAAACTCGCATGAGAGAAGAGAGGCCTTGCTCTCGCATGAGAGAAAGAGAGAAGCCATGCAAATCTCCTTCCCCTCCCCTCCATGGTTGCTCTCCCTTGTGCTCTGATACGAGTGAAAGGACAGGGGAACCGAACATGCTCATCACCACCTAGCCATGCCCTATATAGGCCCTTGGCCTTCTAAATATAGGGACCCCCTTGACTGCATGTCCGTCCTGGCCCTTGGCCCGGACTGGTCCTACCATTGTCCTGACAGACCATCTCCTTTTGGACCCCTATTGAGATGCAACCATCTCTCCTTTTGGTCTCGTGTTGAGATAGGTCTAGAAGCACATATCTCTATTCTAACTCTTGTTCCCTTTTATTCTCCCACATTAAATGATCAGTTTAATACGAGAAAATCATTTGGTAAAGTTAGATATGATATTTTATGACATTACCTCTCTCTTGAAATCATAGTCGTCCTTGACTATGAGGTAGAGAAGATAAAGCCTAGTCATTAGTCCATGTTTCTTAGCGGGTAGAGGATCCCTTTTTACCGTATGACATCATTCCAAGATGGATGACTAGTCCATTTGGTGCTTGGGAGATGTAGCTACCGCAAGCATGTCTGCTCTTTAGTCCATATCATACTTCCAAAGTAGAGTGACAAGTTCTACTTGGTGTTTGGGGGACGTCGTCACCACAAACATGATTCTAAGCATGCATACATTTTAAATTTGTGCACAATAAAAAGAGAACTAGTCTTATAAGACAAAAACATTTTTCATTTAGAATGCATTTTCATGTGCTTTTTCTAGTGCATCATTGTAAGCATTGACAAGGTTCATATTATCCTTAAACTAGGTTCCTTGCATCCATTTACCATCTTTGAAAGGATAATTCTTAAACTTAATAAGACATCGTAAGATAATCTTACCGTTTCTTAATACCTTGTCTTCATGTCATAGGATGAACTTAGATTGAAGTACTTCTTGATCTTCGATTTTTGGAGGGCCTGCAACTATTGCTTCTCTTGATGGCGCTCCTTTGTTGTAAGGTCTCTACTTTCAAATTTCACACAAGTTCTATTACGCAATTGAATTTTTTTAAACCATCACTCATTATTTAAGATATTCAAGTTCAAATTATGAATCGTAGGTTGAAAAAACTTAGAATTTAAAATTTACGCTACAAAATTCTGACATGTTTAGCTATATGAATCACTAACTAACTTATTGTAAGACTTATTTACTGATTGTAGAATTTTCTTTTACTACTGTAAAGTTAATATAAGACTGTAAAGTTTAACTTGAAAATGTAAAGTAAATTATCATTAAAAAAATAAATAAAATAATTATAAAGACAAAAGAATACATAGGGATGACAAATGAAGGCACATGGATCACATAGGAGGGGACAAAGTGGGACACACTATCACATGGAAAGGAGTGGCCTTATCTTTTGATGATAATGACAAAGTGGTCAAGCTCATGGGTACCACAAGGGTACCAAAAACGCGGATATGATTTTTGAAAAAAAAAATAAAAAAATAAAAAAAATTTAATAATTTTTTTAAAAAAAATATATATTTTTTTTTTGGAAAAAAAAAAGCTGGACATTTTTCTTTCTGCTATAAATAGAGCATCCATGCTCACACTTTAGACATAGAGATTGCCTCTATAGTGCTCACGAAGTGCTGCCACTTCTCCTAGAGAGAAGGCGTCCACAAACCATTAAGAGAGCAAAAACTCTAGTGGACTAATAAGGTGCGTATTAATTAAGCATTCAATTAACTTTAGGAATGATGTATGTGTGCTATCTCTTACTCTAATCTCTCTAATAGGTTAGTAAGATTCAATTAGCTATGTGTATGTGTGCTATCTCTTACTCTAATTTTTAATAGATTAGTAAGATTCAATTAGTTATGTGTGTGTGTGTGTGCTATATATTATTACTCTAATCTTCTAATAGATTAATAAGATTCAATTAGCTTTAAGAAGGATATGTGTGTGTGTGTGTATGTGTGTGTTATCTTTTATTTTAATCTCTCTAATAGATTGGGGAGATTCAATTAACTTTAAAAAAGATGTGTGTGTATGTTTTCTCTTACTCTAATCTCTCTAAGTATACCTATTCTCTCTAGTTAGTACATCTTCACTATTAACTTATATATTGTTAATTGAAAGTTAATACATAAGAGAACTCATCGTATTCTTATCATACATGATGAAATTCTCATTCACCAATGTTATTGTCAATTAGGTTAAATAAAATTTTGAATAATACTAAAAATTGATGTAGTTGAAGTATAGAATTGAAGTTAGAATTGGATTAGAAATGTCATGCATTCCTAAACTTTCACTCATAATTTACACACTTAATTTATTAATTAAGATTAGCAAATATTTGGTGTATAGAAATTAGATATAGAACAATAACACTAAGCGTGAATCCGAGTTGGCGAGAGTTCAAATTACAGACTCTCTTTAAAAACAAGGAGATTACTAGGGAAATTGACCAATTTAAAGTTCTAAGTGTATAACATAAGTGTAGTACAAAAAAAAATGGCTCCAAAGCGTGCTCGAACCCAAGGCGCTAATGATCATGAAGCTGGTACAAGTAACGGTGGAATCCCTGCGGAAAATGCTATGTCTCCACCAATCGGACCAATCGGAGCTATGGTACAGGTTAGTATTGCAGTTTCAAGTTATGCATCATTGCATATGCGAGACCATAGGAATATATTATTTACCTTATGAAAAGAAAACACGGACCGAAACCACGGGGCTTAACCCCAAGAAACGCGTCATATGTTTGACAAGTAGGAAAGATTGTCTGGTTAAACTGGTTGCTATAGGAAAGAATGTTTGTCCAAAACCTTCGGTATGGTTTCTCTCAAGTCTCTCTACTTATTAGCGCTGGTATTATGTGGCAGTTGCCGAGGCGTGAGATGACGCCCAGGATGGCACCGCTGATGCTGTGGTGGGAGTACACCCAGATTAGCCCAGTTGGATACTGCGGTTTTGTTTTGCCGTGGCGTGAGGATGACGCCCAGATTGGCACCGTTGTTGCTGTGACGGGAGTACGTCCAGATTAGCACAACGAGTACTTGTCGAGCGGTATGGGACGCTCATGAGGACAAGGGTTTTTATGAATAATGTATACACCGATCGGACATAATAGCGCCAGTAGAGATTCTTGAGTGAACCTAATCCAAGGGTTGTTGGTTTAAAATTGGACGACTTCTTGTTTGACAATTGTTTGTAATACTGTTTGAAGGGCTGGTTTAACGAACCAGTGTCATAAATAAAGTAAAGGAACATGTATGTTTAAACAGTGTGGTAGTAATTAGATAACAAAAGAAGGGTGAGTGTGGTGTGGGAAGTGGGAGAATGATACCCCGACGGTATCATTCTATGGACGGGTAGACCCGATGAGTCGGGTAACTTTCCAACGCTAGAATTTTTTCTTTAGTCATAAATCTTAAAAGAGACAAACCTTGGCGGCTGTGCTTCTGAAACATGGAGAAAAAAGCGCACAGGTTGGTCACTCTAAGATTTATATTTTTAGGTATAATTGATTATAGATAGTTTTTAGATAGGGTTATGGTGGTCACGCTCCGCCATAGCGAGATAGGACCAATCCTTCACTAACGGTTCATGCCCGTGGCTACGTAGTAGCTAAGGCAATGTCCGTTAGTTTTTCCTTATCAGGATTGGAGACCTATCAAAGGTACTCCGCTCCTCTCGACAAGGGGCAGGGACCTCACATTTGTAAGGCTTATGTAGGTTCTCATGGAAAACATTGTGCATGAGCCAATGGTTGGGCAACTTCAATTGATAAGCCATCTCATTGACTGGCTTAAGACTTTTAAGGACCATAGTATCTTTTTGCTAGTTTAGCGTCATACTCTTGGTGGTCCGTAGAATAGGATTCATACATGAGACTCGAAGAGTAGACTATGGAATCCCTTTTTGTCCCGCATAAGGAGAAGTATGGGATTCATACATGACTTTCTTATTGTATGGGTGAGTAACACATAGCCTATTGCCGTTTGGAAGATAACCATCCTTCAAGGTGAATGGTTCTTTTTTCTTTCCTAATGCAACGGCTGTAATTACATACTTAAAGTCTCGGTCAGTAGCATACTCATCTATCATAAAAGATGGATCATTGTGAGTTTCTATAGATACCTTAACCATTGGTCATTGTGAAAGTGCATCGACCACTTGATTGTGCTTGCCAACAATGTGAGCAATATGAAATTTAAATTACAAAAGAAAATTTGTCCACCTCATTTGTTTGTCGGAGAGCTTGCTTTGCGTCATGAAGTTCTTGAGGCTTTGTGATCCATTCGTAGGATGAATGGAGTCCCCAAGTGATAGTGTTTCCACGTGTTTAGGGCATATAGAATAGCTAGTAGCTCTTTTTCATATTTGCCCAATACTCACTTATCGAAGTTGAGTCTTTGACTCTCATATGCTATGGCATGCCCTTCTTAAAGCACATAAGTTTTCACCATGTAAGAACCGGATATTCTCTCTCCCTCTGCAGGCCCTGGCAATACTGGATAATTTAGCCATGTCGGATTTCTGCTTTGTAGTGCTTTATGTTGGCTGTAGGTGTATGTTCGGGGAGTTGGGCAAAAAGTTCTGTCATTCCTCAGCTCAGGCGGTGCGTTGACTAAATGGATCAGGTTATTAGGATGATCCAAGAGCCATTGACGCCTCCACTTTGGCTGGCTGTCTACTATTCTGTTTTGTTGTTCCCGATCCTGTAATTCGCCTTCAAACACTGTCACTTGTTCTTCTTTTGCTGGTGATGTGTTAGAGTTTTGTATTTCAGCAGAGCATAGGGTAACATAGGGGCATTCCATTCCTCCCGTAGCTCTGCTGCTGTTTTGCCTGATCTGGAGAGCCCTTGTAGCATCTCCTTTTCTAGTTGCATTGTCTTGTACCATATCATCTCTGATTGTTTTTCCATTTGCTCGGCCAGCCTTTGCTCTTCCAATCTCGTGACTGAATCTTCGTCTATTTCTTGGTCTTTGGAGACAGTTTTATCAGTCTGTGTATCTGGGGCCTCCTGATCATCTGATTCTTCCTCGTAGTCATCTTGATCCCCATATACTTCGGCGAGTCCAGCCAAATCTGTGGCTGCTTGCTCCAGGTGCACTCGTACCTATCCTTGGTGTTGCCTTGCAGTTTGAAGAGTTGCGATTTGCGCAGCCATTGTTCTACTATTGATTTGAAGAGCTTGAAATTCCATCTCTTTTTGAGCTGCAGACTCCTCTAACTGTTTTAACCTGATTTGCAAGTTTTCATTTTCTTCCCTGAGTGATTTGGAAACAATGCTTTCCATTTCACTGTCAGGAGCTCGTCCTTGTTGCTGTTCACTTTGTAAGTTTGAAATTTGCCTTTGTAGTTGATCCTCTGCTCTAAGCGCACTTTCGACTATCATTAAGTGCTGCTTTCTTTCCAATTCCAGCTCCCTCTTCAGTGCAGCCACTTCTTCTTGTGGGTGGACTACCGGTGTTGTTGGTAGCGACATTTTTTGTTTCTTAGCTCGCTCGATTTCCCTTGCTTGTACATCTGTTACTGCCCTCAAATCTTTGACTTCAATTTGTAAGTCATCAATGACGACTTGCAAACTTTTGACTGTCTCCAGCGCATCTTGCTTTTCTTTTTCCAACTTATAGATGTGTTCATATCTGTCACACTGACATCTTCAAGGAATATGTTGATCGTATCTTCACAAATGGCATTGAAATCTTCAAACTCCTGTAAATTGTCTTTGAGGAGATTTATCGTGCTTTTGAGCCCCAAGATCTTAGCATCTCTGATGCTGATCAATTTTAGAGTGTCATCTCTTTGTTCCTGCAGTCTCATAACTTCTTGATGGGTTTTTTCTAACTTTGTTTTGTTGGACCTGTTCTGATCAGCTAGCCATTGACTTTGTAGTCTTGTTCGGTTTAGTATTGTCTCCATTGACTGCAAATCTTCATCTATAGTAGCTTCCAGCTCAATTCCTTGAGAGGAGGAAGCTTTATCTTTTGTCTGATCCACCTCCTTTTGCTTGCCTTTATCAATTTGTGATATGGTTCAAGTGTTTGGGTGACCATCTTTTCTTTCTTCTTCTTCTTCTTCACTCGGTGTGATCTTTCGAATGGTGTGAGCTTTCCGAATGCGAAGGAGAGTCAACACGTTGGGGTAGATTGCGTCTCACTTGTCTCTGGCCTTGGAGATGGTGGTGGTGTTTCCTGATCTCGTGAAGTTGGCCTCAACTGATCTCTCAAAGTTTGGAGATCCTCCTCTTCTAGTAGCAACTCAGGTTCGTGCCTAGCATTTCTTTCTTGGATGTACCTCTCGAACCAGTCCAACTCAAAAGCTGGGTTGTTTTTAATCTTCGTTCTCAGTGTGTAAGTGCTACTAGAAGGTTTCCAAGTAGCGCCTACATCGCCTCGTAGAGATCTCTCTAGAGCAAATCCTTCTAGCATCCTTTCCATTTTTGCTATCTTCTGCAACCTAGTGTTGTTTTCCATTTTCTCTTTCCGCTTCTTTAGTCGGACAACTTCCTCTTCAGTTCTTCTTTCTTCTTCCATCTTTTCTTGTGTACTTCTTGTTACTCTTTCCAGCATGCGTCCTTCAATGGTGTTAATAGAGGCCGGTACTTTCCTTTGTGATCTGTCTTCGATATTTTCTCTTAACACCAGCCAATCGTTTTGATGGGGAGCAGGTGGCAGCTGATCTGCCGCGCCTATGGCTTGGTATATGATTCTGGTAAGGACTTCTCCTCCTGCAATGTAATTTGGCTTGTCCTACCATAGCTTTGCCACTTCTTCAAACAGATATGATGCGTGATATATATAGAACTCATGGGTCATTCCCATATCCCATGTCAGTGTGGTTGAGATGCTCCCATGTGGTGTAGTGTATCTTGGTGGTCTTTTGTTGTAGCTCAACAAACACTGACTGTAGATCTGTGTCAGTTCTCTTACTTCCGGGTTTGCTATGAGTTCGAAAGAAGGTAGTTTGGACTTTTGCAAGTAGACTGTGAGGTTTTTCCTTCTTTCTCTCATGTTGGCTCCTTGATCAGACAATTTCAATGCCTCCTTGATGATTTCTTTGGTGATCTGGATCTCCATCACTTCATTATCCATGCCTGCCACTCTGCAAGTTCCATCTTCTTCGATAGTCTCAATCAGGTGTTGTACCCTCTTGAAATCTATCCCTACTGGTGGTAGTGATACAAAGTTCCACAAGCCAAATTTTTTGAGCCATGACCTTTGCAGTGATCTTTTCAAGTAATTTTCTGCCTCCTTGGGGATCATCATTTTATCCACTAAGTTTCTTTTGTCATCCACATATGAACCTTGATAGATCTGAAAGGTTGCTGCCTATTGCACATCTGTAGGTATCCAGGTGGCCGTTGGCTTTAGTGAATTGGGTAGAAGTGCATATGGTATTGCACCTTCCGTTGCCAGGTTCTTGCCTTTTCTTTTCCCCGGAGAAGCATCCATGGATCCTGTATTCACAATTAACAGTTAATGTACAAACATAGTACTTCCCTTCTAAATTGATTACCACTTAATCGTGCATCTAGATGAGCCTTCTTAGTTCAAAGATGAGTTAAGGTAAAATGTTAGCAGATAGACAAGCTCTTCCCTTGTGCGACTCTGACGGCTTCAAATTAATGTTGTTGGTGAAGGAAAACAAGTCCAAATGCTCTGAAATTTTGTGTGGTGTATGTTCATAGGGCATGTAAGGTCACTCTATGATCCCAAATAGAAAATCAGTTCATTTGCAGCTTTTGTTCAGTCTATCACGATAGACTAGCCATTTTTTGACAGGGGTCCTATTTTGCAGTTGTGCCTCCACCAATTGGTTTCTCATACCTTGCACATGATCTGATCCCATTTTCACCTCAAATGAATGTCAAGTGACCCCCTTTTGGATCAACTCCCATTTTTCCAGATTCCTTCCAAGGAGATGTTGGTCTATCTCCTTCATTTTGTGTTGTTTTGGGCTCAAACTTAGTGGGTAGTCTTCTTGCATCATGATGAATCCAACGGTTAATTCAAAATTTTGGTTAGATGGCCTAGTATCCCTCTGCTTAGTCTATCGCGATAGACTGGTAATTAGTGTCAATTTGTCATTTTTTGGCTCTGTGATCATCTGTCTGCCTTCTCCAAGTTGATGTAAGGTTTCTTGACCTCTCACATGTGAATTTTAATTGTCTGCCCTCGAGATGTCCTGTTCTGACTCTGAGTTGTCATCATGTCTTTCTTGGCTTGCCATATGAGTCCATCCTGTCACCAAATTTGGTGTACTGCCTTCATGTGCTTCCCCAAGTCTATCTTGTTCAAATTTTGAAAAGTCTTTCCCCCAATTATTGGTGTAGCAAGTCTATCGCGATAGACTAGGTTATTTGGCCAAAAGAGATCCCTCTTGCACTTTGATTTGATAATGGTGGTTAATATTCCTTGTTAGCACCCCTCATGAAGCCAAAATCTAAATTTTACTGGTCTAATTGTAAATTCAAGTCTATCGCGATAGACTAGCACTTAGTCATTTTTACCTTTTTTTTTTTAATGTTAGTTGACCACAATTGTGTTAATAGGCTCTCCTAGACACACACATCAAGTTTTAATCAATTTAGAAGAGTGTACTCCCTGTTTGCACACTTAGCTGGTCCTGGAGTCGAAGTAGACCACTTAGGTGATGGTCACCGTTCCTTTTGATCATTGTATGACTCCGGCTGTCTTTTATTTCCTTTTGACCTTCCATCCAAGCAGGCAGTTGTTGTTTTGGTGTTTACAACACCAAAAACGACCATTTGGACATCTTTCTGGCCTGTTGCTGGCATTTTCCCTAGTGGAAGAGCTTTTTTCCTGAGTGGACACATTCCATCTCGTAGTTGACCTCTTTTGGATGTACCTTGTTAAATTTGGTGTCATTTTGTTACTTGGTCGGCCCGTTAGAGTATCGTGACGCTTTGTGCAGTTTTCGTCAGATAGGGACTTTAGGCTCCGTTTTGACGAACTTTTTCATGGTCTAACCCTTCAGTAGGTTTGTCGAGGTTATTGGCTTGCTGTCTATGAGTTTTGGCTCATTTCCGATCACCTTGGTTCAGTTGCACTTTTGCAGTTCCTGTGAAATTAGGGTTTTCTGAGCAGCTTCCTTTACGCTTTCCGAGGTCAAGGCTTGATCGCTAAGCTATAGGCATTGTGCCTTTCAATTTTGGTTCCATTTGGTGGCCTCTAGGTCTCCCTAACAACCGGTCTACCGTATGTGTGCACAGGTTGTGATTGTGATGCCGGTGAGGTTTTGCGACTAACTGAAGTAAACAACACTTAGAGTCAGTGTTGACGAGCGTACCTCTCATGTCTGATGTCGATCTGGTGACCGTGCGCGATGGATGAGCTTCTGGAAGTCTCAACTGTTGTAGGGAGCTCTCTCTCTCTCTCACACAATGGAAAATGACTCAAATGAGAGATTTCTAGCCTAGCCTCTCTATATGTAATCAAGACTCCGACACAAAATTTTCCCATCTTTTACCTGTGGCCAAAACTTTTTGCGAGATGCGGTTTAGGCTCGCAAATTTCCTGATTTGGACCTCGATTGCTCCAGTTCTACCATTTTTGTAGATTTCTCCTGTTGGAGGTCCCTTCATGACGGTGGTCATTTTGCCCTGTCACCTTTGCAGTCCCTATTTTCTCTGTGTCTTCTTTACCTTGTAAATCTGCCGCTCTTTGTTTGATTGTTTTCCACTGGTTTTGAATTGGCGTATGTGGATCCTTTGAAGTCGATATTGTCGTATATTTTGTTGCATTTTCTGGTGGAACATTCTTTCTTTCTCCTTTGATGACTTGGGTCTTATAGATCCTTGTAGTTTTTGTTGTTGATTCTGTTTGTTTCCTCGTGCTGGTTGAATGATGTGGCTTGACATTGACAGTTGTAGATAACTGCTCGATGGTCATCTTTGGCCTCCGTTCTTGTGTTGTTGGCCCGTTTTGAATTGGTAATTTTGGCCGCCATACCAATATAGTCCGTTGCGTAATCGACCTATTGACTTTGGTTCTTTGAAGTTTTGCTGGCTTTTGGTGTTTTGTCTGTTCTTCTGCCCCCTTTTTTATAGGAATTAGGTTGTCCTGCCTTATCCAAACTTTTTATTTCCTCTTTTGATGTAATTGTGCCTCGGCCAGATCTGTACGCCGTACCCAAACTTGCCTGGTTCCCTGCATGGATGTTGATTTTTGATAAGACGTTGTTGGACTTATAAACTCTGTTTGTTGTTGGGCATATCCTTGCGGTTGTATTGACTCCTGTTTCCTCCTTGACATGTATTGGTTATTTTAAGAAGGGTTCTAAAAAGTTTTCATTTCGGAACAGTGCTTCATTAGTATCCAAATCAATGAATACCCTGTTAGCTTTCATCCATGACATTGCTAAAATACACGGCGTTGCTGATCTACTTGGTGGCAGTACATGGAATTTTGTAGTGTACTGGTGTGCCTACACTGTGATTGGTATTATAATAGACCCCAACGTGGTCACCTCATCACCCGATGCTACTTTCAACCGGTGTGTCTCTGGGATCGTCCTCATTGGTCCAAGTTTCTGAAAGAGCTCAAAGCTAATGACGCTCATTTTTGCTCCAGTGTCAAGCAATGTATAGATTTCAACTTGTTTTGTGTCTGCATAAGCTTTTATGTAAGGACTACACCACATATCTTCCAAGTCGTCAATGATGATATCATCCTGAGCCCTAAAGTCTGTCATGGTCTTTTCTAATTCTTTGCTTTGTATATCCACTTCGATTGTTTGGGATGTCGAAAGAGGATATTCGTCAGTCATCATTGGGGTGACCATGTTTATTGTCGTTAGAAACTGCTTTCGTTTAGCAATCCGTTCCTTGGCTTCTTGTTGAGCCTGGTCCTGGATTCTTTGTTGTTCCTGTCTATAGGCTTTTCCATAATGCAATTGAAACAACATTTCCAGTGTTAAAGGTAGATGATATTTTTTTTAACGACACCCACTAATCTAGTTCGGCATTTCTTTTCCATCTAGTGTCGACAGTTTTACTGCTCCGCTGGACGATATTTCTTGGATCAAATAAGGCTCCATTCCCCTTTTCTTTAGCTTTTTGGCATGTTGTTTAAGGGTGTATACTAAGACATAGTCGCCCGTTTTAAAGTCCTTGTTCTTGACATGTTTGTCAAAAAACTCTTTTTGTTGTCTTTTTTTGCATATATGGCTGCTACAGCATTGAGTCGTAACTCATCTAATTTTTCAAGGTCCTCTAACCGTTCTGAAAGTTCATGCCCCGTCTAGTCCAATTTTTTGGCTACCCTTAGTGTGGGGATCAAAAAGCATTTAACCCATATACCATATTAAATGGTGTAGCATTGAGTGTTGTTTTATATGCAACTCGATAAGCCCACAATGCCGAATAGAGCATCTGATCCCAATATGTTCTTGTTTCACTAACCAGTTTCGTAAGAACTGTGCACAATATTTTGTTGGTCGCTTCCGCTTGGACATTGGCTTGTGGATGATAGGGTGCAGATTTGCGATGAATTACCATAAACTCATTTAAGAGATGTTGGATAACTTCATTTACAAAGTGTGTCCCTCTATCACTCACCAGCTCGATTGGAAGGCCATAACGTGTAAACACATATTCATATAAGAATTGTGTCGTGGTTCTAGCGTCTGCTTTCATTGTGGCTTTTGCTTCCACCCATTTGGTCATGTAATCCGTGGCTACTATGATATATTGTGCTTGTGAATGATACGTTGGTGGAGTGATAGGACCAACAAAGTCCAATCCCCATTTAGCGAATGCTCGAGCACTCATCATTGGTCTTAAAGGCATTTCGTCTCTTTTAACTGGTACCTTAGTGCGTTGACATTCATCACACCTTTTCACGAATTCTGCTGCATCTTGAATCATGGTCGGCCACCATATACCTGCAACCATAATGATTTTCACGGTTCTCTCTGCTGAAAAATGACCTCTTGCTATGCCTGCATGAGCTTGTTCCAATAATGGAAAGTAGTCATTTTCATGAGGAACTAACCTTAGCTGGTCATCAGTTCCTCTTTTATACAAGTGGTCACTAATGAGGGTATACCTATTCGCTTCGATTTGTAAAGCCTTTTGTCTGGATTTTGACCAGTCTCTTGGCAGCTCCTTATTAGTCAAATATTCCACAATAGCTTGACTCCATGCGGGTGCTACTGTCACTTGGTATAATGTGGCATAATCCATAGTAGTATTGGATGTACAAAAGTCGCATTTCTTGATGTAATTAGCTACATCGCCTGCCATTCCTGGCCAATACACTCCAAGTCTTCTTAATTGTTCATACATCATTTGATTTCCTCTATGGAATCCCCCTGTTTGTGTATGAGCCTCCTCTAGATACGCTTCGTACTCCTCTGGTCCTATACACAACCTTAGAATCCCATCGCTTCCATGATGGTATAATCTTCCCGCAAGCATTGTGTAATTTCGTGCTTGTCTAACGTCTTCCACCGTGTTTTTGTTGTCAAGATTCATTCCATATGTCAACAACGGAATAATTTGCTCTGTCCATTTCGGTACCATCTCTATATTAAACAGGTATTTGTCTGGGAGATCATCATCTACCCCAGTAGCTTTTTCGACATGTAGTAATCGAGAAAGGTGGTCTGCTCTTTGATGAGTTTTCCCTTTCTTAACTACTACCGTAAAATCAAACTCCAGCAACACAATGAACCATCTTACAATTCGTCCCGTGTTACAAGGTTTGTTTACTAAGTACAAGAGTGCCTGATGATCCACAAAGAATGTGAATTTGTTCACGAGCAAGTAATGTCGAAATTACTTTACCGCATATATCATACCCAATCCTTCTCTTTCATTGGTAGTATAATTCTTTTTTGCACTGTTGAGTTGTCTACTAGCATAACTGATTGGAAAATCCGTATTACCCTCCCCTGGTTGTGCTAATATACAGCCTATTGCAAATGTCGAAGCATCTACATGTACATGGAAGATATTTGACCAATCTGGTGCTTTTAGAATTGGTGCAGATACCAGTGCATCTTTTAGTTTCTGGAATGACTCCTCACATTCATTGGTCCAAATGAAGAGCGTGATTAGACTATACAAGGGTTTTGCTATTACAGCGTACATGTAGATAAAACGTCGGTAGTATCCACAATGTCCCATAAATGATTGTACCTTTCGTACACTATTTGGTCTTGGCAATTCTATGATCACCTTTACCTTGTCTTCATCAGTGGTAATTCCATTAGCCGACACTATGTGGCCTAAGATTTTACCTTGTCATACCATGAATACACATTTTTCTGGGTTGAGGCAAATCCTATATGTTCTGCATTTTTCGAATACCTTTCTAAGATGATCTATATGGTCTTCTCTCAATAGAGAATAGACACACAAGTCGTTCATGTAAATATCTAAAAATATTCGCAAGTATTCTTTAAAAGCGTGTGTCATCAATCTCTGAAATGTGGCTGGAGCATTGGTCAAGCCAAATGGCATTACCCTAAATGCATATATGCCCCATTCTGTTGCAAACGCTGTTTTGTATTGATCTTCTAGTTTAACCCCCAATTGGTTATAACCAGAGAATCCATCCATAAAGCTATAGGCTTGCTTGCCTGCTACTCGTTCCAGGACGTGTTCAGTGATAGGAAGAGGGTAGTTGTCCCTTATTGTTGCTGCGTTTACCTTCTTGAGATTCACAAACACTCGTAATTTCTCGTTTTTCTTGGGTACCACCACTATCGGTGACACCCAGTCCGTGTGCTCTATCTCATAAATAAATTCAGCCTCCATAAGTTTGTCTATCTCTTCTTTTATCCTTTTGGCGAATGTCTTCTTGTTTTCACTTTGATCAGAAGAATCATAAAATTCTTCTCCCTCGTGCTTGATTTCTTTAGTGGGGATGTCCACGGCGCCAATGTTTCAGGGCAAAACTACTCCCCTGTTCATGCTCACAAGCACGACACAGACAACATACTTATCATCCGATGACACGCCTAACCCGTAGGTGCACGTAGGCAATCTCGTTAGCTTGTCAGGCTGAGACCAATCTACACATACGCACTTTTATGATGCATCAATCACTAACCCTGGTAGAATGCAACCCACTCTATCCCTAAACGCTCACAACACCGTTTACACTTCCAATGAACTCGGAATCGCATCAAACTTACTAGGCACCATCCTCTCACTTTGGTTTGGGAAGTTGTAGAAGACGTCATTGTCTTGATCTTGATTTCGTCTTCCTCCGTATTTTCCGACTCTCGTCATCTGCATTATCCTTGTTTTCACTTTGATCAGAAGAATCATAAAATTCTTCTCCCTCGTGCTTGATTTCTTTAGTGGGGATGTCCACATAGCCCACTATCTTAATCTCAAGTTTCGTTTCTGTTTTATTGATCCTCATATTCTCAGTATCTCCATCGTTCTCGTCCTCCTCCACAATTTTGCTCAACATGTAGTATGGTATGATATCGTAGCCATTCTCATCACAAAATTTGGTGGGAGTGACTTCATTGACGCATACATCCAATGTAGCCAAAATTTGAGACCATTCTAGGGGTTAGAGTTTCTCTTCAAGAAAAGGTATATATGCATCGTCTTCCAAGACCCTCTCTAGTGTCTTTTCATTGTGGTCAAATTCACTACATTGAGATACCCCGCACATCCATATCTCCTTTTTCTTACAAAGCCACGCTGGGACTTCTGATCCACTAATGGTGGCTGAGTCAAATTCTTCCACAGGGGTTCTCGTGACATCATGGTAGCTATGATTTTTCATGTTTACTCGTGTCGGAGTTTCAACATGTCTTAGATACAAATAATCATACCCCCAGTCCTGCACCATTTTGAGTTGCCTCATGAACGGCCTACCAAGAATAATTTCATAGTTGTTTTTCTTGCCAAAATCTACTATGGCAAAGGTATGTTCGTACTCTATGCCACAGGAAGATACCACAATTACCTCAAGCAATCCTATAGGCCTTTCTATGTGCCCATCCGCCAGTTGCAATTTCATTCTAGTTGTTCGTATTGCTGGTTTTCCCCATTTTTCCCATAGCATTTTGGTCGCAATGGCAATGCCAGCTCCACTATCAAGTATTGCCTTAGTCTCTATGCCGCTATATTCAACTGGTAGGGTTGTGTTGCCGTCTTGACCCTCACAATACTCTCCTACCTTGTTGAGTGGAACTGGTCTAGTGTTAACTTTCTTTGGTTCTGTGTCATTGAGCTCGGTTTCGAAGAACTTAAGAGGCGTCCTTATACCAAATTTTTCAAGACATTTGCCCACTTCCGTCCACATGCTTGGCCTAATTTTTAACAATTCTGCCAATGTGATTGTACACTTGACCGGAGTGGTCAACAAGTCTGTCAGGATTTTAGTGTCCAATTGATTTGACCCGCCTATTCTTTGAGAAGGTACTCTTCGAATTTCTGACCTTGCCTCATAGTCCCCCATATATGATGGCAAAGTTCTGAGTGATTCTTGTCTGCTATCTACGGATGCAACTGAACCATTATCCCCTTGAAATGAGTAAACATCTAAATCCCATGGAGGCTTATTCAAGTTCAACTCCGAGAAAGGCGCCGACTCAATTGTTTTTGTCTCATATTTTTCTTGAGCTTTTCGCACCGTTCCCATAGTTCTTCAGGCCAATTTTCTTCCACAATAGGGGTATATGGTGGAAAATCTTTCAGTGATTCATCAGTGCTATTAGACATGTCTCTTGCATCCTCTACATCCGGCAAGGATTTAACGTTTTCTATCTTGTCGGGTATCCTTTGTTCGGTTTTGTGAGGTGTTTCATTGTTTGGTGGTTTGATTACTCTATCTCCCACTTCCATAGGTGGAGGCTCCAGTAAATCTTGTGCAGTTTCAATCAGCTGTTTGCCCATCTCTAGTCTCTGTTTTTCTATCTCTGGATATGGATATGTCATCCACCTTTGCTCTAGAGTCTGTCTGTTCTTCAATCTTGCTTCATATGCTTGCAAGATTGCATCTAAGGGTTCATTGATCTTATCTACCAATACCGACCCTCCTGAGCTTGCACTTCTTGGTCCCTCCGTTGATTTTAGAGAGTCGGACTCTCTTTGTTGTTTAAGTTGCTCTCGAGCTATCGTTCGCTCAGCTTCTACATCGTTTTGTTTTCGCTCACGTCTAGCTTTCATTTTCGCTCTTCGTTCTTTCCAAGGATTATAACGACTGACGCTAGACTTGTCAGTCTTGATTTCTTTCTGATTTTCATCGTTACTCTTGGGCTGATTGTCATTTCTCCTTGCTTGGGCTCTCGTCAAGACTTTAACAGGAATCGGAGTTTCGTTTTCTGACCCTCCACTGGAAGGCAACACTCCCAACATATTCAAGGTAGTTTTTGCTCCTTAGCTCGGGTTTTTAGGGCAATCAAGGATCAAGTGAGTAATTCCACACTCGGTGCAATATGCGTTGACCCTAATGATTTCGTCATGAGGGCAGTCCCTCAGCCAATGGTCTCCACCACACTTGTAGCATGGTCCTTTAGGCTGTTGAGGTGCTCCTGGAGCTCCTCTTTGTTGGTGTGCAATTCTTTGCCCGCTCATGCCTCCCTTGGCTATGAACAACAATGTTCTTTCATCCAAGCTATATCTTCCTTCCCCCGCTGCCTGTGCAGCAGTTGGTGGTCCTGTATTTCCTATCATGCTCCATGGTTCTTGTGTAGAGGGTTTTTCTAGTGGATAATAGACAGAGTTCACCGCATATCCATTGGGCTCGTCGTAGTATGCATGCATAGGTACCAAAGCCTTCTCATCCGACTCACTTACTGTGGGTGTGTATCTTATGCTGACTGGTCGTAATCCTGGTAGGGGTGGTTGTTGTCCCAACACTGGTTGTGGTCTTTCTACCCCAACAGGTCCTGGTAGGTTGCCTGTCTGATATCTAGGCATCGGTGGGACTTGAGGGGATGTCGCCTGAGCTTGCGGAGCATATGGTCGTTCTCTCACATATCCCTTGTTATAATAACACTCCTCCGTCCCATGGTTTGTCCATTTTTGTTCAATTGCACACCATTTTGGTTGTTTAGCTTGTCGTCTGGAATACAAGTTAATCTTTTGAAGCACTTCCTCTATAAGCTGCTCTTGGCTTACCGCTACTTCTCCTTTCGGTGTTGTCTTAGCAGACTTGCTTCCGCTTTGTTGCGAGGAAGAATCATCGTCAAGATCCTTGAAATCACCCTCTTTGTAGACCGCACAATTGTCCACAAGGTATAGAGCTTCCTTGGTTAAATCATTCAACGTCGTGCTCCTTTTCATATGTAAGTCCTTCTGAAGATCTGCATTCCTTAGTCCTTGGATAAATATAAGCATAAGTCTGGACTGAGTTGGCAGTTCTTCCACGAGGTAGAACTTAACATATCTTTTTAATCGGAGGGCTGCCTTTCGCACAGACTCTCCATCTTTCTGTTTGAATTTATGGATTTGTGAGACTGTATTATGAGCTATTCCCCTTTGTGAGAATTCCTCGATAAACTCGTCAAACACTTCCTCCATAGACTTAAAGTCTCTTCGCTCCACTGAGTCAAACCATGTAGCAGCTATCAGATAGTGGTTCCCCTTTTCGTCTTGGAATCTGTCTCCATCATCATAGACTCGAATTATCTCTAGTCTCTGAGCCGGTCTCTCTTCAATACAAATACACTTGCGTCCCCGATAGTCAGAATAAACTAAGGCTCCCCTCGAGTTAGTTCCTTCCAAGAAGATTATAGTGAACTTGGTTTCGCTTAAAGGATGTAAAGAGGTGCTCCCCCCTGGCATTGGTCCTTCACCGTTGAAACCTCCTGGCTGTTGACTCCCCATCATGAAGAAGGCCTTTTCCGATGAAGTGTCAGTATCACTACCCTCTTCAATGATCGGTGCTAATGGGTCTAGTCTCGTCTGAGTTACACTCTCTTCGGTGGACGTGGTGCTTACTTGACTTTTGACACTTTTAGCTCCCGACTTAACAAAGGCTCCTAACCTTAAATACATAAGAATGAAAGTTGGGTTGCAAACTTAAATCTTACCTGGACTCCTTCTTGTGCGGCTTTGTGATTATCTCCTTCTGGGATCTACACAAGGATGGTTAGTCTGTTCACAAGGGTTTTCCCTGAATTACCAAAAAATCTTTCAAGTATGTACAGCAACCACTTAGTCAGCCTTCTGGTGGTCCAATTTAAAATATGAGATGATGGTTGGGATCTATATGGAGAGCATGTCCTAGCAGTATAGTCACAAATTGCAAAAAATGTCTGAATCACAACTTTCTTAGTCTATCGCGATAGACTAGGCAATTTGCTTAGCACAAGTCAATTCAAAATTGTGACTTCACCCTTGAGTTCTAGTTACCCTCTATAGCCTATCCCTCAAGTTTTATGAAGTTTGGACACTTGGGTTGGGTTTTGGTCCCTTGTTAGTATTTTAGTCAGAGCCTGATTCTCTATATGGGCCTTAGATTGATTTTCAGTGGTCTAAATGCCTTGAAATTTGGTGTGTGTGTACTGTATAGACTCTGATAAAGCTCTCCCTAGGGGAAATTTGAAAGAAAAGGTCCTTAGCAGCAGTTTCCTTAGTCTATCGCGATAGACTGGGAAAGTTCTCCATTATTGGCATTTTTTTCAATTTATCTCCACAGCTAGTTCAGCCTCTCCTTGTGTAGTGCATTGACAAATTTTGGCCCTGTTTGGACATTTGGCCAAAGCCTTCTTGCCCTTGTCTCTGAATTCAGACTCTAAAACACCAGTTTTGAAGTTTTGTGGTCAAGATGGTGTTCAGTTTCACTCAATTTTTGTGGGTACCCTTGTATTGATGTGTTAAACCTGTGGTAAAAAGGTTTTTTCCTTGTTGTTAGTCAATCACCACCTTCATCAGTCTATCGCGATAGACTAGGCAGAGAGCAATGGGGATTTAATTTTTGTCTGTTTTTGCATAGTTGTGTTCCCTGTGCCCATATAAGTCTATCCCCCAAGTTTTATGAAGTTTGGACTTATTTTGACCTTGGACTCAAGCACTTCACAAATTTCACTTTTCTCTGGCAATTCACAACTCAATTGCACTTGAAGTGATGCAAATTTGATGACACTTCATCTTAAACTTGTGAACATCAGTCGTACCTCATGACACAGTCAGTTTACCCTAGGCTAATGGTTATATCTCTTCTTGGCCTTGTTAGGGTCACTTAGTGTTTTCTTATGAGAATCATCTGTTTCTTTTTGTTGGTTTTGGTAGCAATTTTTATGTTTTTCTCGAGTGTTGGATCATAAATTTCAATGTCTACTCTTTTCACCCCCTTCAAGGGTATATGGTGTGGGTTTTGCTTTCAAGGCAAGCAAACAGCCTTATTGTTTCTTCTTTTTGTTTGTTTTTGCGTTTTTACAGCGTTTTTCTACTCTATTTCTACACAAGTATAACAAGTACTCAAAACCAAAAACCATAACTCCACATTATCCTACTTAACTAAATCTAACTAGTCGCAGACCCTCGGCAAGACACAGGCTTCCCGGCTATCCACTAGACCTCAGGATACTCTATCATGGATCTTGTTCTAAAAGTTTAAGCTCTCTCTAGTCAAGACTAAAGTAAGCTAACCATCACACGAGTGACGTAGATCTCCCTACTTAAGGTCTTGTGTCCCCGACAGCGACGCCAATGTTTTAGGGCAAAACTACTCCCCTGTTCATGCTCACCAGCACGACACAGACAACATACTTATCATCCGATGACACGACTAACCCGTAGGTGCACGTAGGCAATCTCGTTAGCTTGTCAGGCTGAGACCAATCTACACATACGCACTTTTATGATGCATCAATCACTAACCCTGGTAGAATGCAACCCACTCTATCCCTAAACACTCACAACACCATTTACACTTCCAATGAACTCGGAATCACATCAAACTTACTAGGCACCATCCTCTCACTAGGATATACTTACCTATAAGTCTAATCTCACCAGGTTTGAACCCTAGTTATCTCGAATATAGTCGCGATAGACTAACAGGTCACAATCCAAAAGTGGGCGAAACTTTAGTTTATGAGTATCTATGTGTAGCTAATCGCTTTCTCATTCCATAAAGCACTTGATTGTTGAAAACAGACACTGTTTGTGCTACTTACAAGAAAAACAAGCTCGAGGAAGGATCGATCGCGAACAGCTCAAAAATGTGAATGCGTGGCGTGGGCGCGTAGCTCTCGGAGAGACTACCGTGATAGTGTAGTCACGTCGTGAATCCGGTGAGGGAGAAGCGCGTAGCGAAGAGGATAAGACTCTCTCTCTCTCTCTCTCTCTCTCTCTCTCTCTCTCTCTCTCTCTCAGACTCGTACGACATAGGATTAATGTTCAAAATAATGTTTTTTTAAAAATGGTTCTAAGGTGACTTTTATACTTTAGTCACTTTAGCTCAAAAATGTACATGGGGTTCTCTTACTCATCATTACAAAGTGGGAACAAATCTGAGTCCTGACTAACTGATTAATCTTTACATAGCCCAGACGAATGGATCAAAATGATAAGACGTCTTTGACATAAAATGGGAATTTGATATACTTTACAAGATGGGCTCATTACAACAGTTGGACAAATGGGGCTCCAACAGTCCCTTACAATCTTCTATGGTTTGTGCTATATATCACATGTTGTTCCCACTTCATTTCTCCTCTTTTTGGACAGTTTTCACATCAGGTGCAACATTTTCCATGGCTAACAACAACACAAATGTGTTTAAGATGTTTACTGTTGAGGATAGATTGGACGGGGACAATTACTCTATGTGGGCTTATATGATGCAGCATGTCCTTGTTTCAAAGGGCGTTTGGAATATTGTGCATGGCATTGATGTACGTCCTGGTTTTGAGGATGTAGGCGATGTTTCAGAAAGTATTTTCCTCTTTGTTGTGCTAGTAGGTGGCGATGCCCATTTGAAAACTTTGAAAATGCTTGTAGAGTGTTTAATTTCTTTTACTATTGATCCAAAACTAGCTTGACTTGCAATGAAAACATTGAGGATAGATAGTCAAGTTTCTTTGCCATTTGAATGTCCCAAGATACAGGTGCTTTGTAAATTGCATATTTAACATTGTGAACTTCCTTGAATACCCTCCAGGGTTGATAAGAGCTAGCCAATTTTTTTTTCTAATTATCATGGGAAAAGGGCAAACTTAAAGCTTTCCTGATTTTTAGTTAATATTTAAAGCATTTGCAAGAATTTACACTGGAAACTTGATTTTACTTTTAGATTCATATTTGGTCCAAATTGCAAAATCAAATTAATTTGTCTCGCAGATTTGCATCAAATCTGTGAATTGCAAAGAAAAAGAAGCACCCATGTCACCATCTTCCCTGTGCGTAGCCATCACCCTTGCCATCGCTTCTCTTCGATAGAGCTCGTGCTCACATAGACCGTTGTTGGCTCTTTCGTCGTGTTTGGCATCTCTCTCTCTCTCTCTCTCTCTCTCTCTCTCCCCTCAAATGCCACCTCCCTATCCAGCTCTTGCAAGCACATCAACGCGCACACAACATTTTGTTGGTGATTGTCCTCCTGCAAGAGACGCCTACATCATGCCTTGCGGCCGTAGTCCCACCATCAACTCCCTTTCGTTGTTGTAGTTGGAAAATTGATAGGAGAAGCCCCCCCCCCCCCCCCCCCCCTCTCTCTCTCTCTCTCCATACTGCACGTGTGCACATAGCAAGAGAGCCATTCTTTTTGCTTTCCTTGCAAATGAGCTGGGTGAGATAGCAACACGAACAAGCTACTTGGCATCCGATACATCATCACTGTGCTGAGCAAAAAAAGACTAGTGCACCTCATCTTGTTTTGATGAGATGCCACGGGTTCACACGAATGGGGACTCCTACGCATGGTTACGATCTCTCTATATTTCTCCACCTTCCGTTTAGTTGAAAGGCAGCAATCAACCCTTATTTGCATAAAAACAAAAATCTGTCTTTGTCTGCCTGCAATGTTAGGATAACCCTAACCTCACTACCTGTGAACCATGCCCAGTCTAAGCTCCTCACACCACTATGGGAAACATGCCTACACCTACCACTTCATTTGCATGCCACATGGAGCATACACTTGTATAAAATCTCCTCATGCAGACAACACCTATCCAGTTATGTGGATGCACTCGCATCTGCGACCTCTACTACTTGCATGTACCACTCCATCTATAAATGGAGTTCCACTGTACAAACTCACTCTCGATGTAATATAATTCACTGCATCCTTTTTGTTGTATAATATTATGACGTGATTTCGAGTGAAAACTTAGCTTGGATTAAATTGTCCATTATTATGAATGCGAGTCATCAATATCCACCGTAATTCGTGATCCTTACAAGTGGTATCACATCATAATGTGAGGATTATTTATTTTTAGTTATCAAAGTATCCTATTGTAAATATTATTTTTATTATGTGTTTGTACTTTTTTGTAGATTGAGAGAATTCGTGCCTCATTCAGCTCTAAGTGGCAGAGGGAGGTGAGGTTTTGGGACAAGTGTTAAAGCTTTGTTGCTCTTCATTTCATTTGATGAGAAAGGGAGAAGATAATATCGCAGGTACTTTCTTAATAGCCTTCCAGCTGGTTAATTTTTCTTTCTTAAGCCAAGTGTCAAACTCTCCATCTTCACTCCTCTAATGAGTAAGCCTTAAAGTTGAAAGCCTGAGAAAACTCATCACCATTTTGTTATGTTTTATTTTCTCTCCCACGCCTTGCAGTCGACTACCTGGCGTGCCATATCCGCCCACGCTCCTCTGCAATCTCACCCACCTCATCATCAAATGTCTGGCTCGTACTCACTGCCCTGACAGTTTTTCATCCACTTGCAAACCACGAGAGGCAAGAAAGCTATAGCACCAGTAGCCCCTCAACTTCGCTTCGCTTGTGCTATCACTACAACGGCCCACTCCAGCCCATCACCTTTTTTTGTGTGCTTTTCAACCCCATCTCCTCTTTTGGTAATTCCTCTTAGCCCGGGTTGTACTAACGCTTTACTTGGCTCACTGGCTTGCTTCGCTGCACCATTTTGTAACATTGACCCAGATCTTTTGCAACCCGCAAACCATCTGCTACGCTGCGCACTCCGAATCAAACCCCATTCTCGCCTTGAGCAATACTAAGCCTCGTCAGACTCGTCAAAAATTACCAGCAAAATTTGTTAATTTATCAAGTTAGCCTTAATAAGCTAACTAATCGCTCATTCACACAATCAATACTGTGTGAAAATAATTGCAAGGGCGACTGAAGCAATTGCAACTCTCTTTTGCAAGCTTTAAATTGCTCTGTCACCTTTTACTCCCGCACTGCCAACGAAAAGGCTAATGCAAACTGACTCCAATTCAACAAATCGACTCGGCATTGTGAAGTCGCATACACTGAGGATTACAAGGGAGCACTATCGAGACTTTTGGCAAGAGAAGTTAAATTCACAACAACAAAGATCTTCACTACTAATAGAAGAAGTCGCGGAAAATGACATCAACGAGGCATATCGCGTCTATTGTCAAAAACTGGTAAACAAAGTTCTCAACTCCTAAATCTTTGTAAGTGAGGAGTCTAGACACTGCTTGAGAGAGTCTCTCAAGTAAGACCGCTCCAGACAATGAGCACCAAGAATTTGGACAAGTTCAATGGCCAAAACTTTCACACTTGGAAAGTTAAAATTAAGGGTACCTTATGAAAAAGAACCTATGGGCTGTTGTAAAGCCAATTTGGGAAGGGGAGAGCATCATGACACGAGGTGCACAAACACAATTTGTGTCAAAAGACGAGCAAGCACTAGGCATTATTATCACTGCATTAGATGATAATTATGTTCATTACATTGATGAATGCAACACTTCATTAGAAGCATGGGAAACCTTGGCACAAATGTTTGATGCAAAGGCTAAACACTCCAAAATTAGCCTTGAAATGCAACTTTACGGACTCATGCTAATGAAGATTTAGCTAGCCTTATCAATAGGCTTCAATCATTTGCACTCAATTAGCGTCTTTAGATGCTAAAGTGGATGATGAGGATAAAATTGCAGTCTTGCTCAAAGCACTTCCGCTCGAATATGATCACATAGTCAGAGTAATTAAAGAAAAGGAACCTATACCTAGGTTTGAAGATGTGGTCAATTCACTTCAAGATGAAGAGAAGAAGCACTCTAACGAAAACTCTACGTCAAACGGAGCTTATGTTATGCATAAGGCTAAATGCAAGCATTGTGGCAAGCACAGTCACAAATCAAGTGATTGTTTCAAGGTCAAATCATGCACCCTATGCGAAAAGCTTGGCCATACACCCTCAAGATGTTTCAAGAAAACTCAAAACAAGTATAAAGGCAACTTCAACCTCACCGATGATGGAGAAGGAGAAGAGGAGCCATCACAAGTCCTCTTCGTTGTTGACGCACTATAAAAGGTTTGCAAATATCCTCTAAGCCACTACATGATGTATCCAAAAATGAACCATAGCATGATGTATCCATTTTGAACCATGCTATGATGCCATCAAAATGTGAACCCATGTATTATTTGGAGTGCCTTGTATGAACCATGACCTATTGCATCCATTGAGATTTGCCATGATGTATCATGGGCACATCTAGGATGAAATTAGGCTTAAGAGTGCGATTGTTAGGATAACCCTAACCTCACTACATGTGAACCATTCCCAGTCTAAGCTCCTCATACCACTATGGGAAACATGCTTGCACCTAGCACTTAATTTGCGTGCCACATGGAGCATACACTTGTATAAAATCTCCTCATGTAGACAACACCTAGCCAGCTATGTGGATGCACTAGCATCTGCCACCTCTACTACTTGCATGTATCACCCCATCTATAAATGGAGTTCCACTGTACAAACTCACTCTCGATGTAATATAATTCACTACATCCTTTTTCCTGTATAATATTATGATGTGATTTCAAGTGAAAACTTAGCTTGGATTTAATCGTCCATTATTATGAATGCGAGTCATCATTATCCACCGTAATACGTGATCCTTACATGCAATCCTCCCTGCTAAGGCCATGCATTGCAAGCCTCTCCCCTGCCTTCGCAACGCGTAGCAGTTCTCGACACCCTTCACCCCTAGCTATGCAATTTCACCTCTCGTAGCGCAACAAGCATGAGGCGATGATACCCCTAAGTGCGCATTGCCAACATCATGCAAAGGAAAAATATCTCTTCTTGTCCGCCTTCGCGTCAACACATGGCATAGGTCTCTCTCTCTCTCTCTCTCTCTCTCTCTCTCTCTCTCTCTCTCTCTCTCTCTCTCTCTCTCTCTCTCTCTCTCTCCACCAGGCCCCTGAATTGCAGGGTAGTACTACACGTCCTAGGGAAGGGAAACCTTAAAGGTTTCACGTCCCATGGGAAAATCCATCTCATAGTTTGCCCTTCATTGGGCAGGGAAAAATTTTCACCGCCCTTCCATCTTTAGGATGGTGAGTTCTCTCATGAGAGCGGTATAACAGAACAAAGGCAAAGTATTGGATTTTAGCTTTATTAAAACTATAAATACAAGAACTTAGGAGCGAGAAGGTCCTTTTGTGAGTCATTGGGTTACAAAATGCTCTTGGCATGGACTTTTCTATAATTTGAGAAGAAATAAGCAACCAAAAGTGTCCAATGTGCATGAGTAATCTAATTGTACATTAATGAATAAGAAAATCAAAGCTACCTGAAAAAGTTGAGAGCTTCAAACTCCATATTTTCCATCTAAACAAATCCACCATTGGCACATCTATTTTTACTATAACCTGCAAGGTAAATGAAAACACTTAATCCAAAAACATGATATCAATATTAACTAAAGTTCAAGCATCTCAGAACTGTGTATCAAAACATCAGGCAATTTGCGTACTTTGTGAGAAGGTTGAAAGGCGACTCGATGAGGTCAATCCGAGGATCACTACTTTCCTCCTACAAAGGTTATGGTATCCACTTCTATTATTGAAGACTCGATCAATTATCATCAAAGACTCTAGAATCTGAATGCTAAGAGAAATAGATCAAGTATCAAGGTGACATGGCCAATACAAATTGGAACAAAGACATGTATCATAACTATTGCAAAGCCTTACTATGTTGATGCAATGTTGATGCCTCAAATACTAGTAAATTTTTAAACTGCAACAAGAAATAATATGGTGTTTCATGATAATAGAGAAAGAGAAAAATTATCATAGAAGCTTGATTTTCAATGTGGTACGTTGTACTTTTGAATCTAATTGGACGAAGGACTTGAACATGATCACTAAGAAGCTACCAAAATCAACATAGTTATAATAATTGCTTCACCAAAAGCTCAAAGTTTCTATATTTAGAACATAAATATGCACTTCTCATACATCGCAATAGCCTCGGCCCTCAAGAAAACCATCAAAATATTTCAAAAGCTTAAAGAAGACTCTATGTCTGCCCATAACTTCAAAAACAAAAACTAGCAAAGCTTCAGCAAAAACCAATAAAAACCAACCAAAGTTGGCAATCTAGATGGATGTATTTATAGAACTACTCCGCTTCTTGCTCCAAGTACAAAATACATCATCCCAAAGAAAATATGATGTGTTTTTCTGACCCTGCAAGCCTATAAACATAAAGTTCTCGAGTGTCGTGATATTCATGCTTGTCCTTTGAGGTGTCTTTATGGTGTTCTGAAGTGAGAACCCACGCTCTGCAACTGCCGTATTTAGAGGGACAACAGACAAGATTTGCCAAAGCTTTATAATGTTTGGGAAGGAATCATGTAAAGTGATATCAAGCTCTTTATTCGGGTAAAGCTTTGGGCTGAATAGTTTGCATGCATTAAATATTTGGATATCCTGTTCCATTCTTGCATGCAAATTCTCCACAATTCTCTCCACGAGCTCTTTTCCGAGTTGCATGCAATCTTCAAATGTACTGCCTCTCTTGCAACCTTTTACTCCATCAAATTTGAGCAAATACTTGGTCCCACAGTTCCTGGAGTCTCTAAGAAACTTCGTTTCAAGGTTTCGTAAATTAGCTTCGACATAACCTGAAATATTTGCAATGTCATCTATATCTGATTGAAACTGGCAA
Source organism: Adiantum capillus-veneris (assembly GCF_014529385.1). Lineage (NCBI taxonomy): Eukaryota > Viridiplantae > Streptophyta > Polypodiopsida > Polypodiales > Pteridaceae > Adiantum > Adiantum capillus-veneris. Next base: position 130,757,642 of record NC_140948.1, on the reverse strand, counting down.
TTCAAAACATCCAACTCTGTGCACACATCAGCAAGAAGGTGAATACAAAACTGAATGGCATAAGTTGTCAGCTCATCATAAATGCTTAGCTTCTCCTTGCCAAATTCAATGATCAAAGACGGCATGAACTTCACCATACGCTCTATAACCTGACCCCGTGACAACCACCTCACCATATGGATTTGTAACATAGCCAAGTCAGGTAAATCCAAGGCACCCTCAATAAGCTTGAAGTCATCAAACCGTTTCTTGATGCATGAAGCCATGAATAGATGCTTCGACAAAGTTTATCCACGTGCGTAAACTCTGGAAAGAACCCCACGACTTGGCTAGCCACAAGATTTTCTCTATACGCCAAACAATGCATTGGAAGAAGGTGTGGAACATCTGCTTTCACTCGTGCTAAGAGACCACCTCTACAACCCATCATAATGGAACAACCATCACCTGCGAGTGATACAAGCTTTCGAAGGCAAAGCCCCATCTCATCAATCAATTTGATAACAATGTTGTATTTTGCTTCTGCCCCACCATGATTGACTTTTATGAGTCTTGCAAAAGCCACATGATTGTCACCTGTACCCCCACCTTTCAAATAGTTAACATAGACGATCAAGTGTCCTTCTTTTCCTCTATCAGTACTATCATCCACCATAAGAGAATACCAAGGACTTGCTTGCACCTCCTTGTAAAAGGAAACCCAAAGAACATCCCTAATTGCTTGAACAAATTCCCAACCAGAGGTCCTGTTTATATATGTTCCATAGGCTGAAGTACCTGGCATGTTAGGCAAACCTTGCTCTATTTGATGAAGACAAAGCTTTTCAAAGAGCTCCATAGGCCCAACACATGTCACGACAAAGTAGACCTGTCACATAATAGTGATGACCCTTACCTTCTTCTTATCATCTACGTTGCGACATAATCTGGAAGAGGAATACATAATGCACTATCTTTGTTTGCCCACTTAAAAGATGTTGCCTTATGCTCATCAGATTTGCTATGATCGTTCAAAACTTGGAAGTTGAAGTGTGGAAGATCATTTGTTGGCAGAAGGACTCTTGCATTTGTTGTACACACACTACTCGCATTTGACTTTTACTTTGCCAGCATCAACAATAGGATATGCCCAAGGATGCTCGAGCTTCCAAGCTAGTCTCCATCGCCTGTGCTTCTCTTTGTGTACCTGTTTTGAACCCGTGCTTCCTTGCTCTTCTTGAACCTCATCGTTATCGTCTACCCCTATTGCTGGTCCATCCCCAAAAATCTCTTCCAAGACATGATCAGCTTGTATTTGTATTTCTTTTCCTCTCCTTTTCTTTTATCATCAGCTAATTTGTAGAAGGTCGATAGATCTGCTTGCCTTTGCTTTTTACCAACATTCTTCCTATCCATGCTTGGAAAAACTGACATTTAAGAGAACAAAAGACTTTCTAAGTAGAAAGCAAGTAAAGTATGATGTGTTGTGTGCATTAAGAGAACGCATGTATGATGTGTTGTGTATATTAGACAAACATTAGCGCACCTTTTTGTTGGAGCGTGGGAGACTTTGGCACACAAGTTGAAGACTCTCGAGTCCCAAACACTAGGCTACGAGCAGCAATAGGCGATCAATCTTGAGCAGCGAGCCTTGAGACTGAATGTTGCAACCTGGTTATGGATGGCCGCTAGTGCCCTCAATCTCTCACCTCTTTCGACCTGAATTTCACAGCACCTGTGACCTGAGTGACCACATGGATTTAACAAATTAACAAAAGTGATTGTGTCTAGGGAGATGTTCTCTTGTTGCATCCATTAAAACAATTCAAAGCTTCCTTGGCTGGCCTTTGCCAAGATATCTTCCCATAAGTGCACTCCACGTGACTACATTTGGAGAGAATTTGTCACTTACATCCATTGAAAACAATCAAGAGTTCCCTAGCCCTACCCATGGTGAGAATATCCTACAAACAAGCATTTGAAGGGACTACATCCCAGATAAGAAGCACATAAAAAATAAACCAAACTAGTGGAAAAGTCAATCAAAGCATTGTCAAGGACAATCTCATCATGAACCTTCAAAATGAAAGCATACACAACCAACAGTTTAAGAAAAACCCATGAAAACATTGCATCCCATGGAAACATTGCATAGCTTCCCGACATTGCCCTTATTGGGGGTATCATGCAATTCATGCACTACATGAGACCATGTTCAACTCATGAAATACGCCAAAGCTGCTTGTGCTTGCAAAAAAACACCAGATTTGTCGTGCATGCAATCTACCAATCCTGCTGAGCAAGCCCAGAGCTTCCTACTCGTACCTATGTTGGGCATACCACTCGCGAGTCACAACCTATTGCAGGCTCGCAAGTTGAGTCGGAGTCGCAACTGAGTTGCTGAATAGACATTGTATGTTTTTTTGTGTATATATGAAACACCTTAAGGTAATAAAGTATTCGTGTAGATTAATCCATAGAAGTTACCTGTGCTACCAAGGCAAGGATGATGCCGCATGCGGGTGCAAATCAAGAGGGAAGCAGGTGGATTGTGGCAGCCTTGAGGTCGACAAAGGCTATGATGATCATGGTGAGTGGAGATGTCTAGACTCTGGCCGAGTCGAAGTCGGAGTCTGGACTATGCTTCTGCAAGTCGAGCAGCCTTGAGCTGGTTCAAAGGCTTTAAAAGTTCAAACTTCATTGAAGTTCAACCTAAAAATAGTTTCGTGCTCCTCACTCGGGCCCCCGGCCGACTCACGACTCATGAGTCATGCTGCATGCACCAGCGTGAAGGACTCCATCGGACATCCTCCAGGAGAGGCGCGAGTCGCGACCAGGTCATCAAGAGTGACAAGACTCCGGAGTCTGAGTTCCAAATTCAATTCGCAAATCGCATCATGCATGCATAAGCGCAAAATATTAAAGCAGCTGCCAACGACATTATTAACTAGATTGCTTCGTTAGCTATGTTCCATTGAATTGAGATCGAACAAAATATTGGAAACTGAGAGAGTAAGAGAGAGAGACACACACACAGAGAGAGAGAGAGAGAGAGAGAGAGAGTGTTAGGTTTTTTTACCTGAGATTGTTTGGGATACCGATCATCGTGGTTTAGTCGTGTAGCTCTGCATAAATTTGTTACCGATCGTAGTGCTTCAGAGGGATACCTCGCCAAAAACCACAAGGAGTGTTAAGAGTTTTGTCAAGCTCAATGTTCATGATCATACAATGTTATTAATTGTTTGTTGTTCCATTTTTATATTTTTTTAAAAAGGAAACATGCAAGTCTCGTTGCATGGGGGAGTTTGCACAGTCCTCCCCAATTTTTATAATACGAGGGAACGTGCCATTCCCACGGCAGCGTGCAATTTTCAGTGTGTTCATTAACTGCATTCTGAGTGTCAAAAATCAGAAAGTAATAATGTTTACTCACCGCGCGATTGAATGTCTATCGCCAATGGAGTTGCTTGTATCAACGATGTTGGGCATCTTCTGCACTTAACCCGCTGCAAGAGACGACATCCCTGGGAGGATACCCTTTAAGAAGATTTTGTGCTATTGTGAGAACACCACATTTTGTATATATATCGATCAAACCACCACCAAGCATGAAATCGTACTCCCAACAAACGTTGACTAGCGATCATATCATGAATTCTAATATCTATGGCTGTGTATGTCATTGCATCTGCTGACCCGCATGCCTTCTAGATTCCTGTGTAGGCGTAGTTGATTGTGTCTGGATAGAGACCCTTCTTGCGATCTGTTTTGCACAACCTATAATCAATCCATTTCAAGAGGCGACATTCCGGAAACGAAACTCCTCAAGCATTTTTTCTGCCCATATGAGCCTCTTGCGTGGAGCTACATGCCTTCATGCATGTGTACGAGATTGCATTTGGAGAGAGGCCCTCGCTTCGCATATGTTGAAAGCAAAATAGATCTTGCTGGCCCTGCCCTTGTGGAGCAAATCATGCAGTCAACGCATTCTAAGAGTCGACACTCAGGACACGAAGCTCCTCGAGCACTTGCGCAAAGCCACATGCCTTGAATGAATTTGGAGAGATATACTTGCTTTGCGTCTGCTGAAAACAACCTACAGCTTTCCCGTAGCACATTTGGCATACATATCGACCAAGGCATTGCCAAGCACGGAAATATTTTTCAACAGCCCCTGACTAACAATTTCAGAGTTAATTTTTAAGCCCATATCAGCATCTTGCGTATAACCACATGTAGTAAAGATGCACGCTTATGTGATTGCATGTTGAGAGAGGCCCTCGCTTTGCATCCAATGAAGACAGCCAAGAGCTTTCTGGCCCTGCTCTTATTGCGACATCCCGCAATCGATGCTGACATTCCAGATAGGAAGCTCCTGAAGCAATTTTTGTGCTCTCTCAAGCGCACCACATTTGGCATACATATCGACCAAGAGATTGCCCACATAGCTGATAAACGTTAAAAAAGAGGACAATCACATGGACGCTCGCCATGCTCTTGCTGTGCACATTCTGGAATCATTGCGTTCATTGGAAGTGGTGGCATTCCGGACAGGGAGCTCCTGAAGCACTTAGTGCTTTCTCAAGCGCATCACATTTGACATACATATTGACCAAGGCAGTAAGAAGCACAACATCTTTTTTCAAGAGTCTTCGATTGATTGTGAAGTTTTCTACCAACATCAGCATCTTGAGTAGAGGCACATGCCTTCAAGAGGCATGTGTAGGTGATTGCACCCGGAGAGAGGCCCTCGCTTCGCATCTGCTGAAAATAGCCCAGAGCTTTCTAGCCCTGCTCTCGTTGAGTACATCTTGCAAACAATGCACTCCAAGAGGCGACGTTCTGGATAGGAAGCTTCTCAAGCACTTTTTGTGCTTTCTCAAGCGCACCACAGTTGACATACATATCGACCAAGACAGTGCCAAGCATGACTTCTATTTTCAACAACCTCTGATTAGCAATATAATTGTGAATTTCTGTGCCCTTCCAGCACCTTCAAGATGCATGCGTAGAGTGACATGCCTTCAACATCCTGCATAGGTGATTGCATCTGGAGAGAGACCCTCACTTTGCATCTGCTGAGTGGCACACATATCGACGAACACAAAGCCAAGCACGACTTCTTTTTTCAACAACCTCTGAATAACAATATAGTTGTGAATTTCCGTGCCCATATCAGCACCTTGCGTAGAACCACATGCCTTCACCATGCTGCACAGGTGATTGCAGTTGGAGTAGAGTTTTCTGCCCTACTGCAATCAGTGCATTCCAAGAGTCCACGATCTGAAGTCACTGCGTGAAAAGCAAGGCATCAATAAAAAAAGATGCATGCGTAGGTGATTGCATCTGGAGAGAGCCCTTCCCTACGCTATGTGCCGCTGCTCTAAAATTACTCCGTGAAAGTGAAACGTCGATAAAAAAAATGAGCAAAGGAACGGGCATGTGCCACGTGGGAGGACGAGAAGCCAGATTTTTGCAATGCACATCTGGTCACCTTTGCAGGATCAATGACACCAGCCTCCAATAAGTTCTCATACTTGTCAATCATAGCATTGTAAAGAAGCTTCTCAATAACAACAACACCTTCAGTCCCTGCGTTATCTGCAACCAAAGCAACGGGAGCTGGTAGAGCCTTTTGTACAATATCAACACCGAGCTTCTCTTCAGGATCTACAATTGTGTCCTTGATACTAGGGACCAAGGCAGAAAGGTGAACAAAGGCTACCCCTCCACCCGGAACAATATATGCCCTCTTCAAGTAGCAAAAGTAGCATTCTTTGCATCTTCAATTATGAGTTTCTTATCTTCCAGCTCAGCCTCTGTGGCTGCTCCCACCTTAATGGCAGCAACCCCACCAGAGAGCTTTGCTACTCTCTCCGACAACTTTTCTTAATTGGTCATATACAGAGTTGGTTTCTGCAAGTTCTTTCTTGATTTGAGCAATGCAAGCTTGGATTTCATCCTTGGTGGCTGCATCGGCGATAATGGTCGTTGAGTTGTTGGTCATTGTCACCTTCTGGGCAATCCCCAGCTGCTCAACAGTAACACTTTCAGGCTTCAAGCCAAATCACTGGCTATGAACTCAGCACCAGTGACGATGGCAATATCCTGCAACAGTAAGGCTTTCCGTCTCTCACCAAATCCTGGTGCTTTGAGAGCAGCCACTTTCACGATTCCTCTCATCTTATTCACCACCAAAGTTGCTAAACCTTCTCCTGATACATCCTCAGCAACAATCACCAAAGGAGCATTCAGCTGTGAAACTTTCTCTAGAACTGATAGAATGTCTTTGATGGTGGCTAATTTCTGATCAGTGACAAGGATTCTTGCATTATCAAATTCCACAATGAGCTTTTCCTAGTTAGTCACGAATTGAGGGAGATATACCCCCTGTCGATCTCCATTCCAAGCTTTTCTTGGTTAGTCACGAATTGAGGGGAGATATACCCCCTATCGATCCCATTCCTTCTTCGACTGTGATTGTCGTCTCAAAGGACGATGATGATTTAATTGACAACACACCATCTGGACCAACGTTGTCGATGGCATCAGCAATCATGGTACCTATGGCAACATCATTACCGGAAGAAATAGTTGCCACAACTTTGATATCATCATGGCCCTTGACAGGTCGAGATGTCTGTCAACGGAGAGAGGGAGAGGGAGAGAGAAGAAGAAGAAGAAGGAGAGTATTTTAATGTAGTAGAGAGACGGATTTTCTGTCAACGCAGGAGAGAGAGAGAGAGAGAGAGAGAGAGAGAGAGAGAGAGAGAGAGAGAGAGAGAGAGAGAGAGAGAGAGAGAGAGAGAGAGAGAGAACGATTGCAAAAGCTGATGTTTTTAGCTAGGCCCACGTTTTTAGCTTTTGAGCGAGATTAGCTGGAGCCACGTGGGCTGTTGAGGGGCCAAGGAGAGGAAAACGGACACTACGCTAACGAAGTAATCAAAGAGCCTAGTTTAGAGTCTGCATTGTGCAATGTACATTCTACATTCCAAACAAACATATAATTTATAAGTATTGTAAAAGAATAAATGTAGAATCTAAATTATAAAGAAGATACCTAAATACTCAAGACTATCCAAAAGTTAGACTAGGAAGGGCACATTAAAGCTCTACCCTTCCCTAGACATGAAGCACTCCATGAAGGGCAATTTGGCGATATGCCCTTCCTAGGGAAAGGCTAGCTTGCAAGTTCCCTTCCTATGGGCAGGGCAACCTCACCAAGATGGTCTTCTCTAGGAAGAGCTTTAAAAAAAAAGCCCTTCATGTGGAAGGTAAAACGCTAGGGAAGGGCGGGCAGGGTTGCAATTTTCGGCCCTACTCCCCCGTGCCATATCATCCGTTTTTGCCCAGAAAGCCATGCGAGGATCTCTTTAGATTCCACTTATCAAGTAGCTCAAAAAAGATTTGAGAGACATTCCCTTCGACCATCCCTTTTTCAATTAGATGAACTTGAGCATCTCCTATGATTCCTATAAAAAGAAATATATAAAAGATTGTAGCAATATATAAAAGATGATAGGCTACTACTGGCTCCATTCTACGATTCATTATCTACGATTCATTAATTAATTAAACTCTGAGATTCCCCTCCCAAACTTATCAAAAGCAAAAAGCCCTCCCATCCCAACCGTTCCTGCGTACCCCCCCCAACCTCCAAGTCGCCATCAGTGCAAGCTCGTCAGGCATCGCACTCAACTCACGATTCCATCATCGGCCACACGCTACAAGCTCTGCAAGCCTACTCCCTTCCCC